>NC_056505.1:1507475-1509026 GCF_014905685.2 Nematolebias whitei
TTAATTATTATTTTATAGATGAATGTTTCTGTTCAATTATTATTTTATACATGAATGTTTCTGTTCAATTATTATTTTATACATGAATGTTTCCGTTCAATTATTATTTTATACATGAATGTTTCCGTTCAATTATTATTTTATACATGAATGTTTCTGTTCAATTATTATTTTATACATGAATGTTTCTGTTCAATTATTATTTTATAGATGAATGTTTCTGTTCAATTATTATTTTATACATGAATGTTTCTGTTCAATTATTATTTTATAGATGAATGTTTCTGTTCAATTATTATTTTATAGATGAATGTTTCTGTTCAGTCCCTGAGACGACTTCTGTTGAGGCAAACTCCCACGCACCCTCCAGGACCCTGCTGAGGGTGTAGAGCTGGTCCAGTGTTCAACAACCAGGACGAAAACCGCACTGCTCCTCCTGAATCCGAGGATCGACCATCTCATGGACCCTCATCTCCAGAACCCCTGAATAGACCTTCCCAGGGAGGCTTAAGAGCGTGATCCCCCTGCAGTTGGAACACACTTTGTGGTCCCCCTTTTTGAATAGTGGAACCACCACCCTGGTCTGCCAATCCAGAGGAACTGCCCCCGATGTCCACGCAATGTTGCTGAGTCGTGTAAGCCAACACAACCCCACAACATCCAGAGCCTTAAGGAACTCTGGGCAAATCTCATCCACCCCTGGGGCCCTGCCACCGAGGAGCTTTTTAACCACCTCGGTGACCTCAGCACCAGAGATCGGAGGGCCCGACACAAAGTCCCAAGATTCTGCTTCCTCAGTGGAAGACGTGCTGGTGGGATTGAGGAGGTCTTCGACGTATTCCGCCCACCGACCCACAACGTCCCGAGTTGAGGTCAGCAGTACACCACCTCCACTATAAACAGTGTTGGTGGTGTACTGCTTCCCTCCACCCCTGAGATGCCGGATGGTGGACCAGAATTGCCTCGAAGCCGTGCGGAAGTCATTCTCCATGGCCTCTCCGAACTCCTCCCACGCCCAAATTTTAGCCTCAGCGACCACCCGAGTCGCATGCCGCTTGGACTGGCGGTACCCATCAGCTTATTCTGGGGTCCCACAGGCCAAAGAGGCCCGACAGTAGTAGAGTAAAAAGGTACATGTGGGTGTACTGAACCGTTCCGGTGCAGCATGTTTGGTTCGGTCCACGTGCGTACCGTTTGTTATTTTTTCACTCGTTAAATTTTATTAACGAGAGATTATGCACCGCAGAACTAAAGTTCCCATGCGTGTTTCAGCACGGCGCTGTTATCTTGCAGCACGCGTAGCATTAGCAACCTAGCTTCTTGTTGTGGTCTCCTGTTTGGGAACATTATGACGTTCTTGTTAAAAGACAAGTGAACAATCCAAAGCTGCGTGTCGACGTTGTTTCACAGAGACTGGATCTGCAGCAGCAACACGTCCAACTTGTTAACGACTTGGTGACATCATCTGAACGTGAAGGTAGCTTGGAGCAAAGACCGATGGCAGCAGCAACTGAGGCCTCAGCTCCAGGAAGCCGCCGCAACAGGCACCAG
>NC_056505.1:1509036-1509924 GCF_014905685.2 Nematolebias whitei
GCCGCAACAGGCACCAGCAACTGAGGCCTCAGCTCCAGGAAGCCGCCTCGACAAGAGGGGTAGAACATGGACCACTCAGACCCAACATCCCCCACCTCCCTGGAACAGGTTAAAGTTCTTCCAGAGGTGGGGCTACTGGTTTAGTTTAAGAGCACGTCTACTGGTTTAGTTTAACAGCACGTCTACTGGTTTAGTTTAACAGCACATCTACTGGTTTAAACAGCACACCTACTGGTTTAAACAGCACTGGTTTAAACAGCACATCTACTGGTTTAAACAGCACATCTACTGGTTTAAACAGCACATTACTGGTTTAAACAGCACATCTACTGGTTTAAACAGCACATTACTGGTTTAAACAGCACATTACTGGTTTCTATGCATTTTTATTAGTAACGCTCTTCATCTTTGACCACCTCTGTCTGCGTCTGTTAGCAAAATATTTCATGATTTGACTGAAACGTTCAGGAACCATAGGGGGGGGGGGGGTCCCTCTAGACTTCATGAGCATTTGGAGCCAGTCTGTGGCAACATGCAGAGTTTAGTTTGAGGTGGTAGTAGCTGAGACCCCCTCACACCATGCCAGACCAGCAGCTGCAACTCTTACTTTGAAACGACAGAACCGGCGGCGGGCGATGTGCATTCCTCAAGCCTGTATCCCTTGCACCTGATTACATGACTAATTGATCGGTGATTGATTTTCGATCAGACACATTCATTAACTTCTAGTTTTCTCTCGTTTACTTTGACTTTTAGAGTTTTCAGTTTTATCCTCTCAACAATCAGCAGCTCCGAACCGAGCCGCGTCACAGACCCGGTCCTGCTCCGGTACCGGTCCACACACGTCCTGCTGCTGTCTGACCCGACACAGCTGGGACTGGACCAGAA
>NC_056505.1:1509934-1510472 GCF_014905685.2 Nematolebias whitei
ACGTCCTGCTGCTGGCTGACCCGACACAGCTGGGACTGGACCAGAACAACTCGGATGCTAGCGGCTGAAGTTAGCCTGACAGTTAGCTTACCGGGCTGATGTTGGACCAGCACGTCCTGTCCTCGGACCAGCAGCGTCCCTCCGGTTCTGTCCCACGCTGGACACTCGGACTAAACCGCAAACCGTTCGTGAGGACAGCCGGGTGTCTCCGCGGCTTCATTCATTCGCTGACGCCGACTCACAGCTTTTATGTGCGTATCTCACAAACGACGCAACGCGCAGGTCTGCGTGGTGACGTCACAGCGCAGGGGGTGGGCTCTGTCGCCCCCTGGCGGTCAGAGCTGCTACTACACGAGTCAGAAGTCTCCTCCTTCCCTCTCAACAACTTTTACTGCCACAATTGTAGGTCGTGTATTTTATTTTGCATTATGCATATTTCTCATGTACGACGGAGCTTTAAGGCCACATTAAAAGAAATAAATAAATACATTGCCACGCTAAGAAAAAAAAACATTAAAAGCCATAACATTACAAGAAT
>NC_056505.1:1510482-1518250 GCF_014905685.2 Nematolebias whitei
GAATAAAGTCGTAGAATTGCGAGAATTACGATGGAGCTTTAGGGCCATGCTAAGAAAAAAAAACTTGCGTCATTAGGACATTTATTTAGAAAAGTTCTAGGTAGGAACTAATATGAATGTTTGTTTTCCAGCTTTTGCAATCTGCCTTTGACGTCATCCAGTCAGATTTGTTCCGTCTCAAACTTGTCCTAAACGTCAACCAAACCGAAAGGATTCTGTTTTCGAACAAGAAGTCGGTCCCAGCAGTTCTTCCTCTGATTTTATCCTCGAATGCAGTGTTCCCTCAGTGAGGACTGAACTAGACAAAAGGACCTTCTCCTACTCCGCTCCTGTTTCCTGGAATATCTTGGAAAAAGACCTGAAGCTCTCGACCTTTGACCTCTAAGGGGCTTCTAACATCTGATAAGTTCCTGGTGAAGACCAACACAGACATGTTCCTGTTTTTAGTTTTCTACATCGTCTTATAGGTTCCAGAACTGCGCCGCTCCAGGTGGCTGCATGTTGGAGCAGCTCTGTTACTTTCATTCTGAGATTTTGCTTTTGGAAACTTTAATTCCTCTTTTTCTGGATGTAAATCACATTTGTTGGATGATTGTTTCCTCTGGTATCAGATGCTGTGCAGCTGGAAGGATTTTTACTGAAACTTTTTAGTTTTGGACATTTGTTATGATGCGTAACCATGGCAACAAGGCAGTTTTCTACAACCAACAGCAGCTGATTAAAATCACAAAAGCTCAAATAATATCTCAACTACAGCCCCAAATCTCAAATGAGTTGAAAGGATGTTCTGTGGATGCATTCTCATCTACCTGCCAGTTGTGCTCGAGTGCCTGACCACTGAGATCCTGGAACTAGCAGGAAACATGGGTCATGACAGC
Source organism: Nematolebias whitei (assembly GCF_014905685.2). NCBI lineage: Eukaryota > Metazoa > Chordata > Actinopteri > Cyprinodontiformes > Rivulidae > Nematolebias > Nematolebias whitei. The sequence continues at coordinate 1,511,361 of NC_056505.1, forward strand.
AGATAGACAGGATCGTCCCTCGGCACCTACAGTTGGCTGTCCGCAGCGACGAGGAGCTCGGCAGACTGCTGGGAGGAGTGGCCATCGCTGTGGGAGGAGTTCTGTCCAGCATTCAGGCGGTCCTACAGCCCGGGGGAACCGAGAGGCCAGCCGAGTCTGGGTGGATGGATCAGACGGCATCTGCAGCCAGTTTCTTAGGATCCACTGTGGGATGGACCTTTACAAGAGATCCTTCCTGCCTACAGCATCAGCATCTATAACATCTCTTAATGAAATGAGGATAACGAGTTACAGCATCAAATAATTTCCCTTTGGGATTAATAAAGTATTTTTGAATTGAATTGAATAATCTAGCTGTTTTATCACTACTTTTCCTTTTAATTATCACTGTAAGTATCCATCCATCCATCCATCCATCCATCCATTATCTTTACCCGCTTCTTCCATTTTGGGTCACGGGGGTCGCCGGAGCCCATGTCCAGCAATCACTGTGCGAGAGGCGGGGGACACCCTGGACAGGTCTCCTGTCCATCACAGGACCACATAGAGTATTTCAACCATTCACTCACTCACACCTAGGGACAATTAGAGTTACCAATCAGTCTAACATTTCCCAACAAACCCAGAGGAGCGCATGTTCTTCTGCCAGAGACTGACGTTACCTCTGTGCTCATAAAATGCAGATGGAGGATTAAAGACGACTGATGCCACAGCTTGAGCAGCTCCTGTGATTTATTTCCACACCGAGAGAAGCCTTCAGATACTCGTAGGTCACATTGGTGCCGTGACTTGTCCAGAACTACTCCGGACCAGGCTGGTGGCTTCTGATCTTCACGTCGCTGGAGCTCCACTGTGCCATCTGGGTTGTCAACATAGTCTAAGTAAGACATCTGGGTGTCCAACATTTTTCAGTCAGGTCATCTGGACAGTTTCTTTTTTTTTTTTGCTGAAATGTTTCACCTTCCATCCAGAATGCTTCATCAGTCAAGGAAACACGCAACACAAAACTGATTCTTCCCCCAAACAGCTTACTGCAAAGTGGAACAAACCAGTTTTGTTGGTGGTAAGATGGTGTCTTTGGCACGCCCCCTCCTCCGGTGCCGGCCCTCTTCCTCGTCGACAGTCATGTCAAACAGGTTCAAAACCAACAAAGTCCATGCTCAATAATCCAGGTATACAATCCAACAATTTTCAGTCAGGTCATGTGGACAGTTTGTTTTATTGCTGAAACATCTGGGTGTGTTTAAAAGCTCATGCGAAGGGATTTTTTGTTGATGCTCTTGGACTTTGGTCAAAATGAGTTTCAGTAACTTTGGACAATCAAACACGACTCCACTCTCTACTGGTAGATGGTTCTTTAAAACCTCTATTCCATTTTCACTAAGTGACCAAGCACTGGGTGGGGCGTCACTTAAAGTTAATAATGTAAGTGACTCATTTGCGACTGGGGAAGCAGTTACACCCAGGAGTCAGCCCTGTCCTGATATCCAACCTCCTCAGTGTTCTAGCACATCAATCCCAGATTATCATGCTCATAATGCTGGGCTGGTTGACCAGATGAGCACTGTTGTCCAACAGACAGAGCAACAGTTGGCTGACAGCGTTATGTCACACCTTAACTCAAGCAGCCAAAAGGGAACTGTGATTAAAAAATCCCCAAAATGAGAGTCATGAAGTTTCATGCAGCACATTGGACCTCTCTCAAGTCCAGCTCGTTCCCAGAAGCCAGGTGAGGGAGCCACCAGGGGAGGGTTCTGATGCAATTACAGTTGATGAATGGGAGGACTCGATGCGAAATGACATCAAAAAGAGTGGTGCACGGCAAGAACACGAGGCTGAGGAGATTCTGATCCACCTCAGAGGCAGAGCAAAGGATGTTGTGAGATGTGGAATAAAGAACTGTGGGATTGATGTTCAGCACAATCCACAAGCCGTCTATACAATTCTGCACAAACACTTTGGGTCTGATCAGTGCCCCCCGTACCACTTGCTGACTTTTACTCCACCCGGCCGAAAGAGAACGAGGATCATTTGAACTTTGGCTGAGGCCGAATGGAGCAGCTGATGTTGCCGTTAGTCGTTTTAAGGAACAAGGTCAAACTTTTGACTGTTCAAGTGTTGAAGTTACTCGCATGTTCATCTGACACTGTCCAAGTAAAGAACTAGCTCTCACCTTCAGACCCAAGACCATTGACAAGTGGTCAGTACGAGATGTTCAGGAGGTGATGGATGAATAGCACATGGAAAAGGGAATGAAGTCTGCTGAGAAAGAGAGTAGAATCAGTATGAATCTAGTGGTTCCTGGCCAAACTGATGACATGATACTGGGCAGTAATGCCATCAGATGGCTGATTTCACAAACAAAACTGTCTTCTAGTGAGACAACAGACTGTCCCTCTCAGAGAGATGTTCATAAAGACAATCTGCCCTGTTTAATGTCTCTGCTGTCAGACTCAATGAGCTGTGACTCAAGAGTGAAACCCATCAAAGTGGGCACAGCCAAAATCAAGAAATGTGTAACTCTCCAGCCCCTGTCTGAAAATTTAGTTTGGGCCAAACTGCCTGCATCTGGTGTTTCTCTGGTTGGATGTTCAGTCATCACTGAGCCAACTCAATCCAAGTGCAAGCCCAGACAGATTCTGGTGGGGAGAGTCGTGGCACCATTGTACGGTGATGGTTGAGTTCCTGTCACGATTGTAAATCCAACTGAAAAACCTCTCAGTCTGAGAAGAAATGCAAAGGTTGCTGATGTGTCCACCTGTGTTTCTGTGCAGGAATTCACAGAACCTGAGCACACCCAATCCAGCACACAGGACACCAAAGACTCTGTAAAGACCCCAGTACCTGAGGAGGAGAGGTCACATATTCTGAGCAACGTTGGACTCCAGGACTTGGACCTCTCATCTTGTGAAGTCTCCCTGGAGTGGAAAGATAAGTTGCTGCAGATCAATCAGCAGTATGAATCCATCTTTTCTGGGCCCACCAGATGTTATAGCACTGCTGAGACATAAGCTCCACATTAAACATGGCCTGCTGTACAGAGTTAAGAAAGACAAACAGATGAACACGACAACTCAACAGTTTATTGTTCCTGACTCCTTAAAAGCCAAAGTCCTCCAGAGGGTGCATGATTTAGCTGTCACGATCCTCAATGTTGGAACCCAATTGCAGAGAGATGAGTGAGGCAGGAGTTCAAAAACCAAAACAATTTATTTTTTTAACAACAAAACAAAAGGCTGTCGGTGCAGCAAAACTTACTTTTGGCAGATTGGATCAGAAATAATGCAGAGCAGATCATCAGGGGGGCAGAAACCAGGCAAGGCAGAAGAGGATTGTGAAGTCTGAGAACATAGAACAATCACCGGACCAGGAGTGAAGGAAAGAAAGGCTTTTTATGTGACAGAGGGAGAGTTAGTAATGAGAGCACCTGGGCAAGTGGCTGATGAGGGACAGGTGTGAATGATAAAGACTGAGTGGAGAAGCAGACTGAGGAATGAGAGGAACATAACAGAAACAGATAAACAGAAAATCACACACAAAGCAGAACAATAAAAAATATAAAAAGCAGACAGAGACAGAAACTTGAAATAGAAGGAAATGATTAAGACTGTGGGATGATAGTTTAAAGATATAAATGTTGGTTTCTGGTTGCAGCTTGAAGGAGGTGGCAGAGGCTTGGCAGATGGGGGGGGCAGCGGGGGCCGCTGACCGTGACATTAGCTGGTCATCAGGGCCAGGCCCGCACGCTGTCTCTCACCAGACAGAGAATCTTTTGGGTTGGGATGGAACGTGACGTCATTAACCACGGAAAGGGTTGTTTTCACTGTGTGGTTGGTAAAACACCAGAGCCTGACGACAGAGCTCTCCTTGAAAGTATTCGCACCTCTGAGCCGATGGAACTGGTCTGTATAGACTTTGGGACTGCTGAACTCTCTGAGAAGCGCAGTGTGGATGCACTAGTTGTAACAGACCACTTTTCCAAGATGGCACGTGCGTTTCCATGTAAAAGTCAGTCAGCCAAACAAGTTGCTCGTCGTCTGTGGGATGACTTCTTTTGTATATATGGATTTCCTAAACATTCATTCAGATTAAGGAACAAATTTTGAAAGTCTTCTCATCAAAGAGCTTCTGGAAATGGCTGTGATACAAAAATCTCACACCACCCCATACCATCCGATGGGGAACGGCATTGTTGAACGTTACAATAGAACCTTAGGTAACATGATGCGAACACTTCCTCCCCAGTCCAAAGCAAGATGGCCCCAGATGCTCAGAATGCTGACGTTCTGCCACAACTGCACTGAGCGTGAAACAACTGGACTTACGCCATTTTTCCTTATGTTCGGCAGGATCCCACGCCTGCCCATTGATGTGGTTGTCTGACACGCTCTGTCAAATGGCCCAGTGGTGGACCATCATGAGTTTGTCTCCCACCTAAAACAGGACCTCTCCGTGGCAGCCCACATTGCTCAACAAAACAGTTCATCAGAACAAGCCCACCAAGCAATGTACCACAACCACAAGGCTGAAGGCTCTCCTGTCCATGTGGGTGACAGAGTTTTGGTTGCTACTTGTGGTGAGCGAGAGAAGAGGAAGATTGCAGACAAATGGGAATCAACAGTGCATGAAGTGGTGTCTGTGAAGCCTGATATAAATGTGTATTCAAAGACCCTGTTGCATCAAGGACAAAGGTTCTCCACAGAACTCTTCTCCTCCTTGTCAACTTCCACACTGCTGCAGATGATTCAAACCATTCACCCTGCCATTCAGCCGCAGGAAGTGGAGTCTGTTGTGCCTGATGATGTACGGGACAGTGAAACTAAAACTGTGAACTGGTTTCTACAGATGGACAACTTTAGTTGTGAGGATGATGTTGTGACTCACCCTGACTGTGTCCCATCTGATCCCATTCAGCATGATCTTTCCCACGAACATAAATCTGACACAAAACTGGAGTTGCCCGTAACGGATGTTGTTTGCACTCAGCCTCATGGACCGTGTTCTAGTTCAGGTAGGCCTGTGAAACCTCCAGCTAGACTCACATGTGAAATGAACTAGCAGGTTGTTCAAGATTCTGTGCCAACTGGATTCTCTGTTTCCTTCATGAAGACCATGTTTTCTGGGTAGACTTGTTCTGGTTTGGAACAGTGTTTTTCTGTGACTGCCTTGTAGAGCACTATCAGAAGGTGCATGGCATCTTCTGGGTCACACTCTTAGCATTATTCCTTAGGGAAGTTTCTAACTCACGTGACTGACGTGTGCTCTCCTTGTCGCAATTTTGTTTTGTTGCTGCCTGTCTTGTTTGACATGGGGGGGGGGGGCTGTAATTCATCCTGCTGCACCATTATATTCTACCATCTTGTTGTTACTACCTCTTTTTTAGGACATTGTAAATATTATAATTACTTCTTCACTTTTTGGTACTTTAGCCTTATTGCATGCTTTTAGTATTTCTTGTTAGTTTGTTCTTTGATTTTTTAGCGAGTCAGATCGGTTCTTCTCATCCTAAGCATTTCATTGTGCTGTTTACCCTGTGTTAGCCTTGCATATGACAAATAAATGCAACTTGAACTTTAACAAATTTAACACGTTAAACACTTGCAGCTTTTAGTGAAACTGTCTGGTCTCAAACTTCACCAAAGGTTAATCTGAAGATCAATATACAAATTAATTTGTGAACTGCAGAACTAAAAATAAGTACAAAATGCGAATTGTCAGAAAAGAAAACACGGGCTCGTCCGGGATTTGAACCCGGGACCTCTCGCACCCAAAGCGAGAATCATACCCCTAGACCAACGAGCCATGTTCACAGAAATCCACAAGTGCTTCTTTTAACAGTTTATTTTCCGCCTTGAAATAGATAAATTGATTCATTTTATAGATGTTTTAAGAACGAATGGTTTATGCAATTTAAAAACCCCTGCCAGGAGTCAGTGTGTTCAAAAACATTTATTTTAGGTCTAGTGGCCGACGCACTGAACAAAGCGCATGCGCAATGAAGAATGTTTACTAGCTTGGCAGATAAAAACAACTAATAATACTTTTACAAAATTTGTCATTTTTATTTTAAAAACAATTAAAAAATCCAAAAAAATGTTTCTATTAAAAATAAAAACATCCTCCGCCGACGGGACGAATGACTCGTCAGGCGGAAGTTGATCTGATTGCGGAAGTGAGCGGATGCTGTTGTGTGTAGCTCAAGCGAGCTCTTTCCAGGCTTCGTTTACTGAAAGTCCGAGTGTTTTTTAACCTATGTACATTTTTAGGAACGTCAGTTTCACGGCTCGACCAGGTGAGGATGATAAAAAGTCACTGAGGCAGTTCACCGTTAGCTAAGTGACCGTTTGCTAAGTTAGCCGCGGCTCTTTGAGAAACATGAAGCGTTGATCGAAAGAGCGCGAGGCGGCGGAAACTTCCCTGGCGACAGAGCAGCGCGTGAGCAGGTGAGCAGGTGCAGTGGCGGTAAAATGGATCAGTAGGTTTCTCTTGAACTGTTTAAACGACTGCGAGCTGAACTGATAAACGCTGTTTGGGTCCAGTTAAGTGAACAGCAACTGCAGGAAGAAGACACATGGACTGCAGCACGAGAGCCATAAAACCAGCCAATCAGCTCATCAATAATCAATAATCAAGACCTACACACGAGCTCTGTTAGGGACAGAGGATTTAACAACAAACATGCTGCTGCAGCAGAATGATCAATACTTTGATCAGAGAAGAGTTGAAACTGCTGGAGCTGAAAGAACATCAGTAGTTCAGATGTTTCCAAACCTGAGCTCAAATACAAAATGTGAAAAATACAGTCGCATCCAAAATGATCCAGACACTTAACGAAACCCTACAAGTAGCTAAATGTAACTACACATTAGCTTCAAGCTAAGAGTAGCTAA
>NC_056505.1:1518350-1538203 GCF_014905685.2 Nematolebias whitei
CAACAACTGTTGGTACTATAAGTGCTAAGGTAGTGCGCAAAACACAAGTGTCTCCCCACTCACCCAATAAGCGCCCTGCCAAAACACTGAGCGGGGAGACTGGGGAAAAACTGCAGTGGTGTTGAGTTGTTGTAGGTAACCAGGAAAACCTGTAGTTAAGTTTTAGTGGTTTGAGTATTCTCCTGTTAATCAAGTGGAATGGATTTGTTCATGAATAGAAACAGTGTTGAATGAACTAATGTTTCATGGTAAATGGGTGTGTAGGTGTGTATATGTGTGTGTGTGTGTGTGGGGGGGGGGGTTTCTGAATGAATATTTTTTAAATGTGGGCAGAAACATCCCCTTCACGTATAACTGTTGTGACGCCTATACCCCAATGCCCCAGGATTTATGCAAATTCACACGTTTCCAATAACCAGTTCTTTAGAATGGAATCAAAACTCAACAGCTTACAAATCATTTAGCCGGGTGAGACATTCTTACATCAAACAACAGCCTCATCATGTCCACGTTCTTTATAAACTGAAGAGCCATTAATTGAACATGCATTTGGTAAGTATAGGCTAGAATTTCATAATGCGGTATACCATTGGCAGGAGAATTAGTGACACCAGTTTGATTATAGTCCCAACATGTGCTCGTATGAAAATCTCAGGAATCATAGCAGATTAAATGTGGTTCCAAAATGCAGGTGAGACCAGCAGCTAGTTTACTAAGAAAATCAAAGCAGCCACAGAATAGATAAACACATCTTCACACCATCAGCTGCCACTGAGAAGAACAGTACCAAACAGCATTAAAATCTATAGTTCTATTTCAGACAAAAACGCAACGTGGAGGATTATCTGTTCAGCAAATTAGGCCAAAGAAAAACAGCTAATGTGTTGAAATGGGAAGGAAAGAGGAGGAAGAAAAATCTTTATGGGCGTAACGAGATACAAACAGGCCAATAATCCACTTTTAACAAGATAAGTGATCATGGCCTTTTGTCAGTACGTTGAAGCTGTGCAATCAATGGTGGTGATTTAGCCCCCCATGTGCTTCAGGGGCCCCCTCTGTGGCAGAAGTCGAGATCTTCATTTATCAGCCACACGTCTTGCACAAGACTGTGCCCTCACCTGCAGGGTGTTTGATCAGCGGTAGTGACAGAAAGGTGGAGAGGGGTGAAGCGGCGGCATGGAGGAAAGGAGAGACGGAGAGGGTGAGAGGAAGGAGGTAAACGTGAGGGATGGAGATTTGAAGGGAGGCAAGGAGACCATGCTTCCACTGCCCTGCTGTCAGGTAAATACCATCTGGTTGTTTTACAGATGAGGCTGCAGCTGCTGGTGTTTGAAATGCACCTCATACACCGTGTCCTTTCCTTTTGTACTCATTCTGTACTTGCACGGGTATGTTCCAAACATTTGACACAATATAAATCCAAAAACACCAACATTATAACATTTATTATTTAAAAAAAAATACTAGTTGGAAAGTAAAGAAGATGAAAACATTCACACTTAAAACAGTAAATGCTCATTTATTGTTAGCTTAACTCATAGAAAAACATGTATATCATCCCAAAACAGTAATCAACAGATTTGTGACAGTTTCATGAATCACCGTGAGCTTTTATTATTTTGTTTGCGTCATCTGTGTTCTGAAATTACTTTGGTTTTAAGGTGGCACTTATAAACAAAACTTCAAATAATGAACATTCAAATACATTTTTCATACATTTGTCATTTCTATCTGGTCTGAGGATTTTTAAGGATGGGTTTTGAATTCAGTCTCATACATGCTAAAACATTAAATAAACTTCCCTAAATATTAAAATAGCAAATGTTTACAGAATTTTTGCCTGATCGCAGGTTTATTCAAAATGCTTATGACATTTCTTGTTCAGCTAGCCGTGTTATTTTAGAAACTTTAAAATGCAGTTCACATTTTTTTTTCTTTATTAGAACTACTAGAATCTTTAGCTTCTTTACAATACAAATTATTGCTTATGCACTGTACCATCTATAACAGCCTTCATTAATGTTTTATTTATTTTTGTACAGTTTTGTTTTAATCTGATGCTTCGAAAGGCATTTTGAACATTTGTGCCCTACATACTTTAATTTAATCTGAAGGCCATAAAGCTTGGCAAAAATTCACTTGGAAAGCCTTGAAATATTTTATCATGCCTCCAAATTTCCCTGCTCGTAGAGTAGCAACAGTAACAATAGCTGTCTTACTGAGGCAGGAAATGCCTGACAGAACTCATCGTCAGCCTCCAGTAATATGAACCATTTTCCCCAGAGGTTTGGAGGAACTATGAACAAACTCACAGGCAGGGGTGTCTTGATAAAATTGCCCAGCTTTGCTCTTAATTCCACAATATTATCACTGCTGTTATTGTCAGTCTCTGAGAATGTAGGTCAGAGAGTGTTTGTTGATCGTGTGTTGAAAGGTAGATTTATATTGCTACTCAGCCTCCGCCAGTTCTGACACATTGCCTGGAAACAGAGTCCAGTCCACACTCATCGGAGATAAAGAAATGTCATTCATCCTGTTTATTCTGGACCTGTAATAACCAATGGATCCTATCTTCTAGCTTCAGCTGAGGTTATGATTGCTTTTACCCAAAATAATGAGACAAGAGTCTCTGTTTCAAGTTAACTTTTAATTTGCCAGTTATTTCTCCAAATGTAAGGACTACTAAAAATAAATAAATAAAATAATGGAAACTGCACAGCAAGAACTACTGTGACCTTATTCATTTACTTTTTTTTAATCTTATAATCAGTGTAAACACACCTTTAATTACGTGTCCATCATTTTTAGGTTTAAGCTTCTGCTTTCCACCTTTTTCATTCAGAGCTACGTGACTGCTTGTTAGGCCAATTCAAACATCTGCACAGCACTGAGCTCCAGCTGCTGCTTTTGTGTTGGATTAGCTACATCTGCTCGGAGACAAGTCGTAAGCTTCAAAGTAACCAAGATAAGCCTCCCTCTACATTAAAAAAAAAAGAACACTGCTCTCTCATGCTAACGTGGGAAGTACTCTCATGTCTAGCTTTCAGTTTCTTTCAATCACAATCTTATTTTCTTGGCTTTCTAGTACCTATAAAACAAAAACTAATCCAAAAACACCTTTCTGCAGCTATCTTGTCAGAGCTAACACATGTGGTTTGTGTCTGTTGTTAACTTAAAATGGCAAATGAAAATTAAATTGCAATTATTCCTGGTTTACATGATAAGACACAGGAAGTTATATATATATATATATATACAAGCATATTTTTGACCACACCTTAATATTAATCCGATAATTCAGGATTAATGGCCAATTTAACATATTTCTCTGGTGAATAAATAAAAGAGCTCTTAAATCTGTGCATCAGGCCACTATTCCATTCTTCAACAGGGGAAATGTCAATGGCTAATTACTAATTTTTACCTTACTGTGGCTCCTAAGGTCTCAACTAATTGGCTATTTGGACTTGGGGAAATGGCACTGCCTCAAGGCCAGTTACCCCTGGAAACCGGGGAATGAACAAACCGACTTTCAAGAGTGCACGACACAGGAGGATTAATCAGTCAGGTCCGGGCAGACAACCAGGTAATGGGTTTGGAGACTCGATATCTCTTTCATATGTTTTTCAAGGTTAACACCCAAACTAATGGCCCATGAACAGCAGACTAAAGGGTTAATAAAGCCTTCTCTTGTAAAATGGCTTGAAATGTTGGAGTAAATAATAATAATATGAAGTGGTGGTCAACAGTACAAATAGTCAGTGAATACCAGTCTGTATTTTCAGAATAAAACTGTTTAAAAATATTTAATATTTGAATAAAAAAAAAACACTCTTAATATAAGCAATAACTAAATAAATTAATAATAAACAAAACTTGTCCTTTAGCTCACATATTGCCCTTTCTGCTGAAGCTTCTCTCCTTTTTGTTTGACAGATGAGAATCTAAGTTTCGTCAAGAGCAACACATGTCAGTTTTGATAGCAAGCTACATGTGATATAATCACTTCCGCCTCTGTATCTTAGATTAGGCGTCGGATACGTAGTGAAGCACTGGGAGGCAGATCCAAGAATCTGTGTTGAAATAAAATGAACACAGAAAAGTTGTTGGTCAAACTCAAGCAACATTTTATCTTACATTGTTTTACCATGTTCTGCACTGTGCAAGGGACGCTCTTTTAACAATCTGCAGAGCAAAATATGATATATCCGCCTTGTCTGTTTAAAAAAAAAACACAATTTACTGATTGACAATTTACAAATAGCTGTTTTACAAAAGCGGTCACATTTACACTATAATCTGTCACACATGAAAACATGCAAACAAACATCACACAGACCATAACTTAACTTCACTTAGACATGAAGAATATATTTTTAAATTTAAAGGGTCAGTGAAAACACAAAACTGGAATAATACAACACTTGTAGTGAACGTCCATTGCAGCACTGCCCTTATATCCAGACTGGTTTGCAAATTAACATATGCATTTTGTCTGCATAAAAATGAAACAGCCTAGCATTCCTTGAAATAAATTCTTATTGTCCATCACCTTTTATGACAAAGCTTTAATTCGAGACGGATGTCATAGTCATATCTTGCAAGATGTGATAATGCTCATTGTATGTGTTCACAGTGACTCTCAACTACTAAATATAAAGTTTATCAGCAATCATTTTGAGTAAAAAATATAGCTATACATTAATGTTGCCATGGATATATTTTGTATTAGCCATCTTGAGTTGGGCTTCTGAAAAATTTGTCTAGATCTTTTGCACTTTTTGATTTTTACCGATTAGCAAATACATTATTGCTCCACCTACAGGGGGATTTTAGTTCTGTTATAAACCCAAGTATGTGTATTTATTCAATGTTCAGAAAAAAAGCACTTTGATTTCCACAGGGTACATATTGCCTTAAAAATATACTGTTTCCATTTAGATGATTGGCAAAAAAATAATTATTTGGTTAACTTAATTTGAACCTGTGTAACATTACTTTATGTTCATAAAGCACTATAACACTAAAATACTCTCTTAACTAGATATGACTCACATCTGCCATTCCACATTCCAAACATGGAAATGCCATCTCATGCTACAAGGAGCTCCAGCATGGCGCCAGAAGAAACAACACAGCCAAGTAAAGAAGGCAGGGAGGCAAGAGAACTCGGCATTTTAACAGACTGGCAGAACCTTAGCCGTGGAATCTACTGGAGCCCATCACTGGGGAGAGTGACAACAGATCAATAGCTGTGATTAATTAACTTCTAATGAGTTCATCTGAGTGTTGAGAGGCCCAGAGAGTTGGACATGACCCATTGTCTTTTTTTTCTGACCTATTCTAATCTTAACCTTCTTTTATTTTAGATAGATAGATGCATTTTGAAAACCACCTTGTTTTAATTTGTAACAGGATTCCGTAAAACAGAATACAATAATTTGTTATTCTCATTAACCCATATTTTATTCACTTCGAAGCATAGTCAATATCAAATGTTTAAACTCAGAAATTGTGCCATATTTGGAATGAAAAATGGATAATTTAAAATTTTATATCAGCAACACTTTCATAAAAAGGTGGGAAAAAAATCTGTAAAAAATTGTAGAAGCAAGTATTACAAATAAGAACTAACAATATTGAGAAGGTTAGGTATTTAACAAAGATTTTAGAGAGGCTAAATCACTCAGAAGTAAAAATGGGCAAAGGTTCACATTCTGTGAAAAACTACTAGCATGTCTTGTATGGAGGAAGCTGAGTTGTGGGAATTTAGGGCTGGTCTGTCCATAACCGGGGACTGATGTCATTGAGGTAGTTAAAAAGCTCCAGATTTTGGTGGTGGATCAGATCCACTCTGAGTTCTTCAAGACTCTGGATGTTACAGGGCTGTCTTGGTTGACATGCCTTTGCAACTTCACATGGACATTGGGGGCAGTGGATTGGCAGACTTGGGTGGTGGTTCCCCTCTTCATCAAAGGGGACCAGAGCATGTACTCCAAAAAACTAATGAAGCTCCGATAAAGGAGCTTCATTAGCTTTTCCAGAAAGACCTATTCTGGGGTACTGGATAAGTGAGTCCAATCGTTGGCCGAGCCTCAGATCCAGGAGGAACAATGCAGGATTTGCCCTGTATCTTCACCTTCACTAGGGTCCTTGGGGTGTCATGAGAGTTTGCCCACTCAGTCTACATGTATTTTGTGGATATGGAGAAGGCATTTGACAATGTTTCTTAAGTACACTGTGCAGGGTGCTCTGCAAATATGGAATTGGGGGTTTGTTGCTACACAGGTCATTCAGTTCATATACAAGCGGTAGATTGGTTTGCATTGCAGACAGTAAGCTGAACCTTTTCAGGGTGGGAGTTGGACTCTGCAAGGGCTGCCCGTTGTCACAATTGTGTTTATAACTTACATGAAGACAATTTCTCAGTGCGGTCAGGGGCAGAGGCCTTCTGGTTCAGTGGCCTCAGGATTCCTTCTCTGCTATTTGCTGATGATGTGGTCCTGTTGTTGTCGTAATGCCGTGATCTTCAGCTATCACTGGAGTGATTCACAGCCAAGTGTGAAGCAGCTGGGATGAGGATCAGCACCTCCAAATCTGAGACCATGTTCCTCTGTTGGAAAAGGGTGAATTGCCCTCTCCAGGTTGGGAGTGAGGTTCTGCCTCAAGGGAGGAGTTCAAGTATCTTGGAGTTTTGTTCCTAAGTGAAGGCAGAATAGAAAGTAAGACTGATATATGGATCAGCCTAACATCTGGAGTATTGCAGACTATGTGCAGTTGGTCTATGTTCCTACTTTTACCTATGGTCATGAACTCTGGGTAGTGACTGAAAGAACAAGATTGTGGATACAGGTGGTCAAAATGAATTTTCTCCAAAGGATAACTGGACTCACCCTTAGAGATAGGTTAAGAAGTTAAGTTATCCAGGAGAGACTTGGAGTAGAGCTGCTGCTCCTCCACATCAAGATTAGTCTGATAAGGTGGTTGGGTCATCTGGTAAGGATGTCTCCTGGGCACGGCCCTAGGGAGTTTGTTTTGGGCATATACGACTGGAAAGAAGCCCATGGAAAAACCCAGAACATGCTGGAGAGACTACGTCTCTTGGCTGGTCTGGGAATGCATTGGGGTCCTCCCAGAAGAGTTGGAAGAAGTGGCTGTGGAAAGAGATTTCTGGGCCTCCCTGCTTAAGCTGCTGCCTTCACAATGGATGGATGGAGTTTAAATACTTGTAATATTTGATAGTTAACAATGTTCCATTTTGAATAAAATATGGGTTTAAGAGCATTGTAATTCCTATTGCATTCTGTTTTTATTTGCATTTTACACAATGCCCCAACTTTTTCCAAATCGGAGTTGGATTAGCTCACAACAATTTTTCAAATGACAGGCAAAGGGTAAAAATTAACTGGATTTTTGATTTTTTGGGTTTGGATTTCTTTTATGAGATATGACACAATACAGGTACTCTTTATGATTGTTAGCCACTGCTCTATTGTGCATTAATAACAGACTTCACATGTAAAATCAAATAATTTTGAGCCAGCCTGATTGTCTGTCGCTGCTGAACCACCAAAGTTGTTTTGAAGTTCATCCTGTGACAATAGAAGCTTAGTCCCTCGTGTGATTAGCGAGACAGCCGTTATGATGCTTCAGAGAGTGAGAGTGAAAACCAGGTGTGCAAAAGGAATGGAGATGAATGGTCATGTGAATAGGGAAGTAGATTGGGGAGCTAAGGCATCCTATGTTGTTCACCTCATTCCTCAGCTCAGAGGGCCAAGCACAGAGTTATTTGTCTTGCAGTGAAATTAGTAATCACACTGCCATCCATCATTGGCTGACCTGCTATTGATTGCCAGTGAACCTCTCTTTTCAACAAAATTATATTACGAAAAAAGAATAGCAAATGTCTCCTCAGCCTGAGCAGTCCACACTTTGGCCTTTCTCAGCAGGAGACCTGTGAAAAAGGAAAACTTGTTTTTTGTGTGGCGTTAGTACAACATGACAGTCTACCCCATCCAAAGTGATTAGCATTGTTGTTCTCAAGGCGACAAGCAGGGGTGGGTTTAAATCAACTTGGACTTTGAAGCGGCATGAACTTTCCTGCCAACAACACTTGTTTTACACCAGTGGCACCTCAGTGACAAATGCTATATGCTCTACCCTTGTCCTAAACGATATACAGAGGAAAAACATGCTGATACAACCACTGATTTATAAATATCTCAAAGGTTAGGTACATGCTCTGCTCTCATAAATGACAATTTGTTTCTTAAAATAGTTTCAATTTAAACTGCAGCTTTTAAATGAACTGCAGAGCCCCAAAATGAGATCAACACTAGATTTTGTTATTTGGACTTTTTCATCACATAGTCGATAACAGTCAGGGACTGAGCAGCGATTAGCCCACCATAGATTACTGATTCTATGCGACCAACAAAGCACTGTAAACAGAGGTCACTTGTCCCTGCCTAGTCTGTTTGTCCCATTGAATGACATGACTGCAGTACCATTTACTGCAGTGCTGAACTTGAAGTCGGGGCTTGATGCAAATCTTGCTGTGAAAACGGCATATTGGTGGTGGCTTCTCAGGACAATGCTGTACACAGCACAAAATCCAGAGAAGAGAAATATGACAGAGTAGCACATTAAAGTGCTATCAGTTACACCACCGTTTTCTAATTCCAGAAAGCAGAGATGGTGGGAACAAATTGCTAATAGGTGGTTCCAGTTTCAATTATCTGTGAAGCAGGCAATTTAAGATTCATTACATAAAATGTTGTCATGTTTTTTGCATTTTGCTTCCAAAGATTAATTTTCTAAGTTGTTTTCAATAATACATATTCAGGCTTTCCGAAGGTCCTCTATTGATGTTTTTTAAACTAAACTTATTTCACCCAACCACTAGAAAGAGTACACTGAAGCACAATTCTCTTCTACATAATCGCTCTAATCCCCTTGTACATGCAGTCTAAAAAGATATTTAGACAACATATGCGCTAGTTATATTATTGTTTCTTGTTTTGTGAAATTCAAATTAACTTTTTTTCATGTTTAGTGTTTCCATATCCTCTTCTAAATCCTTCCCTTCCTTTGACCTGTTCCAGACCCGTATCCCCATGGATGCTTTCACAAAAATCAGACAGCCTCTCAGTCATCCAGCATTGTGTCTACTTCAAATATTTTTGCACTGTGGACTTTGAACTGTAGATGCCCCAGGCACCCGGCAGAGTCCTGATGGGACCTGTGGTTTGGCCTCCAATCTATCACATCTCGCCTGCAGCCATGTAGAGACAGAGTCCCCCATCCAGCACAATGTTAGATTCACTGCTCACTAACACACATCACAGGTATTGATCTTATCATCAGGCTATCAGACTCCAGTGTTTCTCACATATAATTAAACTTATGTGCAAAAATACAGACCTGATGACACCACTTTTACAAGAGCCATGTAAATGTAAGTTTGCATTTTTCAGTTCTTGAATAAGACAATTCTAGACAAGTCTTTAGGGGTTTCTGACACTCCTTTAGTCTTTAACTCAGAGGGATAATGTTTGGCACTGTTGCTGCACAGCAGGAAGGTTTCAGATTGAAAACCTTGGCTGAGTTCTTATGGTTTACATTTTTCCTGCTGCTTGTGGGTTAGTTGTTTATTTATTTATATGTTGTCCTGTATGCCTTTCTGTTCAATTTACAGTATAAAAAATGTGTTTATCAAGTTTATTGGTGTAAATGTGCTATAGATGTGAGCAGTGTGATTGTCTTTGTGTTGTCATAATTAATAAATAGATGAGTGGATTTGGGACAAGTGGTTGTGCTTCAACTCTGTTGTTCAAACATTGTGTCTTAATACATTATTTTTGATTTTGTTTGTTTTTGATAATATTGCTCAATAGTTTTTCATTTTAAGGACAATGAGCTGCATCAAACCTAAATAATCAAACAACCAGTGTAGATTAAAATAAAAGTTAAATTAAAAAAAAAGTCACAATTCTAACTGAAGTAATCACTCATCGTGGTTTAGGCAACCTCCTAGGAGCATTTTTACTTTTGTTCTTTAGTTGATTGTCAAGTTTGAAGCTTTGAAACTAATTTTGCCACAAGCACCAAAGATGACCTTTCATATCATCTAAAGATTCAAAGGGATTTTACACAAACGCTGGATTTAATGTCCTTAGATTATTATGATAGCCTTGAGGTCTCAAGAGATTTTTTTTTGTAATTTAGGATGTTAATAGGAGTGATTTTGACATCAGTTGTGAAAGATAACAGTCTTATGAAGTTTGAACATGTAATGAATAAAGACAATCTGGGATTAAATGAACCACAAGTCAAGTGTAAACAATATTTATCCAATTAATTTATGTAAATATAAATCTTACTGCAAAAGAGCTTATCGTGGAGTTCAGCAAGGTTCTGTGCTTGAGTCAGTACTTTTTTGAACTTATGTTCAATCATTTGATCATTGCACCACTCAAGGTGGCTGCATGTTGGAGTAGCTGTTACTTTCATTCAGGGATACAGTAATGGTTATAAAAGCTTGATTTCCTCTTTTTTCTAGATATAAATGGCTTTTTCGAGTGATTACTTCCTCTGGTTTTGGATACTGTGCAGCTGCAAAGATCTTTACTGAAACCTTGTTACTTTTGGACATTTGTTATAAAGTGTAACCATAACAACAAGGTCGTTTTTACAACCAGGAGTAGCTGATTAACATCTCAAAATTCAAATGTTACCTCAAATACAGCCACAAATCCCAAATGGGTTGTAAAGGAGGTGCCATGGATGCATCTCTGTCTACCTGGCGGAGGTGGTCGAGTAACTGACTGCCGAGATCCTAGAGCTGGCAGGAAATGTGGCTCAAGACAACAAGAAGATCTGGATCATCCCCCAACACCTGCAGCTGGCTGTCTGCAACAAGCTGCTGAGAGGACTGGACATTGCTTAGGGAGGAATTCTGTCCAACATTCATGTGGTTCAGGAGGACTGAGATACCTGCTGGGTCCGGGTGGACGGAACGGCACCTGCAGCCAGTTCCTTCAGATCTGCTGTGGGATGAACTGCTGTAGGAGATCCTTTTTGCCAACAGCCATCAGCATATATAACAACTATTAAAGAAACCAGGATGAGCTACAGCATTTAATTGTCCTTTGGGATTAATAAAGTATTTTGAATTGAATTAAACAACACAATAAGGATTTCCATTAGTGCAGGTAATAGCCCACCAATATTATATTAAAACTATGTAAAGTCAATAATCTACAAGCAACATATGAATTAAACTCATTCAAAAATCAGACTTCCTTATAGCTGAGCTGAGTGATATTACCAAAATTAGGATCAAGATTGTACATCTACAAGTTTTTTTGTTTTATTTTTGCCAACTGGGGACAGTAAAACCACCCCCTAAAGATCTTAGAATTCTTCTCCTCACATAAAATAAGTCTTCTTAAGCTCTGTCATATCTTTAAGATCTTTAAGTCGTGGAGTGTTTAAGTTTCACCTTTCAGGCTTTCTCTAGTGAAGCTGGCTCCCTGTACAGATTCAAGTGACAGACTTTATCTATCTTTATAACTCAGCTTAAAACTTTTCTTTTAAAAAAAGTGCAAAGTTCAGCTTCCTAGGTTGACCTTCCTTTTTGCTCTGCAGATCAGGATAGATGTTTTTAAATCAGACTGTAATGGCCTGTGTTTTAGTTTTGTTGTTGTTTACCCTTGGTCTCTATATTCTGTGTTCAGGTCAGCTAACTTGCTTTATTGGAATGTTTCCATTGATTTTGCTTTCTAATAAGTTTAAGTTTTCAGATGTTTCACAGTTGAGTTTTATTCACTTTGTTATTCCTATTAGTACATGTTTTTGTGATTTATAGTGGTTATTATTTTTGCCCTAGTTTCTGCTTTTGGTTTACTTAAACATAATGTTAATCTTATATGTTTCATTTTCTTATACCATAACCTATGTTCTATCTTTTGTTGTTAAACAAACATTTTGTTTTTCATAAGGCACTGAATCTAATTATGATAAACATGAAACAAATTATGCATGGCTATAATAGATTGTAATGGCACTGCTCCGAGATGACATCATGAGTATTGCAGGAAGCCCTGAAAGTGCCGGATGTAAGACAAACGATGTGCCAGACAGCAAGAGTCATGGCTACCTCCCACACCATGACCACTGCACTAATGTTATTCTACTTGTTCAGATTGTCTGAGATCCGGGTACTTGATGACATCACACATTGCAAACGCAGCCCTTGTTAGAAGCCCTAATGCACTGCATGTATATAGATTTAAATGAGTCGTATTTACTTTTTATATCTTACATCCTTAATTGATATGGGATCTTACAACAAACCTTTAACAGCGTCAGTGCTAATAAACACATTTCGATTTGGAATAATTTATTTCTAACAGCTTTGGAAATCAGTGATTTTTTTAAAATATTTTCTAATTGACTGATTTGTTCACTTATATTAAAATCTCATATTTTTGGTCTGAAAACCAAATTATTATTATTTTTTTCCTTTGCCATAATCAGAATCAGAATCAGAATGCCTTTATTGTCATCATAAGAGGGCTTATAAATGCTCCACGTCTGCATGTGGGGTTCATTGAGCTTTGGGTGACTTCTTCAGAGATCTGTGTATATAATGGCCACATTAAGCCACGGTATAACAGAGCAGCAGATACGAATCAGAAGAAATACTGAGATTAAAATGCAAAATGCAGATTCTCCTGAAGAAATAAGTATTTTCTGTTGTGTTGTAGTCTGTTCTTTCCCCAGCCAATTACTAGTAATGTTATATAATACTGCATTTACCATATTGCCATAGATGTCCTTCGATCCACATTAAAACACAGAGGTGATCAAGCTTTTACAGCATCCTGAATCTGTGGGGCACTTTAACTCTCATTTGCAGCTTTCACAGATTTTAAACAGCCAACTGCTGCAAAATCCACTTCTTGTCTTTCAACTCCAGTACGAAGCCCAAATAGATCATTTGTATTGAGTTTCACTGTTCTCCTATTTCCTTTTGTCCATTTATCCTTGTTGTGGCTTTATATTTCATTGCCTCTTACTGCTTTATTGTTTTGTTGTAAATTTTAATTTGACTGCAAAGCACTTTGTCAGCTTATACTGTTGTTGGATGTGCTCCATACGTAAAATGAAGAACGCTTTGCTCCCGTGAAAGTGACACTGTGAGAGTTTGTGCCTAAAATATTTTTATGCTAATTAAAAATAGACCTGATTTATGTTTTCTGCAAAGGTCGTCTTGCCCTCCACAGAAACTTTAAGCAGTGGTGAGTGCTTAAAGATGAATTGGATGTGAAGCCTCCTGACGTTTTCTCCTCATCCATACGTGTCTCAGTTGATTTCCTTGAAGGATGAGATCATCATTAGTAACATAACGTTGGTGGCAGAGGCGGCAGCTCCAAGGCCTCCCACTGACACCTCTGTAGGATGCAGTGAAATTAAAACAAATCCAAAGGAATCACATCAATCTTGATGTTACAGTGCAAACACAAAGAGAAAATGTGGTTCATAATATCATGTTTACACAAAAATAGTGCCTGGTTGAGCTCCATCTGCTCTTCTTGATCCTTCATCGTGTGGTTGTGTGAAGCTTTAGATTATTGAATTCATCAACTCAAGAGGAGCGTCCATCTGATTTCCAGCTTCTGTGCTCTGCCGAGTGTACATTTACCTTTTGAAGAGATTCACCGCATCAATGTTGGCAAATTACAAAGAAAGAGAGAGGCAGGACTTGAAGGCTCAAACCATTAATTTCCCTGGAGAAAGAGTGCACTCTGCTTGGAGGGCCAGAGTGACCTTTCACTGACAAGACTGGAGCAGCAGAGACAGGAGCGGCGGACAAATGAGATATTAGAATACACCAGCAGGAGGAGATGGAGGAGAATACAGGCAGTGGCACCCAAGACTTGTAACTCATCCAAGGAGAATCAGAGGGAATGTGCTTATAGCATGCATTTTTTTTACTGCATGCATTTTTTTTTACTGTGCATCTTGATTGTTTTTTTTTTGTCAAATGTAGAAGAAATAACTGAAAAAAAAAACATTTGTGGAGTGGGTGGTCATTCATTCACAGCATGGAGTTAGAACAAACAATCCTTCGAAGAGTGTATTTCCATATAAAGCGTACTTTACGTCAATCACGAAGCCACTCAGGACACTGCAGGCTGCTTTATTGCTTTGAGCAATACAAATTAAGTTTAGAAGATTAAGTAAGCTTTTGCATCCTCCCCAAATCCCCATTTTTGTTAAGCAGTCAATTTATGGTGGTAAGATCAAGGCTTTTTTTGAGACCCACTTAAATATGTACCAAGCTGTGATGAAATCTTGTCACACAGCATGATGTGTACGATGTTGCATTTAAGTTATCTGCCAAAGGGTGACTGAACTTGTTACCATAAACAGCAATGCAACGGCACAGTTTGTCTTCCTGTTGTTTGCCCGCTGCCGAAAACGAAGGAGGAGCAATTGTTTATCCTTTTTCTTTTTGTATATGCAGCTATCCATCATGTTTGGATTTAGGCTTTTATTTTGGAGCATGTAAAAAAAAAAAATAGACACGTTCAAATCACAAGTTTAAAATTAACTTCAGGTGTTTCTGAAACACATCACCTCAGTAATACAAAAGAGAAATATAAAAGAAAACATGAAATTTAACTGCAGTCTCTTTCTGGATCAAGTTATACAATAAAATTAAAGTAAAAAGTGAACTCTTATTCCAGAACCAGTTTGTGGCGTGTGGCCGTGAGGCACTTTTATGCGTCATTTGGAATGACAAGGTCACTCCAAACAGGATATAAGTCTGTTTGAAGTTTCATTCAGTCTTCTTGTGCTCTTGAGGTGTTCTCAGGAATTGATGTGTCTTGTTTATTAATGTTTTTTTTTTTTTTTTTTTTACCATTTTGCTCTTGAAGGATTAAAGCTTATTAAAGTACAAAAGGTAAGATGCAGAGAGTCACAGTGAAAGTCAGAACTGGAGCTCTGAAATCTTTTTATAAAAGTCACCAAATCTGAGGACGGAAAACATTAAGAACTAAAATATAGACTGGTCAATGAGATATTGGCATGTTGCTGGTCAGGTATTATCATTTTTTTTATTACTTAAAATCACTTGTATTACAGTGGTTTATAGCACAATAAATGATAAAAGGCTAACAGTAAATTGCACACAATTTAAATTTTTATATATTTTTTTATTTAAAAAGTTATTTTTGCATGTACATTTGACTTTTATGACCATTTGTACAGATCTTCCCATTCATTATCTCTAATTATTACATTTAATTCCAATTCCCATTTTTCCTAAAATACATTAACATATTCTGCATATTGTGCAGATACTTTATGAGTCTATTATATAAATTAGAAACATGCTTATTAACGGGAAAGTGTTTTTTTTTTTCTGCAATAGCTGTGAGGCACTGTTCTGTGCTATTTGGATCTCACCCTCTCATTTTCATTGTGATTTGTAATTTAAGGACTTGTTTGAAAATATTTACCGGTAGGTCTTTAGATGAAGTCTGAAATTGTTCCTGAAGTTGGCTAAATGACTTTAGCTTTGTTCCAATAAACAGTATGTAAATTGTGTATGTTGAAGATTAAATTGATTTTTGAACTTTTTATGGTCATTGAATTACTGTCACTGATCTGCAGCATATTTACAAGACTTTAAAGCTTTAAATAAACACAGCATGTTAACAAACAGAAGGCATGTGTCCAATAAATAAATCCACTAAACTTATTTTAAGTACACACCAAAGGCACTGATGCAATATTCTTGTTAGTACAACAATATATATTATATTGGATTTTGAGAAAAATGTGCTGCTATGTTATAGAATAAGGACACCTTTTGCAGTAATATGACCTAACATCGACTGTAATTACAAATAATAACATTAATAATTACTAATATTAACGATTGACATTTAATATTAATTATTAATATTATTATCAAATATATTAATAGTTTATAATAATTAATAAATGAACAATACAATATTAATATTATTAATTATTAATATTTATTATTAATAATAACTGAATAATAAATAGGCCGTCCCCGTCAAAGTTTCTCCAGGAACTTTCTAGTTTCATTTAGTATTTCATTGTTTCTCATTATATTTAATGTTTTTATGCTTTTATTCATGTTGCTGTAATATCTTGTTATTAATATTTGATGCTGTGATCTTTTTCGATAACAGTTACTGTTTTAAATGTGCTATATAAATAAATGTGACTTGACTTGACTTGGTGTAGTACCTTATATTACCTGATCAAAGCGTCTTCTTCTAAAAGTCCAGTTTAATCACCTACAGCACCCTCTGCTGGTTGTGTTGAGTCAATACATGTCATATGTCCAATTTACTGTATTCACACAGTTATAATCTGTTTTGGGGGGGGTGGATACCTGAATGGTTGGCGCCGGGTCCCCTAAAGCTGCGGTAAAAAAAAAAAAAAAAAACAACGCAGTAAAACTAACTTTACCACGGTCGGAAATAAAACAAAACGGTATTTTCTGGTCGTGTGATGTAAAAAGAGGCATTCAATGACCAGAAAATAAAACATTTATTTTGCTGTTTAGACGCGTGTCTAAAACAGAATAAATTCGGCGTTAGACCAGTTTTGACCATAGATTTCCGCTTTATTTTACGATATTCCTGTTTCCTGGAATATCTTGCAAAACGATCTGAAGCTCTGGACCTTGACCTCTCTAAGTGGCTTTAAATATCTGTTAAGTTCCTGGCAAAAACCAATGCAGACATGTTCCTGGTTTTAGTATTTTACAACACCACCTTACAAACTAGCTGGTTTTTTAAATCTACTTTTCCTTTAAGTATCCTTTTAAGTATCATTTTATTTTCACTTGTTAAAAATAATTGTACACATCCTTTATGATTGTCTATTGTTGTTGTTGTCCACGTTTGTCATCACACTTTGTTAAAATTCAGATTTCTCTTGTTAGTCTCCAAAGCTCAATGGGATTAACCTGCATAAATAAATGTTGAATGAACGGATGTCTGTTAATCCGTTTTTTGTTGTTGTTGTTTTTTAAACTCGAAACTGGCGATGACGTCATCAGAAGAGTTTGATTGAGCGCTGCTTAGGACAAAAGTGCCCGGATGTTACGTCACATGAGAATGCAACAGAATTTTTATGGGGGTGGGGTTAAGAGTCATGACTCCTCTTCCGTCAGAATGATGATGCAGTCTGACATCATAAACCTCCTTTGATGTTTATGCATCAAAGGACATCATTTACATAATCATGATGACATCACAAAGCGACCTAGTTGCAGGTTATAAATACAAGTGGATTTTTCCGGTCTCATTCTGAAATTCAAAAATTTCTCGAAGTTTGTTTTATTATTAATTTGTTCGATTAAAGTCAGGAATGAACATGGAACCATCCACTAGTGACCAGAAGGAGTGCTATAAAAAACCACAGGAGATTACAGAGGAAATGGTTTATCCGCTGATAGAATCACGTCTGGAAATGATCCCAGATGATTATTGGCAACAAGTAATATCCGATAGCACAGGGGAATCTTATCAACTTGTTATAAGTTATCTGAAGTCTGTGTTTGATGATGCGGTTACCCAAGAGCTGAAGATGATCATTAAACAACAAACTGAATTGGTCTTCGGTGCAATTCCCAAAACGTCAAATGAAAACCTAAAAGAAAAGCCTTTGGAAATTTGGACGGAAACAGTTTTGCCAATTGTTGAAATGCATTTGAGAAAAATCACATCGACCCAGTGGAAAAATATGGTTTATAGCCAAGCTGACATAGGGGTCAAATTTGTTATATCAAAACTGTTGTCTAAGTTTGAAAAAGTGATAAGACAAATAGTCGCCAATAAAATTAACAGCCTTCAATCAGTTTCTGAAGAAAAACCTTCAACCAGTTTTGAAGAAGTCAAAGACCAACTTCAGCCAAGTTTAGAAAAACCTGGTAAAAAACATGTGCAATGGGCGGACAGTCCCGAAGACTCATTCCCAGAAACTGTGATTTTGCTAAAAGATGCATGTGATGTAAAATACAAAATGTGCAAACGTTCGGTGAAGCAACTTGTTGAAAATTTGATTTCTTTGATCTTTGGGAAAGCAAAAGAGACTTTCTCAGTAGAGGAATATTTTCACCTAAGGAATAGACTGGGTGTTACACTAGACAAAGTCTGGAGTGACATTCTTTCAAAAGGCATTAACATATACCCAGCATTGTTGATCGGTCTTGAGAATGCTATTTACAGAGACCTTTGTGCCGCTGTAAGCGACAATAAGATATTTTGTTGGGTGTGCTTGGATCTCAAAACGGATTTTTTGGAAAAAATGGTTGCCATCTCTTTTCACAGGCGGATGACAGGGAAACGCATTACCTTGTCAAAAATCTTCGGCTCTTCTGAAAACATGCCAGGACACAGCCAACAAACTTCCTTGTTGGAGGAGACACAAGCTGCGAGCACTGAAGTTATTCAAAATAAAGATTCGCAGCCGATGTCTCTAGAGGTAAACGACTCTTTGACAACTTGTTCTGACTCAAACAGTCAAATTGATGAAAAACATAAAGCCAGGGAGGAACAGTGTAGATTGTCTGTCAGCGTACTAGTGGAGCAACTGGTTTTTCTGATTTTTGATGACGGACCATTCAAAAGCAAAGAAAATGACAGGGAAGACCTTAGGAAAATTCTATATGATTACATCTGGCCTGAAGCGGAGAGTGTAAATTTTAAAATCCCTTCCCAAAAGTTCAAAAAGCTTGGGAAGCAAATTTACAAAGATCTGACAAAATTTTGTACCTCGCCAAAGATGATCTCGGTATTATGCCTGAGACGTGAGCCCATAGCAGCAGTTATTGCTGACTCCTTCAAGGAGCACATAACGTCTCGACCCTGGGCTATCAAAAGGTTCTTCAGCAGTGTTTGGAAATTCATGTTCTGCAGACATAGCCAACAAGTTGATATGTGTTAAATGGACACAAAATAAAAAATAACCAGACTAAAAACATGGTCTGGTTATGAGGTGGGTTTTCGCCGGGAACTCCGGTTTCATCCCAGAACAAAAACATGCCTGATAGGCTGATGCACTTGGGGTGGCGGGTGGGGGAGGTGGGTTTTCTCCGGGTACTCCGGTTTCATCCCAGAACAAAAACATGGTCTGGTTATTAGGTGGGTTTTCTCCGGGAACTCCGGTTTCATCCCAGAACAAAAACATGGTCTGGTTATTAGGTGGGTTTTCTCCGGGAACTCCGGTTTCATCCCAGAACAAAAACATGCCTGATAGGCTGATGCACTTGGGGTGGCGGGTGGGGGAGGTGGGTTTTCTCCGGGTACTCCGGTTTCATCCCAGAACAAAAACATGGTCTGGTTATTAGGTGGGTTTTCTCCGGGTACTCCGGATTCATCCCAGAACAAAAACATGGTCTGGTTATTAGGTGGGTTTTCTCCGGGAACTCCGGTTTCATCCCAGAACAAAAACATGGTCTGGTTATTAGGTGGGTTTTCTCCTGGCACTCCGGGTTCATCCCAGAACAAAAACATGCCTGAAAGGCTGATGCAGTTGAGGTGGCGGGTGGGGGAGGTGGGTTTTCTCCGGGAACTCCGGTTTCATCCCAGAACAAAAACATCCATCCATCCATCCATCCATCCATTTTCTTTACCCGTTTATTCCATTTTGGGTCACGGGGGTCGCAGGTGCCCATGTCCAGCAATCACTGTGCGAGGGGCGGGGTACACCCTGGACGGGTCGCAAGTCCATCACAGGGCCACATAGAGACAAACGAGACAAACAACCATGCACTCTCTCACTCACACCTAGGG
>NC_056505.1:1538303-1543462 GCF_014905685.2 Nematolebias whitei
TGTGGGTGTGTGTGGGGGGGTATGTATGTTCGTGTGGGTTTGTGTGTGTGGGTCTGTATTTGTGTGTGTACCTGAGTGTTTGTATATATATACTGAAAAATTTAGTAGATTAGCATGTCATATTTAAGAAGAAAAAATAAACCTCTGGTTATTTCAGTTACCTTATGTAACATAAATGCAGTTTATTTTTTACTTTTTCAAAAGAACTTCTAATTGTTACTATACATACTCTGGTATGTATTTTGGAAGACTATTGAAAAATATGTACTACTTTATAAATACTGATTACATAAAAAATGCACTTCATGCTTGGAGTTACCATCGTTTATATGTTAAAATCTTTTTTGAAGGCCAGCCATTTTGTTTAAGGCCAGTTCATATGATTAGTTCTGCTGATGCTTAATCGGTAAAAAAAAAAAAAAAAGTAAAATTTTGATTTGTGATGAGCCATATTTGCACTTCATTACATGCAGTCAGTCTGGTACATGACTGTGAAAACACAGTTTTCAGGAAGGAGTCCTTAATTGGACCTGAGTATATTGACCACTGGCTGCATTATAGGTGGTCGATACATCAGTGGTAGGAGCATTCAGAGATGGAAGAACTTGACTCTGTCTCTATCATCAGTTTTATGTTTCCACCCTTGATTCACTCAAGAGACTGACATTCAAATTTCTGAATGGAGAACATAAGGGCTGGTGTATTTCTAAAGAACAATTCTGAGAGGAAACAAATCATATATATATATATATACATTTATTAACTTTTTTTGGATTACATTATATAAAAATTAATTTGTTCCTTGGCAATTTAATAATGTCATGATTGTAGGTGGATTTAGCTTGAATAAGTATTATGAAAGCTCACAGTATTACAGTATAAGTACATTCAATAACGTATCTTGAATAATGAAAGTGTTTTTGACTGAGCTGAAATTGTCTGTGTCTCATTCAGAGTAGCACATTCAATCGTGACATCACAGGCACATCAAAACAAATTAAAGGGGGGCAATTTCCATCTATTGGTGTTTATTGCTTGATGTGTAGATGCAGGGACTTAATCATATTTCCTTTTTTGGGGTGAGACTAAGTGTTTATGCTTGAGCCAGGGTTGTAGATTTGTGTTTAAAGCTGCACAAGTGTGTCGTGACTGAAAACTCATCTAAAGATGATGTTCAGTTACATCCTGACAAACACAGAGGTTTCTCAAACTTCTAACAAATGCTGTTGCCCAGCCAATTAAGAGGTTTTTACAACAACAACATAAATAAATAAATTACTTATCTTATTATTCATCTTAATCTGTGTCAGCCTTGTCAAATAAGACTGCTCTCGTCCTGATCTAAGTGTTGTTAAATACAAGCCAGTGTAAATGTAAAAGCTGTCAGTAACACAGATACTAGCTCCGGGTGCTGACGGTCTGCTTGTACTGGCTCCTGCTAAGGAATTATCTCTGTGAAGATGGCTTGCTGAGCTGATGGTAATTAAACTCCACATTTCCACTGATCTCCTTCATCTCTTCCTACATCCTCTCTACCTCCTCCCTCAGTCCAGTTCCCCAGTCCTTAGGAGGGATACTGAATAAGTAATGCAGGTTTCCGAGAGTGGGTGTGTTAATTGGTCTGTCTTCGTGAGTGTGGAGTGCTCCTGCTGACCTTTCTGCAGAGATAGCCAGTAGCCCAAGGCCAGAAGCCTGCAGAGAGACAAAGTGAGAGCTGTTAGTCATGGGACTGCAAAGGAAGAAAGTTGTCAGTTTGTACTGGACATGTACAAAATGAATTAATAAATAAATAAAAACAGCAAATGCAATCTTAAAAACAATTTAAAAAGCTCACATGAGGAGAAACTAGGGAAGCTCAGTCCTCACCTCCTTCTACAGGTGTTTATCTGCCTGCTCGACTCTGATGCAGGTCCATAGAAGTCCTCAGGAAAGGAAGGGAAGGGGGGGGGGGGGGGGGGCAGAACAGAACATCTTATTCGCATAACTTCCAGGAGATTTTGAGATAAGTTGACCTATCCAAGGCCAAGCGGGGAACCAGATTCAGATAGTAATAATTATTTTGGGACAGGCCGACTCTGCTTGATTTATTTAGTCTGCCTTTAAAAGTTCTGCTGGTACCTCTCAATGGTGATCCAAAACAACCAGATTTTGTGGTCACTCTGCCGTGCTTGTAGCCTTTTCCAAGGTCAAATCCTTCACGCTAACAGTTCCAGGAGCTGCAAGTGGCTTGCAATTTTCAATCACATCCAGCTTTTGGTTTAGCTCACATAGCACCTGAGTCTGAGCGCTCGAAGCACAGTACATTCCTTCACACCAGACAGACAGCCTTATCATTACCTGAAACATCTTTCAAATTTGTCAATATCCCAGGTACCCATCAATTCCAAAAAGCAGAAATCCTGTTATCATAAATCCAACTATGTACGCATCTTCAGCATCCTCATCGGACAATATGGACAGGCAAACCATTTTCCACTTCCCCCAGAAATTCATAGTTTATCCAGCTGTGAGTGTCCCCTTTAGGGCATGAGGGTTCTCCTACCTACACTCTGTCTTTTCGTCAAAATTTTTATCAATTGCATTGAGAGACCTGCTAACCAGACCCATAATTTACAGTTCGTAAGATGTGTAAAGAGAGAATCTGAGAAAGTTTCACAGGACAAGAGCAAAAGCAGGAGGGAAACAGGAGAGGGAGAAAAAGTGTGTGTCTTCGTCGAGAACGATCAGGAAGTGATGACAATGACAATGTTCATAGAAGACAGAAGCAGAGAACAGGAAGTCTAACAATTTTTATATGTTGGTATGTATTTATACAAAATAAAAAAAAGGAGATACTGTATATGGATGCAGCTGGAGAGGACATGGAGGTAGTTGGGGTGAGGACAGAGGATGCAGCAGACAGGGTGACATGGAGGAAGATGCCGTTGTGGAACAGCCAAAAGAAGACAATACAAATATTACATATTTACACTTATTCTTGTTGAATAAACCATGTTAGTTTTAGACCAGAGTTTCAAAAATCTTTGAAATGTTAAGCCTATCAGTCTAGCAGAAATATGGCAAAAGGGAGTTGCTGCCTCTCTCCATTAATAATACTTGTTCCACAGTTTGTGAACCATGCCCTGTCAAGGACACAGTGTGAGAGATATTTTGTTTTGTACCTCTCTCCTTATGTTTTCTTCCCCTTTTCTTATCTAAGCAACAGTGGCAGCATATCTTAGAAGCTGCAGCCCCCTGTACACTTCTGTCCATCTTTAGGACAGCTGTACGGAAAGTAATTTCATTGTACTTCACTGTGCAAGGACAATAAAGCACTCTCATTCTGATAGATTAAACTAAAGTAGCTGTGAAATGAATTGAGACATGCAAAATAAACACACTGCTGAAATTTATTTTTTTATGATAGATTGAAAGAAAATGAATGACTACTATAATGGAGGATTAACTACATTATATAAATATAGTCTCTTTATAGTTAATCATTGTAGTGTAATGAACATTTTCTGAGCTGCAGTCTTGATGCTCTTGTCATCATCTTGTGCTTAAGAAAAAAAAAAAGATTTGCATTCAATCCAAGATTGATTATGATTTCACAGACTTCCAATATCTTACAGAACACCATAATACTCTAAGATTAAGCAGCAGAGCCCATTTTGATTGAGAGATGGACAAACCGTCTGACTCTTTCAGTCTGGGTGTATTGCTGTGTGATACTTACACACTGAAATTTACTGATGGCTTCACCTGATACCACCTTCATCAAAAAATATCTTGTTACATGATTTTGCCTTTTAAACTCAATAACTTGGTTGATTTGAATTTTAAAGCTGGACTGAGAGTGATTGAAAGCTTTGCAGCTGATAAACTCTTTGAAATACCTCGTCTGTGTATCGTTTATTCAGAATGAACGATTTTAGACAGAAATTATTTTGTAGACAAAAACAAACCTGATAGTGCAGCCACCATGCTTTGCAGCACCACATTCCCTTTGATGGTTTCCCAAGCCAAATACATTGTGAGATCTGGAAAAAATATAGACTAATCTTATAATCCAATCAGATTTAGAAGCACAATGAGACATCCGCTTGTGAACAACAGAAGCCCCCAAACAGCTCAGACCTTGTAGTTGTAAATCCGGAACTGTAATTATGTTTCTCTATTTCCTGTGAGTCAAACTTTTACAGTAAAAGAGACTTTGGATTGATGATTGCCCCTCATTCTTGGGCTCTTCTGAATGGAGTTTACTTATCACAATTTCGTTTCCTTTATTTAACCATGAATATCCCATTGAGAGTAATAATCTGCATTTCAAGGAATACCTGCCCAAGATAAACAGCAGCAACACAGTTGCAAAGGTTTTCTTTGTTCTTTTGGCTGTACCCTTCTTCAGGGATTGCCACAGTGAGCGAGCTCGCATGAAGATTTGTCAATAGATACCTTTTCTGACACAACCACTGACCAAGGAGCTACTGTAGCCCATGTAGCACAGGGCTAGGGCACCAAAGGAACAGATGGGGGAGGGGTTAAAGGCTTTGTTCAAGGGTTCAGAGTGGGGCAAATGAGGGTGGAGGCAGATGTAGGTGCTTCACCTTCCCCATCCAAATTTTTGATGTTATGGTCAGGACGTTCGAACCTGTGACCTTCTGATCACAGGCTTGCCTTCTTTAACTTCCCTGGTGCCAGTCCCCCTCAGCTTAGGTACAAATATACATAGTTAAAACTGACAAGATTAGAATAATAAAAATAATAATAATTATAATAAAATATTAATGAATAAGACTTAAGTAATCTCAGTTTAGCTTTAAAAGTCCTTGGTGATATGATATATTTTGGTTTCCTGTCCTTCTGTAATATATTCCATGCAAAAGCTGTCGAGCGAACAAAAACTTTTTTTTTTTTTTTTTACTCAACTCAATGCAAATGGAAGAGTAAGCAACAAATAATCTTGGGAGTGAATGGAATGAGAACCAACGCGTCTCTTTGCAATCTGGTGCAAATACTAGATGCAAACAGTCCGAGTAATATCCTGATACATGCTCAATAATCCAGGTAGAAGAATCTATAAAGTTAAATATGGTCCTCTGGACATTCAAAAAAAAAAAAAAAAAAAAAAAACCCAATGTAGAAACGTTGTAGAAACGTAACTATGCATACATATA
>NC_056505.1:1543562-1553281 GCF_014905685.2 Nematolebias whitei
GAAAAATAACAACATGGCTAATTTAGCAAGCTATACAAGTGATTGATCATCCACCGCCGTGTGGATAATCAATCACTTGTATAGCTTGCTAAATTAGCCATGTTGTTATTTTTCAATGTGCCAAATTGATGTAAATGTTTGATGTTAAACTTTGATTCTGTAAATAAATGACCACATTCATTTTGATGGGTCAAAGATAAATAACGTCTCACGATACATTTTATTAAATTCAATGCACGTTATATACAGTCCAGAAAAATGAAAGAACTCGTTTAGTTGATGAATATATCTCTGGATATGTCATACTACAATACACATACATACATATACATATACACATACATACATATACATATATACATATATATATATATATATATATACATATATATATATATATACATATATATACATATATATATATACGTAGTGATGTTTAAAATTTACGAAGCCTTTATTATCCATATTTCTGCATAAATATGATCTAAAACATCATCAGATTTTCACAGAAGTCCTAAAAGTAAATAAATAGAACCCAGTTAAACAAATGAGACAAAAATATTATACATGGTCATTTTTATAGAAGAAAATGATTCAATATTAAATATTTGTGAGTACAAAAGTATGTGAATCTTTGCTTTCAGTATCTGGTTTGACCCCCCTATGCAGCGATATCTGCAACTAAACATCTCTGGTAACTTTTGTCCTTAACTCAAGTAGCTGAAATACAAAGTAGTATAAAGACAAATCTGTGCCAATATCGACTGGGAGTCCCACAGTCAAAGTAGGAGATGCCACCAAGGATGGTGGAGAATGTAAGGGCCAAGATACTGTGGGACTTCAAGAGCCAGTTCAACAAACAGGTGATGGCTAACCAGCCGGACATTAAGGTGGTCGACAAGCAAGAGAAGATGGCATCCCAAGTGACCAACATCAGGAACAAGATGCACGAGAAGCTGGAGAAATACCAATGGCTGAAAGAGGAAATACAGAAGTTGTGGAGAGTCAAAGAGTCAGTGGTCATTGGAGCAGTCTGTGCTGTGACCCAAACTGGAAGAGTGGCTATAACAGATCCCAGGAACAACCTCAGAGATCTATGTGCAGAAGAGTGCAGTCCTAGGAAGAGCTAAGATACCAAAGAAAAAAAAACTTAAACTCCCAGATGTCTGGTAGTGGACCAGAGTTTGAATATAATTTAATTTATGCATTTGAAAAGAGAACTGGTTGTGCAAATTATAAAGAAATGAAGAGCAAACACTGTGAGCGCCTTTTTTCCTCCTCTCAGTTTATTATTAACTCCTACATTATTACCAGATAATGCTTCCGCCCAATATTTGACAAACAGAACTCAATATTATAATGAAAAAAATATTGACAGGTTATAGGTCTCATTTGATTATTAGCCTTCCAAACTATTGAATGAAAAATATGCCATAAAAAATCTCCAATTTTTAATATATATATATATATAATTTTAATTGATATTTACATTGTAATTGCAAAGTTTTCCACTACTGCACTTACTTTGGTAGTTTCAGTGTTTGTGCTACACTGATAGCAGAAAACAAAGCAGTGCATTAATGCACCAATTCTCTTGAACTGAAGTGGCTCCTGTGTACTTCAAACCAAGCAAGTAGGTGTTAGTCATTAGTCTCTGCTGGAGTTGCTTTTGATTTTCTATTTGTGTTGGTACAGGATGTATAACATGAGTCTCACATTTTCACACTTATAATTAATACAGGTTACAGGTTGGCTGAAAAACTGCTGATATTTTAGTCGGTGTAAACCTTATAATATAATGTACAATAGAAAAAGGTGCTTAGTTGTGTTTGTGATTTGTATCAGGGCTTGTTTTATTTATTTATTTATTTTTCATTCCTTAAATCATGGCTCTAACTACCTAATCATCTTGGATGTAACTGGGACCCTATGTACACAATTTCGTCCCACCTCATGTACCATATGTGACGTGAATGATAATAAAAACTACTTGAACTAGAAATCAAAATATTTAAAAAAAGATTCAACCAAGGTAAAATTGGTATTTTTCAAAATTAATGGTCAGCATTTATTGGTGATCCGGTTTCCTAAAATGCAAAGACAGATTAAGACAAACATAAGTATTATAAATGAAATATGCATATATATATATATATACGTATATATATATAAATATTATTTTAAATATATATATATAAAAAAATGGGGTAAACATGTCTCCACTGAGTTTAGCTGCATGTATAAAATGTTTTAGTTGTATGACCATTATGTCCTTTTAATGTGTACACACATATATGAGACATAACCTGAAAATGTTCAAACTAGAGGTTATATTTTGTGTTTAGATTTAAAGTGAAGAACAGCTATACACATTGACATGATTCTGTTGTTAATATGTTGAACCCAAGTACAGGCAGACATCAGGGGACACCAAGATAAAAATAATTTCTACTTTAAACAAAACAAAACAAAACAAAAGCTGACGGGAAAGCAAAAACTAACTTGGAGGGAGGAAACGACGGGAGGAGCAGAACATGACAGACTGGGAAGCACAATGCACAGACAAAGGAGGAAACACAAAGACACTGAATTTATAGGGAGACAGAGTGACCAACACCTGGGGTTATTGAGATTGGAAACAGGTGATACAGGAGCTGAGCAAGAAAGAAAAACACTGGGGAGTGCAGGAAACACACAAATTAAAGAGAAGACAGAACAAAACACAGATTCCCACACAAATAATAATGTCATCACAATGTCAGCACTGTATGTTTCCATACAATGGCGAAATTAGTCTCTGCATTTAACCCATCCACCACCAGGTGGTGCAGTAGGCAGCTATTGAAAGCGCCCGGGGGACATTTTGGGGATGAGACATGCTGCCCAGAGACGCCACGTGATGTGCAGTGACTGGGGATCGAACCTGGGACTTTCGGGTCCCAAGCCGGCTGCCCTGCCTCTACACCATCTCGGCCCCCTAATTATAACATTCTACTCTTTATATTTAGCCCAAACTGCAATACTTAAAATAACATTAACGTATTTTTCGCCCTATAAGTCACAGGTTTTTTGCATAATTTGCATGCCCTGCGACTTATACGATTTGTAGATATTTCCCATTTTTATAAACCAATTTTTGGCTGAGATATGACAATTTTCATTCATTCTGACCAAAAAATATTGAACACTACTATTTTCAGCCGCTAGATGGCACTCGAGTAATATGGCATGCCGTTGTATCATGTAATAGGTAAAAGTGGCTATTAATGACACAATTGGCTTGCATAGCCTTCCACCTTCATTCTGCTCGCTGCTTGAAGCAATCGTGAAATCAGTTTCATTTCTTGCACCGCTCCAGTGAAATGCAGTTAATTTGATCATTAAAGTGCATTTATTAAGTAAAAGTTCAACTGAGACACACCTTTGCTATAATTTTGAGCAAACAAATAAATGTTTTAAGTGTTTATCTTGTTAAATTTCGAAGAAATGTGCAGCATTCCTCTTGATTTCCTCCCTGTCTGCGCGCTCCCGGAGCACTGAGGCAGCAAATACTTTTGAAATGTAGCTGATATAGGGCGGTGCGATGTTTATGGTGGTAAATATGATAGTTTTCTAACGTATTGTTCTGTCTTTTGTTGAACTGATCATTTGCTTCGACTGCTGTCACAAGGGTTACATTTGAAAAGTAAACTGTGTTAAATCTATGAAAGATTTGTTTGTCTTTTACACTTGGTCATGTTTATTGATTTTAATTAAACTCATCGTAATTTGTATATATGTACAAATATATACAAATATATACAGTAAATTTGTGTATACTATTTTTTTTAATGCTGCTTTTATAATTGCCGCATCTTCAACTGTCAAATAATTTTATTTCACAGTAAAAAAATAAAGATATAAAAGTATCAGAGCCATGGAGCCAACACAGAATAAAAATCCTCTTCTTAGCCACTCTGAGCCGGCACATAAAGCTGTACCACTGTGATGCTGCAGCAGCTTCTTAATCCACACCTCCAGCCTTACCTTAGAAAAAAAATAAAAAAATAAAGATCCTATTATCCACTATACAACCAATTACCTTGTTGTTCCAACATTTACCTGCTGAGTTTGTATTTATTTTGTCTTGAGATTTGGAGCTGCTATAGAAATTATGCAGACTGTCCATGTCCAGAACTGGATAAATAGACCTGTTTCAATATTATAATTCTGATGTTTGCTACACTCCAGTTGGTTAGCAACAGTGGTTTGGAGGTTTACTCTCTGACTTGTATGTGGAGTGAGGTTGGGAAGCTACAGTCAGTTCCTTCCTTGATGTTATTCATCCAGGTTTGTCTGACTCTTTTTTTTTGCTTTCCATTTACTCTTATTTGCAAGATTGTCTTTGACAAAGAGAGATGCCTTGTAATGAAACCTGGTCAGTTTACAGCATCTAACTATTGAGCATTTTACTTGTTTTCCAGCAAGGGTCTTGTCTCGTGCTTTATGTCAAGTAGCATCCTCCTGTAACATTTATTTTAAAAGAACTGTATTGTTCTCTCAGTATTTGCAGTGAGGGACAAGCTCTCACATCCATAGAAAAGGGAAGATATCATAATGTAAGACACCTTGAGAAAAACTAGGACTACAGTGGTACCAGAGTCAGAAAGATTTATTTATCATTCGCGTATCATGTGGTACATGTGGTGGAACGAGATTGTGTACACAGGGTCCCAGTTACATCCAACAATAAAATGTAAAAGAAAAACATTAATAAGCTCTAAAGTATGAGCTAAGAAAAACATCAACTAAATAATACACTAAGCACTATAGCATAAAAACATTACGCCAAACAGCAGCACGACAGTAACATGAAACAAATCAGCAGCAACATGATGTGATTTTTCAGTGTTTATCCTGGTTAGAGATTCATGAGTCTTACAGCCTCAGGGTAGAAGCTGTTCCTCAGTCTAGTGGTCCTACACTTAATGCTCCTCAACCTCCTTTCTGAGGGGAACGGGGCAAAAAGTGTGCATGCTGGGTGAGTGGTGTCCTTCATGATGCAGGTGCACAGGATGCTCTCCACTACACACCTGTAGAAGGAGGTGAGGACTGAGCGTTGCAGACCAGCTCGTCTCAGCCGCCTGAGGAAGTAGAGTCTCTGATGAGCTTTCTTGATCAGTGGTCACTGGAGCAGTGGGTTCTGGGACCAGCTGTCAAGTTTTTGGCAGGAGAACCAAAATTGAAGGTTGACAGATCATATGGAAGAACAGGACATTTATATGCAGATATGTTGATCTTCATTTAGTTGCTCCCTTCTTCAGAGCTCTCCAAAAAGAGCGAGATCAAACGAAAGCTTTGCAATCGTTTAACGCCAGATGCACTTCATGATGCAACCTGGGCTGGATCCTCAGGAAGCCTCCGGATTACAAGATTGTGGTACTTAACATCTAGCTAACTAGCTAAAATTATGTTTTATCTTGAATTTAGTATGTGCGGCTTACCGTTAGGTGCGTTCTGTAGCCTGGCAGTTATGGTATAAATGGGACTTTTTATTATGTTCATATTAGTGTTGCTGTTAACTTGTGTTGCTGTTGGACATACATTTTTTTAAATATTTTGCACTATATATAATTATGTAGAAAAGCCAAAATTTCAATATTTGTTTTAATTTCTTATATATGATTTGTTATATTTTGTGCTCTGTAATGTTCTTTATACAGAACGGAAGGTTACATAACTCTATAATAAATCAATGGGCTTCACTTAAAGATGTATTTGCATTTCATGTATAATATTATTGCATGTGGCCCGCAGCCCTCTGATAGATTTTAAAATTGACCCTCGGGGAAAAAAGTTTTGGGCACCTCTTTTTCTAGAGCCTGTCTTGTGTAGGAGTTCTCCTTCTGCCTGGCTCCTGAGCTAGTGGGGGCGCTGTCTGCTCTGTGGTACAGAGTCCTGATGACTCCTAACTTGTGCTCCAAAGGGTGATGGGAGTCAAACTGCAAATACTGGTCTCTTTGGGTGGGTTTGTGTTACACCTCACTTTCAAATTTCCTCAACCAGAAACTGAGACCTCACAGTCCAAGAAAGCCAACCTGCCATTTTTTACATCTTCTCGTGTGAACTTTATATATTTATCCACAGAGTTGATGTGATCAGTGAAATGTTGGACTTCCTGAGATTTTATTTTAACCCAGGTGTCGTCAACATACCTGAACCAATGACTTGGTGGTGTCCCTGAAAAGGACGTCAAGGCTCTCTTTTCTACCTCCTCCATGTACAAGTTGGCAACAACAAGAGAAACTGGAGACCCCATAGCACACCCATGTTTCTGCCTATAATATTGCTCCCCATGTGTAAAGTAGGTTGACTGCAGGCACAGTTTCAAGAGTTGACACAGTTGTTCTGTAGAAAGCGTGGTCCTGCTGCTCAGGTTGGTGTCTGATTTTAATCTTAAACAGACCACCTCTACTGCATCATCAACAGGAACGTGTGTAGAGTGATGTGACATAAAAAAGAGACCATTGTTTCATCAGTCTCCATGATGACATCCCTCACCTTATCCACAAAGTCCATGGTGTTCTGCATGTGGTGTTCTGAGCTGCCAACTAAAGGGATGAGTACAGACACCATATACAGTATTTGGAAACATTGTAAGTGACAGATCATGCTAACAATTGGTCTTAAAGGTACACCTTGTTTGTGGATTTTAGGTAAATCATACAGACTAGGTGTGGCCTCCCCTGGGTACAGTCAGTGGTACAGAATAGGGTCAATAGCCTTGTCCTGATCCAAAATTTTCAGGCAATCTATCAACTTCTTCTTGTAACCATTTCGGCTCTCTTTTCAGCAGCTCATAAGTGGTTAAGTCACTAAGGAGTGTCATAACTTGCTCATGATCTTAAGTTTCAATGAAAAGAAGTCTGAAGTCATGTTGTTCCCTCCCAACGACACGATCACAAACCACTGCATTGACCTTTCCACTCTAACCCTGTCAGAAAAACAAAGAGTCACTAATCTGGGTGTGATAATGGACACTTCCCTGAAACTTAACAATCATGTAAACATGATTGTTAAATCATGTTTCTTCCAGCTGAGGCAGCTGTCTAAACTGAAGCCCATATTGTCCAAAAATAACCTGGAGACAGTAATACATGCATTCATTACATCTAGGCTTGATTACTGCAATTCGCTCCTGTTTGGTATCAGTCAGACCTCCATTGCACGACTACAACTGGTCCAGAATGCAGCAGCCCGATTTTTTACCAGTACAGGCAAAAGAGAGCACATTACACCAGTTTTGGCCTCACTGCACTGGTTACCGGTTCACCTTAGAATCCAGTTCAAAATACTCCTGCATGTCTACAAATCGCTGAACAGTGTCGCCCCCCCATCTCTCTGATCTGCTACAACCGTATATCCCACCACGTTCCCTGAGGTCAGCGGACCAATTGCTCCTCACAGTTCCAGGAACTTGTCTTAAGCGCAGAGGTGACAGGGCCTTCTCTGTAGCAGGACCAAGACTTTGGAACGAGTTACCTCTGCTTGACAGACTGGCCCCCTCCATCTCGGTTTTCAAATCCCGTTTAAAAACACACTACTATCCAGTATCTTTCAACACCAGAGGATCTGTGTTTTGAACCTGTATGCTCCACACTGGTTAGTCGTCATATTTATTATGTGCATCGATTTTATGTCTATATTTCTGATTTACTTCATTGTGTATATTGCTTCGTGTGTTGTCTCTTGTTCTGTCTGTACAGCACTTTGGTTGGCCTTGTAGCTGTTTTAAGTGCTCTATAAATAAAATGGTATGGTATATAGTCTTTCTGGTTCAAATCACTGTGCACCTTGTCTGCTGGGAGGATGATGATGTTTTTGTCCTTGCTGAGAGTGGTGAGTGAATCCCTCTCCTCTCTACTGATGTTGGAAGGTGGTGGTCATTGCTAAGGCAGGCTGAAACTTTGTTCCTGAAAATGTTACTGCATTGGCCGGGAATCGGACCCGGGCCTCTCGACCACATCGCAGGCGAGAATTCTACCACTGAACTACCAATGCTGTGATAACATCATCAAAATGGTTGATCCACTATGAGAAGGTGTTATTTACTGTATAAGACTGAGCTTAGTACAGCTCCTCAGACTGCAGTCTTTCGGATGAAAGACAAATCTTCTAACCTCTGCGCAACCACTCCCGCCATACATACTGTTACATACATGCATACATGTATTCAAAATGATCAAGTTATTTGAGTTGTGCAAACTTAACATATACATAGTAGTTGAACAAACAACATTTTTAAGTTAAAAAAATTGAAAATTTTGAGGCAACGAGTTAGCATAAATTTTTTTAAGTAAAGTCCACTTATTGCATCTTACAGTGCTCCACACCAGCTGCAGCCCACCCGGTCTCTATACCAGTTACAACTCCCCTGGTCCCCATGCCAGCTGCAGTCCCCCCTGATTTCTACACCAGCTGCAGAACTGCTGGTCCAGGAGGACACAGCTCCTGCCGAGTGAAGGATCTCCTGGCCTCCCCCCGGAGCCCCTGCCCTGTGATGTCTCCTGGCCGCCCACCGGAAATATTGCCTCGCCGGTCTCCCTGCCACACCTAAATTGCATCAGCCTAACTGGCATGTTTTTGTTCTTGGATAAAACCGGAGTACCTGGAGAAAACCCATCCATCCATCCATTTTCTTTACCCGCTTATTCCATTTTGGGTCACGGGGGTCGCTGGTGCCCATGTCCAGCAATCACTGTGCGAGGGGCGGGGTACACCCTGGACGGGTCGCAAGTCCATCACAGGGCCACATAGAGACAAACGAGACAAAAAACCATTCACTCTCTCACACACACCTAGGGACAATTTAGAGTTACCAATCAGCCTAACATTCATGTTTTTGGTCTGTGGGAGGAAACCGGAGTACCCGGAGAAAACCCACCTCCCCCAATCTCCACCTCAACTGCATCAACTGCATCAACTGCATCAGCCTATCAGGCATGTTTTTGTTCTGGGATGAAACCAGAGTGCCAGGAGAAAACCCACCTAATAACCAGACCATGTTTTTGTTCTGGGATGAAACCGGAGTTCCCGGAGAAAACCCACCTAATAACATGACCAT
This sequence comes from Nematolebias whitei, assembly GCF_014905685.2. Taxonomy (NCBI): domain Eukaryota; kingdom Metazoa; phylum Chordata; class Actinopteri; order Cyprinodontiformes; family Rivulidae; genus Nematolebias; species Nematolebias whitei. Next base: position 1,552,666 of record NC_056505.1, read on the forward strand.
GGTTTTTGTTCTGGGCAGCACGGTGGCGTAACTGGTAGAGCTGCTGCCTCTCAGCGAGCAGGTCCTTGGTTCAAACCCCGGTCCAGGGGCCTTTCTGGGTGGAGTTTGCATGTTCTCTCCGTGCATGCGTGGGTTTTCTCCGGGTACTCCGGTTTCCTCCCACAGTCCAAAAACATGCATGTTAGGCTGATTGGTAACTCTAAATTGTCCCTAGGTGTGAGTGAGAGAGTGAATGGTTATTTGTCTCGTTTGTCTCTATGTGGCCCTGTGATGGACTTGCGACCCGTCCAGGGTGCACCCCGCCCCTCGCACAGTGATTGCTGGACATGGGCACCAGCGACCCCCGTGACCCAAAATGGAATAAACGGGTAAAGAAAATGGATGGATGGATGGATGGATGGACGTTTTTGTTCTGGGATGAAACCGGAGTTCCCGGAGAAAACCCACCTCCCCCCCCCGCCACCTCAACTGCATCAGCCTTTCAGGCATGTTTTTGTTCTGGGATGAACCCGGAGTGCCAGGAGAAAACCCACCTAATAACCAGACCATGTTTTTGTTCTGGGATGAAACCGGAGTACCCGGAGAAAACCCACCTAATAACCAGACCATGTTTTTG
>NC_056505.1:1553381-1553742 GCF_014905685.2 Nematolebias whitei
GTTTTTGGTCTGTGGGAGGAAACCGGAGTACCCGGAGAAAACCCACCTCCCCCAATCTCCACCTCAACTGCATCAACTGCATCAGCCTATCAGGCATGTTTTTGTTCTGGGATGAAACCGGAGTGCCCGGAGAAAACCCACCTCCTCCACTCGCCAACTCAACTGTATCAGCCTATCAGGCATGTTTTTGTTCTGGGATGAAACCAGAGTGCCAGGAGAAAACCCACCTAATAACCAGACCATGTTTTTGTTCTGGGATGAAACCGGAGTTCCCGGAGAAAACCCACCTAATAACATGACCATGTTTTTTGTTCTGGGCAGCACGGTGGCGCAACTGGTAGAGCTGCTGCCTCTCAGCGAG
>NC_056505.1:1553842-1554164 GCF_014905685.2 Nematolebias whitei
TGTTCTGGGATGAAACCGGAGTACCAGGAGAAAACCCACCTAATAACATGACCATGTTTTTGTTCTGGGATGAAACCGGAGTACCAGGAGAAAACCCACCTAATAACCAGACCATGTTTTTTGTTCTGGGCAGCACGATGGCGCAACTGGTAGAGCTGCTGCCTCTCAGCGAGCAGGTCCTTGGTTCAAACCCCGATCCAGGGGCCTTTCTGGGTGGAGTTTGCATGTTCTCTCCGTGCATGCATGGGTTTTCTCCGGGTACTCCGGTTTCCTCCCACAGTCCAAAAACATGCATGTTAGGCTGATTGGTAACTCTAAATTG
>NC_056505.1:1554264-1554654 GCF_014905685.2 Nematolebias whitei
TGGATGGATGGATGGATGGGTGGATGGATGGACAGATGGATGGATGGTTGGATGGATGATGGATGGATGGATGGAAGGACAGATGGATGGATGGATGTTGGATGGACAGATGGATGGATGGATGGATGGTTTGTTGGTTGGATGGATGATGGATGATGGATGGATGGATGGATGGATGGACAGATGAATGGACAGACAGATTGATGGATGGATGGAAGGACAGATAGATGGATGGATGGATGATGGATGGCCAGATGGATGGCCAGATGGATGGATGGATGGATGGACAGATGGAAGGACAGATGGATAAATGGACGAACGGGCGGATGGACGGAAGGATGGGTGGATGGATGGACGGATGGACAGATGGATGGATGGGTGGAAGTATGG
>NC_056505.1:1554664-1561108 GCF_014905685.2 Nematolebias whitei
ACAGATGGATGGATGGGTGGAAGTATGGATGGATGGATGGATGGATGAACAGATGGGTAGTGTGAATCTAGTGACAAATAATATTTTTGTATTTTATTGTTTTCCAACAATCATCTCCAGATTTCAGAGCTGAACTCTTTAAATCTTACTGAACATCTTAATTTTGATATTTAACTCCGTCCTTCAGGCCTGTGAAGGGCTCTGCTTGTCGAAACCTCCAAAACTCTCGTTATATTTTCTACAACAAATAAACTCATCCGTCGGCTTCGTGCTGTGACGTGTGTGTTCTGTGTTTCAGCTTTCTAAGACCAACTGTCAGTACCATAAAATATTTAAGGAGATCAGCAAAGAGGAGCAGCTCAGACAGAGTAGGTCTTCAACATCACACCATTTCGATTCGCTTTACTTCAAAAATAATTTGAACATTTGATACCATGAAAATGTTTGTTTAAATTTAAAATAATCTGAACAATATGCATATATTCTACTTTAAGAATAAAGGGTTCTCGTGTTACCGTCTGTAAACTGATGTCATCTGCCTGTTTGTCAGGTTACACCTGCGCTTTGCAGAAAGATATCCTCTATCAGGGACGCATGTTTGTCTCCGATCACTGGATCTGCTTCCACTCCAAGGTTTTTGGCAAAGACACCAAGGTGCTCAAAACACAGACATGGTTTATTGAATCTGCAGAGATCTGTGGGGGGGGGGGTTATGTCAAGTTGTGCACGGAGCAGCTCAGTTCTCCTCAGTGCTACTCGACTTGTTCCAAACTGTAAAAAACGTTAAGAAGTTGGGTCATTTACAAGTTTGTCTGTCCCAGATTGCCATCCCTGTCGTGTCAGTCACGAACGTCAAGAAGACCAAAACAGCCATCTTGGTGCCAAACGCTCTGGTGATCGCAACTGCAAATGACAGGGTGAGAGCTGAACCGCTCTGACAGAGTTTGATGAAAACCAAAATGCATTTTGAAGTGAACCTTTCTGTTGTTGCCGCAGTATGTGTTTGTGTCCTTCCTGTCCAGAGAAAACACCTACAAATTTCTGATGTCAGTCTGCCTTCACCTGGAGGTACGACAGATTTCCCCACCTCATTATTCTCCTCTGTTGCTGAGGTCTCACAGCTTGTACCATTTTATGCATTCGTTGGAAAAAGACAGTCTAACTGTCAGGTTGCTGGAAATGATTGTGATTTGACGTTCAACCAACTTAAAGCTGCTTTTATTAAACTTTGTACGAACGATCCGAGCTAAGATGTGAGGCGAAACGATTGAAGCACAGAGACATGCAGCCTCTGTTGTGTATGTCGTGTATGAATGTGCACAGGAGAGGAGTCCATGCAGCAGCCCCGTCCCCTCCTCAGCTGAAAACAGCTTCAGAGGTCAAAGGTCATCCCTATCGCCTCTCTTTCCTCTGGTGAGTCCACGAACACAAACAACACAAAATGCTTTACAACCTGGGTGTTCAACCAAAGCATTAAAGTCTTTAACATCTGTAAAATCGCAGTTTGATGGATAACTAGTGACAGCGCTAGTTATCTTTTCTGAGCTTGTTGCCACACAGGTTAACCACTTCTCACAAAGCAAATAATGAGGATGAAACGAGTAAGAGCGCTGTGTGTCTGATTCTGCAGAGGGATTTCAGTGAGCTGGACGGAGCCTTGAGGCAGAGGAGGCAGGAGGTGGAGGAGAGCAGCAGCTCCGACTCCCAGGCTCCAGACTACGATAAGATAGCCGGTATCATCGTCCAAACAACACACAGAAGCGTTAACCTCACAAGGGAAAAATGAAGGGGGCCAAGTATGGATCCCTGAGATCTATATTTGTCTATATGTGTGTTGTCAAACACACAGAAGCTTTAATGTCACATGGTGCAAGCTAGTACAACTTAACATTTAACATCAGGCAACAGAAACAGATGGGACACTTATTAAACTCCACTTAAACTCAAGTTTTGTTACTTTTTTTAAAACACAGACTTGCCAGTTCCTCCTTTCTTGGATGCGCTGAACCAAAACAACACGTCGCCTCCGGAGCAGCACAGCATGAAGAAGCAGCAGAACACAGACAGCAAACCACACATCCACCACCCAGGTACACGTTCCTCTTTAAACAAGGAGGACACGAGGAGGAGAAATCAAAGATTTTCAATGTCAAACCACTTGAGTCTTGGATAAAATGTTCAAAAGTTGTCTGGTTTTATTGTCTGGGTTATGAGACAAACATTGAGTTACTAAAAGTTTTCCAAATCCCAGTTTATTTCATGTTGGATTTCAGTTCTGCCCTAGAAAAACGGTGTTATATGTACAAGTAACATGAGGTGTTTAAGCCAAACAAAAACATGCTTATTGTAAATCCTAAAAGTCACTTTTATCCCTAACCCTAACCAAGTAGTTCACCCATAAAGCTGCCCCGCCCAACCGTTACCTCAGAGCTGAAACCATGAAAAACATCCAGCTAATCAAACACTGAAACAGCTGTGCCCTCCTTTATTAATTTGGCTTTAAATTCAAGAATGTCTCTTTAAAAGTGGGCGTGGCCAACTTGATAAAGCGACCAGAGGGAGTGAATTAATCTGATCTAATCAGGAAGACTTGTGGGAAAAATTGATTAGCTTTGTATTTTAAAAAGTCAGGTGATTTTTTTTATCATCACCTGGTGGGGACCAAGGTTATTGTTGTTTGAGATGTTTCAGACCGTCAGCTTCTTAGAATGAACAAAAATAAAGAATGTTTTCTGTTCGGTCAGTTTCATGCAGATATACTGGCCTCCAGCTCTAATGTTAAAAACCTTGGTGTTATTTTTGATCAGGACATGTCTTTTAACCAACACGTAGAACCGCCTTCTTCCACCTGCGTAATATCACTAAGATTAGAAACATCTTGTCTAAAAATGATGCAGAAAAACTGGTCCATGTATTTGTCACATCTAGACTGGACTATTGTAATGGTTTATCTGGGTGTCCAAATACTTTAAAAAGTCTTCAGTTAATCCAAAACGCTGCTGCCAGAGTCTTAACTGGAGTTACTGGGAGAGATCATATCTCTCCAGTTTTAGCTTCTCTCCACTGGCTTCCTGTCAAATCCAGAACTGAATTCAAGTTCTTACTTCTAACCTACAAAGCCCTCAACAACCTAGCTCCATCTTATATTACATATCTTGTTGTTCCATATTTTGCTAATGGAGCACTTTGCTTTCAGACTGTGGGCTTACTTGTGGTTCCTAGAGTTTCCAAAAGTAGAATGGGATGAAGATCTTTTAGTTATCAGGCTCCTCTCTTGTGTCTGTGAGGCTGACACATTGTCCAAAGACTGGGCTCAAGACTTTCTTGTATTCTAAATCATATAATGAGAGTTGGTTTGGTTTCCTGAGCTATCCCTTAGTTAGGATGCTATAGGCTTAAACTGCTGGAGAACAAACTGACCACATTTCCTCATTCCTCGTTTGCTGCCATCTTTACTTCTGTTCCTCTCCAACCCAGTCGGTCGAAGCAGACGGCCGCTCGTCCTGAGCCTGGTTCTGCTGGAGGTTTCTTCCTGTTTAAAAGGAAGTTTTTTCTTTCCACTGTCTCCTTTGTGCTTGCTCAGGATGGGAGACTGTGATGAAGTGAAGATTCAACACAATCTGCTTCTTCCTCAGATAGAAAACTTTTACTAATTGGCTTTTTAAATGTGCGTGGATGTTTTTGTTCAGCGCCCTGAGACGGCTTCTGTTGTGACTTGGTGTTTTAGAAATAAACAGTTTAATACAACGCGTTGACTGTCACCAACTAAACGGTTTTAGGTGAATAAATGTGACTCTGATTAAAAATTGTTTTTTGTTTTTTTCCCGGGTGGGGTCCGGGAGAAGGGCAGGCCGTCGGGTGTTGACCAGGACTATGTGGGAGTTCAGGGTCTGGGGGTTGCCGTGGGCGGTGCTGGCGCTGTGCTGGCGCTGTGCTCTCCCTGGGGTTGTTTGGACCCCCTGAGCTTGGCTCTTGGGTGCCATGGTTGGCCCGCTGGCCGGGGTGGCTGCCGGGGCCTGGCGGGCGGTCGGCTGGGGGCGCGTGCTTGGTTGTTGGCGGTGTGTGGGGGTGGTCGGTGGCGTGTCCTCTTCATGGTGGGGGGGTGTCCTGTCGGCTGGGCATGGCCTGGGCCGGGTCTGGGATATTGGCTCTTCTCCGCTCGAGAATGAATGGGTTTACCTCCTGGGTTTGGGCATGGGCTGCCCCCTGTAGAGGGCGGGTACATGTCTTGGACCTGGGGGGTATAGAGTGCGTATCGGGAATAAGAATGAAATGTATCGTTATTGTATGTCTTTGAGTGAATGAATGTGAGATTGAGGTTGGGATAGTGTGATTGTGTCTGTGTATGAATGGGTATTTGTTAGGCCGAGACTCGGACTGCCCCCTCTTTGATACAACTGGGGGTGCTTGGCATCGCGCCCCTATCGCGCGGCCCCCTGGTGGGGTGTGCCCTTGCCTGCCGGCGCGCTTGGGGCCCTTGGTGTCGGGGGCTGGGCGCTTGGGCTTGTGTCGGCTCGGCCTGGTGTCTGCCTGGTGGGGCTCGGGTCCTCTGGCCCTGTCGGGCCTTGGCCTGGGTGGTGTGAGCCCTCGGTGCCCGGGCCTCGGTGCCCGTTCCTGGACCTACATCGGTGCGGCTGGTTCCGACGGAGGCCTATGAGTTTGTCGCTGTTGGCCCCGGGGGGTCACTGTATGTGGTCGCTGGTGGGGATCTTCCGGTTCTCCCCTGTGGCCCATTCTGGGGGGTGGGTGAGTGGTTCGTCCTGTGTGGGTGGCTCTGGGGGCTCTGCGGTCGGGGTCCCTCCTGGGGTCTTGGGCTCTGGTCCCCCCTTTTTCATCTGCCTCTGGTCTTGGGGGTCGGGTCTCTGCTGCTTCACAGTTACTATTAAATGTTCTATTAGAGAAGCCTTATACACTTATGCATGCTCACAACCACACACAAATAGAAGCAGGGATGCTAATGTAGGCTTTATATGTAGATATATAGATATATATATTCATGTATATTCATGTGTATGTATGTTTGTATATAGGCGTAGGTATGGGTATATATATTTATGGAAACTTACTGCAAAGCCATGAATATTTTAAGTTCTTTATACATATGTATTTTGTTGCTGTGTTTTGTCATGTTCTTTGCAGGTGAACAGACAGCGGCCGGGTGTTTTGCCGTGTGCTCTATTTGTGTATATTTCTTACTTTGTCTTTTCTTTCTTTCTATCCTATTAAAAACAAACAAACAAAAAAAAAACTACACTAGATAGTCACTAGAATAAATATTTCATAATAATGGTGTGGAGAGGATGGCTGTAAAGGGAGAAGGGAGGCCATCTAAAAAAAAAGAAAAAAAAAGAAATAAACAGTTTAATACAACGCGTTGACTGTCACCAACTAAACGGTTTTAGGTGAATAAATGTGACTCTGATTAAAAATTGTTTTTTGTTTTTGTCCAGGCTCAGAGGTCGTGATCGACAGCAGGAACATAAAGCCAATTTCTCTCAACACTCTGCTGGTTGTTTACTTGTTCCTGTAAGTTTTTTTTATTCATTAATTTATTTAAAAAATGGCATTTTCAACCAAATATCTTCTGTTGATTGAGCCAGCAGGGTTCTTTATTTGTGTGAACTGTAGTATTTTACACATTTCCTCTTTTTTTAAAGTTTTTTTGATGGACCTCCTCCAGATCCTAAACGTCCTTGTGCGTGTTTGTTTGTTTGTTTGTTTGTTTGTTTCACAGAGTGTGCGTCCTGATCTTGTCTTCCTGTTATCTGGCCTTGAGGATCGTGTCTCTGGAGCAGAGACTGACGACACTCGGCTCTCTCAACGAGTTCACGCATCACGAGTGAGTTTACAGACTTTAAGTCAGACGTTTTGAGCTTGTAAAATAATTTGAATAAAGTTTTTCGGTTTCAAATCCAACTTTGTTGACCTGTGAAATAAAACTCAGCTGAGAAAATCTTCTTCAAGCATGTTGCAGGTATTTTAATGAGGTTTTGGGGTTAAAATATTCAACTCTGATCATAAACTAAATTTTAACATTAAAAAATATATTGAGACTGAGCCCTCAAAATTCCCAAAACGTGTATCGCTCTAAAATTTCAGGCATTAATTTGAACGTTTATACAATAATTGACTGGTTGTTGGTAGATTTGCCTTTATTTCAGCAGCAGGTCCTAAAATTAACATAGTTTGAAAAATAAAATAAAGTTTGAATATCTGTGACCTAAGTTAAGTTGTATTTTGCGAGGGAATTAAAAAATAAAATATGAATATGTTAGAAGCATTCAGTGACTTCTCTTGTTCTCCATTTAGATTTTATTTATTTTTTTCCATCACTTTCAAGACCTGCAGGATAAATCAAGATAATAAAAACAAAATTGCTGTCCTCTGATTGGTTGATTTGAATTTACGTTTGACACATCATTTAGTTTAAGGTTTTAAAACAGG
>NC_056505.1:1561208-1567508 GCF_014905685.2 Nematolebias whitei
CCAACAAACCATCCATCCATCCATCCATCTGTCCATCCAACATCCATCCATCCATCTGTCCTTCCATCCATCCATCCATCATCCATCCAACCATCCATCCATCTGTCCATCCTTACATCCATCCAACCATCCATCTGTCCATCAATCAATCCATCCATCCATCCATCCATCCATCCATCCATCCATCCATCCATCCATCCATCCATCCATCCTTTCATTCATCCTCCCATCTGTCTGTCTGTCCATCTTTCTGTCCTTCCATCCTTCCATCTGTCCGTCCGTCCATCCATCCATCCATCCATCCATCCATCCATCCATCCATCCATCCATCAATCCATTTTGGAGGTAGCTTTTCATGGAGATAAGCTCTGAATATCTCTCTTTCCAAAACCCTCCAGCTCATTTTGGGGGGTCCTAATGTATCCCGATGCCAGAGCAGGTATTTAATCTCTCAAACAAGTTGTGGGTCTGCCCCAGTGTCTAATCCCATTGGGGTGTGTCTGGATAATCTGCAGAAGAAGCATCTCTCAGACTCCCCAATCCACTTCAGATGACTCCTTTTGATGCCGAGCAGCAGCTCTGATCCAAGCTCCCTCTGAAGAATCAGGAGAATCCCTCTGGGGTGTCTCTTTAACTTCTGGCACCCTGATGTTGACGTACAACCGTTGCCATGGTAATGGACTCACTTCCCGCTGAGTGCTCAGACTCTGCCTTCTCAAAGTTGGACATGGTGACCAGATCAGGTCAATCCACCGTTCAACAGTTCTCCCAGTCCAGGTCAGAAGGTCCTCACTAAGTCAAGCACTGTCTGGGACAAGGCACACTTTCCTTTTGTGAGTTGTCAAGTGGTTTGCTAGAAACTCCTGGAAGCCGAAAGTCCTTCTACATGCCCAGGTTTTTATTTCTACAACCACAGCAGCCGAAGTTCTTTTGACAATCCTACAACAGTCAGCTGCTTGAAGCCTAAAGGTTTCTTCAGCCTTCATGACCACTGGGATCATCAGAGGGTCCTATGGTTGTTGCCACAACAGACACCAACAGCTCTGAATACGGATCAGCAGCACATACACTGCTTATAAACGTAATAAATGGTTTGTTAGGACACAGAAACGGTTTTGGCTGGAATAAAAAAACCCAGTTCCAGTTCTATCAATCGTCTGGACACTGATTCTAAAGACCACGGTCTAAATTAAGTGACTTTTTGATGCAACAAAACATTCATGGACGTTCATGGAAGCTCACCTGGCTGTAGTGAGACTTCTTTCTCTCTATCTTAGAGTCTGAATCTATTTGGACCTGAGTCAGCGAGGAGTTGTCAAAAGTCTTTGACCTGCAGGCGAAAGGTTCAACACAGAGAGGCTGAACAACAAACAGAACCTTGAACAAACAGTTAAAAGAGACAAAGTTGTTCCAAACTTTTACGAGTGAGACAGAGCGAGACGAATAAATGTCACCATGTAAGCTCAGATTTGTTTTAGCCTAGTTATTTAGGCATTACTTAACATTCTGCAGAGCAATCATCCATAAAACAATGTTATAAACAAATAAAAGTTGCTGTTCACCTGAGTAGCTCGGGCTTCCTCCTGCCTGAAGGCTCCTGCTGGTCCTGATCAGCAGCCTGCACAGACTCTCCAACCATCCTGCCATAACTCTGCTGCTCCTCCGTCCCATTCTCAACATCAGAACTGCACAGGAAAATAAGACGGATACAATAATCAGCGTAACTCAACCCACCAATTACCTCACTCCGTTACTACCATCAGGATTGAAAAGGAAGAGGGAATTAAGAAGAAGAAGCAGAACTTAACAATTTGTTAGAAATTAAGTCCTTGTTTACACAAGTTTTGTGTTCATGACAATCACCTGATTGTTTGGAGGCGTGGCTTAGAGATTATCTCCAGCCAATCAGCACACGGCTTTATCACTTATTCAAATAGCCACACTCTTCATGTCAACAGTGAGTAATGACTGTTAAACATGCACAGCTAATGATTTATAAAATACATTTCAGAGTGAAAACTGTTTTTGCAACTTTAGGGACGCTTAGCTCAGCAATCGTATTTAAGCCGTTCTGTATTTTGAGTTATTGACATCTGCAAGGCCCTAAATATGTTAAAAGCTGCTGTAAAATCACCAAGTCCACACTTGTCTTGTTGCACGTTCAGTTTGATGTTTACAAATGATGGAAACGTTTTAAACGTGATGGATGAATTTTAGAAGCGTAAAGTGTGAAATTGCACCACCGAAATGCAGTATTCTAACTTTTAATTCCTAAAATATCGGTCTTACAGTTCCTGTAATGCAACCTTTTGTAATGTAGTTGTTTATCTGTAAACACAACTGTTGCTACAACAAAACCAACAACAGAAAAAGTGGTTTAGAAATCCACGTTTGACTGTATTTAGAGTCCCAAACTCACTGATAGTCTCTCTCCTCCTGTATGGCAGCTACTCTGTGGGCCCTCCTGACATCCTCCTGACACGTCTGCTGTTCTGTCATCCCGCTCAGAGGATCCTGCAGTCCGATCCTGTCCCAGGCCCTGCTGGTAGAACTGAAAGGTGAGCCTGCAGCCTGATCCACTGCTCCTTCACCTACCTGTGGAAGTGTTTACTTGGCCCCCCTTAGTTTTAAATGTCCCGGCCAATCAGAAGGCAGGACGAGGTGGAGCGCAGGAGCAGGAGTGAATTTGAACCTTTGATCGGTTGCATGTTACACAGCTTTGTTTAGATAGTGAAGGCTCAGTTTTGAAAAGATATTCTGTTTTGTGGACAGCCTGAAGATGCAGCTATCAACTTGGAAAAGGGGGAATTTTTTTGTACAACTTAAATATTCGTTTATCGGGACTTCCAATAGGATCAGCTTTGATGTTTGGTGTTTTCATGTTTTTTATCCTTCACGCTCCTTGTCCTAAATGATGACGAGGGAGGATGAGAGCAGGAGCGTTTGTGTTACAGTTAAAAAAGTCTGGTCTACAGAAATGTGGCCTCGATTTCAGTGAAATGTTTGCACTGAAATGATCAGATTCAGCAGCAGTTAGTGTTGTCTGTGTGGCCTGTGAGTAGGGTCGTGTGGAGTGTGTGTGAACAGTCAGTATCTTACCCAGAAGCAGTGTTAGATGTTGTAATATTGTTAAAAACATTTGGGACTTAGCCGAGCCTAAAATGCTAATCACTGACTCTTTAAGGTAAAAGTAAGATTTACAATAATAAATAAATAAAATAAATGTGAGCTGGTTTTATTAAACGTACTGGAGTTAAACTTTATTTGGTTGGCATTTTTATATAGTCAAAAAAATTAAATAAGAGTAACATATTTTAATAGTGCTGCATCTGTTTAAAATCCAATAATAATCTAAAATTATTGAGTTTTGTAACTCTAGTATTTAAGCAAGTGGCACGGTGGCGCCGTGGTTAAAACGGTCACCTCTAAGCAAGAAAGACGCCTCCTGGCCTTTCTGGGCAAAGTCTGGGTGTTCCCCTCTTGCATGCAGGTATTCTGGTTTCCTCCTGCAGACCAAAAACATGCATTCATAGACTTGAGACCTGTCCAGGTTGTCTCTGTCTCTCGCAGTGAGTTATGGAGAGACACCAGCTCCATGCAACCTGAAAGAAGAAATGGGAAAAGAAAATGGATGGATGGATATTCAGAAAAAACAAGGAGTGGCTCGGAATCACCTTTATGTTATGGCCTGGCCACTCCTATACAGGCGTAACATAAATTGGGGGCTCGTCCGGGATCCAATCCCTGTTCAGCTCCTTTGGTTTTCCAGTCCAATCGCAGCTGGCTACCTGAACATCAATCCACACACACACACATCAGATTCACACTCACACACAAATCTATGCTAATGCTAACCTCTTATCTTGCCTTGTGGTTGAAGGAGGATGTCTTCCAGACCTTATTTACACCTCGGGTCAGTTTGGAACTAAATAACCTAACTTGAATGTTTTTGAACTGTGTGAGGAAACTTGAAATGTAACTTTCTTGTACTGTTTAATTTCCCAACAGTTTCACTGTCACATTCACCCTTATGTGGTCAGAGGCTTCACGTCACAGCAACAAGAACCAGGGTTTTAATCTCTACTGAGGCCTTTCTGAGTGGAGTTTACACTTGAGCGGGAGAGGCTTTTTTCCACGTGCTCCGATTTCCTCCCACAGTCTAAAAACATGCATGTTCAGTAATTCTAAACGGACTCTTTAGGTGTTGATGTGTCCGTGCATGGTTTGTGTGTGTGTGCTGCACTGTATAATGGGACTCAGCCTAAAGTGCTGTAACCCTACACCTCTGGCCTGCTGTCTCCTTCCTGTATGAGCAGTTCACTAGAAATTGTGAATCACAAACTGAGATCTTTTCACATCTTTTATTGCAGCAAAAAATGTTTCAAAATGTATAAAATGATAGGAAATAAAAAAGAGCAGTGCTAAAAAAAAATGCATCAGTGATCATAAATCCCTCAGTTGACATATTCCGGTAAATATTCAAATGTACATTACTGCGTGCAGCCGATACATTCTGCCTTCGTTTTGTTACAACAGACTCCTGGATTCTGCAACAATTCTGCATTCTCTTTTAAACAAAATTTAATGCTGAGATTGCTTCCTCTCATTACGACAAGCCATAGTTTTTATAAATAATTGCTGAACATTTGCATCTTCACTGCAGCCCTACAGGATGTTGCATGTGTGGTGCGTCAAGCTGTCACCATCTAACATGAGTTCAAGGGAAGAAAACATGACAAACTACTAAATCATTTGCTTACAAACACGGTTTCTCTTACGTTTCCACGAAGGACGATTTAAAGGCGAATAATGATCGTTTTACAGCCGCTATTTTTGATTTCCAGCTTTAAAATTTGTTTAGTAAGAAACAATTTTCCTTTAATGTAGCATAAAACAAACAAAGCCTCAAAATCTTTGGTTCACCTCCGGGTGAATATATTCTGGGCAACAAGGAGAGGAAATTCTTACTCTGCAGGTTAAAGGCATGAAGACACATCAATGAGCTGCATATCATCAATAATGAGAAAAATAAATATAGCTACCGTACAGCTGCAAAATGACTTAACCTATAAAACATTTGTTCAAATGATTAACATTTAAAAACAGTATGACTATAAAATATGTTTCTTTTTCATCATCAATGAGCTGAACTTATGTTGCAAAAACAAAATATATGTTTCTTTTAAATATCAGGGCAGCATCTGTCAATAAAACATAAAAAAATGAGTAAATAAAAATAAACAGCATTTAAAACCATACAGCTGATTGAGCTTGTTCCTTATGCAAAACAATGATTTTTAAATACCTTTTTTAAAATAAAAACATGATTACTTTCAGATTTTTTGCAAAATTAATAGGAATGTGCTATAAATGATTACAACATTTTACATTGAAAAGCCTATATAGATCATTTTAGTTAATGTTTTTTTTGTTTACTGGTTTTAGGTTTAAAAGCACCAAAAATCTGGACAAATGACAAAAAGAATGTCTGAACAACTTTAAATCTAATCGCGTCACTGAAGATTTTTAAAGCTCCCCCCCGTCAGCTTTGTAGTGCGTTTCCAGAACAACAAACACAAACAGGAAGTTGTTACAGTTTTGGTTTTACAGCTTTGAGAAATAAAAGTCTGTGCAGAAATATCAAAGTCTGGCCTTTCAAACCAAAAGACACCAAATCTAAAAAAAAAAAAAACACTTTTAATTTGCTGCTTTGCAAAAAAAAAATCGGATTGGTTTTGTTGCGTAAAAAGAACCAAACTGCCACAAAGTAAAGAAATTTCTGGGCTGAAACGTTGTAAAAACACTTTTTGATTCAGGACGGATCGATTTATGGATCATGTAAAATATTTAAAGTTGTACTTGATTTGCAAAATTTAACAGCATCAACACAAATACATTTATTTAAATCTTTTAATATATAACTGGGGCAACACGGTGGCACAACTGGTAGAACTGCTGCCTCTCAGAGAGCAGGTCCTTGGTTCAAATCCCGGTCCGGGGCCCCTCTGGGTGGAGTTTGCATGTTCAATCTGTGCATGTGTGGGTTTTCTCCGGGTACTCCGGTTTCCTCCCACAGACTAAAAACATGCATGTTAGGCTGATTGGTAACTCTAAATTGTCCCTAGGTGTGAGTGAGGGAGTGAGTGGTTGTTTGTCTCATTTGTCTCCATGTGTCCCTGTGATGGACTGGAGACCTGTCCAGGGTGTCTCCGCCCCTCGCACAGCAATGGCTGGACATGGGCACCGGCGACCCCCGTGACCCAAAAAGGAATAAGTGGGTAAAGATAATGGATGGATGGA
>NC_056505.1:1567608-1569344 GCF_014905685.2 Nematolebias whitei
TATATATATATATATATATATATATATATATATATATATATATATTATATATGTGTGTGTGTGTATGTATTTGTATGTATTTGTATGTATTTGTATGTATATACGTATTACTATTTTATTTTTTGTTTCTTTCTTTCAGTCCGCCCCGACTTTAGTAAACAAATGAAAGGAGCAAACTTCCACAAAATTATCCAGATGACACGATTTAACCATGTGTTTTGTGATTTATCCATGAATGAACTCTCAACCTTCTTATTTTAATTTTATTTTATATAATAAATATAATTAGTATTTGGACAAAACAAAATCACATTTAAGTGCCAGAGAATTTAAAAGCTGAAAACTGATTTGAAAATTAAAAGTATGACTGCAGTCATCTGAAAATTGTTGGGACCTTCTTCAAAAAGCTCGAAAGCTTTTAAACAAGAGGCTGCAGCTAAATCCCACCAATTAAGACTTGAACGCAGCACGGACTTGAACGCAGCACGGACATATCAAGAGATCAAAGAAAATTATTCTAAACTGATGATAAATTTAATATGTTTGAGTTTTCACATTTATTCACATTTGCAACAACAAGATTAACACTTTTTATATTGTACAATAAAAATGTATATGTACAATATAATTTTTATTGTACAATAAGAAGATTGTAGTTTATAACACAAATACTATATAGTATATACTACTGTAGTGTACTACATACTGTACTATATTATGTACTACATATGTATTCTGAAGTACATAGAAAGTAGTTCACAGTTAATAATCTTGGTGTATATAAAACGGAGGTGTTTTGTGATTTATTTTATTTTTCTTACACTTAATGTGCTCTGAACAAACACACGAGACCTCGCTCTCTCTCACTGGGTGTGTGCGCGCGCGTGTGTGTGTGCGGACACTTAGATGCCTCCTGTGTCCGTAGATATTTGTCATTTGATTTAAGTAAAGTTTGAAACGTTGAAGCAGGTCCTGCTTTACGCGTCACGCGCACAACTTGAAATTCGTTCTTCACACTTCAAAGCGCGCGGCAGAATAAATAAAAACTAAAGAAAATAAATGTACTCACAAATCCGTGCTTGTCCGAGATGTTGTTGGTGAGCTTGAGCTTGTGGAAGGCCACGGGCTTGGCCATCCACTGCTCGCCCGTGGCGGGGCTGTCCGGGTGGATGTACATCCGTTTGGGCATCTCCGGGTCGGCCTTCCCGGCCACCATCCAGCGCGAGTTGTGGAACTTGTACCGGCAGTCGTCCGCTGCCACGATGTCCATGAGCAGGATGTACTTGGCTTTTTTATCCAGGCCGCTGATGCGCACTTTGAAGGGAGGAAACATCCTCCTGCAGAGAAACACACACGGTCACACACTGCTGCTGTGCGCGAGGCTGTGCGCTCTTCATGCGCACGAGACTCCACGTCTGTGCGTTCTGGAGCTCTGCTGTCTCCTCCGAAAAAGTTGGAGATAAAATGTGACAAACGTTCCCAAAACATCACAAACACGCGCGCGCGTTCAGCAGTTTGGGTGAAATCGTGTTTTACTTTGTGATCCTGCAGAAATCAAAGTTCTGATTATTGACCCGGTTTATTCTCTTTGAAGCACAGGATGCATTTAATATTTTTAATATTTTTAAAAGTTCTAAACTGCAGCAGATCAGACTAGGTACTTTTTATTTTTATCTATTTATTATATTTTTTAGTCTTTCTGACCTGTCAAACTTGTTTTTATTATATATATATAT
>NC_056505.1:1569455-1582828 GCF_014905685.2 Nematolebias whitei
TATATATATTATATATGTGTGTGTGTGTATGTATACTGTATATAATTTTCTAAAATAATCCAAAAGTTTGTGATTTAATTTATTTTTCACTCCATTTTTGCTCTTCTGTTTTGTACATCTGGAATTATATTTTTGATTTATTTGAATAGTCTGAAACACAACCATTCACTTTCATACATATTTCATGGCTTCTTTTTAAACTTGCATCATTTCTCAAATTTAATTTTCAGATTATAATTTTAAAATTTAAATAAGATACACATTGGTTCATAAACAGTTAAAAAAAATAGTGAAATATAAATATAACAGAGGAAATTAGACAATAAAAGAGCATTTTACTGACCT
The DNA here is from genome assembly GCF_014905685.2 of Nematolebias whitei. Lineage (NCBI taxonomy): Eukaryota > Metazoa > Chordata > Actinopteri > Cyprinodontiformes > Rivulidae > Nematolebias > Nematolebias whitei. The sequence goes on from NC_056505.1 coordinate 1,569,801, forward strand.
TTGTACCAGATTTTCTACTTATTTATGGCTTTCCCTTTGATTTGGAAAACAAAAAGTGATTTATATTTAATACTCAAATTAATAAAAACTCTGTATAAATTGCTACAATGCAAAGTTTAATTGCAGTTATACGTCCAATTTTGTATAATTTAAATATATTAATACTTCCAATAGTTTAATTTAAAGTTGAAAGTAATTTCAAAGCAGGAGAAAAATAAAGCAATACAGATTTTCTTAAGATTTCCAAAACTAAATCAATTCTTTAGTTTAAAACAGTTTTTAAGTTTTTATTAAAGCTAAATTGTTTTCCAAAAACTTTGTTTCCAGCACTGTAAAAATAAAAAGTTTGTGTCTCTGACACAGGCCACCCACAAACCTTTTAAAAAGGTATTTTAAGGCAAAAAAGAGTAAAATATTTGCAGGGTGTGTTCCTGCTGTGCATCTGGACCCCCAGCGTCACCAGAGGCCGGGCGGTCTGTAAACATAACCTCACGTTGTCGTTTTCACCTCAGGAACTCCGTTTTAGTCTCCGGTTGTTTCCGTCTGAAAGCTTTGTTCAGGAGGAGCTCCGCTGCGGCTGAGCGCACGGTGTTTTACATCAACAGGCAGCGATGTGTGCAGCTTTCAGAGACGGAGACACATTCTGCTGCACTTGGAGGGTTCGAGCAGATAAAACTTCTTCCTGAAAGGTCCAAGAACTTTTGTCTTTTTGGAGAAGAAGCAGGAACCGCCTGACGTTGCTCCAACACGCTTCATGCTGCGTGTCAGAGGGGCGGCTCTGTGATTGTCCTGTACATCTGCAGGGACGTCACCTCCACGTCCGGGACCTTTAAGTTCTGAGGACGTCCCGTCGGGCTGTAACCCGCTGATCGTCCCATGGGACTGAACCCCGTGGTGGTCCGACCCACTTGGGGGAAGCCTGAAGATCGCGATATGGCAGGACGCCGCAGGAACCGACCCGAAGTCACCAGATCCCCGTAGCCCTGCGCGTGTGAGAAGGCGTAGCCTGAGCGGCGGGTGCTGCTGCGGCGGATCTTAGCCCGGCGAGCAGGAGGGGGAAGAGTTGCTTTGGCCTGTCTCACCTTAAACATCACCTGGAGGTTTGAGGAGACAAGTCACTGAAGATTCAGCAGAAATCAGACTAACAAGAGGACACTTTCTAATATTTAGATTTAACAGAAACGGACGCTAGAAGTAACAATATCACCTAGAGTTCATGTTAATGGTGATTTTTTTTTTAGAACATCAGTTCCACCGGTGCAGCTATGATTCAGTAATGCGCTCCCCACCCCCCCGGGCTCTGTACCTTGTCATTGATGGTGGGGCAAAGCTGAATCAACAAGAAGCGGTAGGTCACCACAGGAAGGATGCACAGGGTGGAGGTGAGGACGATGGTCAGCCAAACATTGGGCTGGCTCAGAGAGTTCAGAGCTGATCCTGGATCAACAAAAACAGCCGTTAGGAGTTTTTATAGACCGCGCTCCTTGTTACCGAACCTAAAGTGTAACTGCAGAATGCACACAAGCTCCAATTATTGTTCGGGTCAGAGTATGAGCTCTGCAGCGTGAGAAGAAAACAAAAAAGATCCAGCTTTTATCCTGACATGGAAGTCAAATGTATTCTGGAGATATCATGATAGGGAAAATTGCATCGTTCACAAAATCACTCAACGTTTACTGTCCTAAAAAACAACTGAAGCAATAAAATAAAAATTAAACACTTAATTTTATTAGAAAAAATAACTTGTTTAATCTTGCAGGAGTCTCTTTGCTCAGAAGAAGAGCATTTTATTTGAGTCAGATTTTAAAGTGCTACGGCACCGGAATCCATTTTTAATAATTTAGAATTGTAGTTGTGGTTTTTTTTGTCCCTGGTGTCTAGCTCCATCTGGTGTCATGTTTATGTCTGTGTCCCCCTGATCCTCAGTTTCTATCTTCATAGGGTTTGTGTTTCTTTAGTATCTAGCTCCATCTTGTGTCATGTTTATGTCTTGCATCCTCAGTCTGTCTTTGGCATCTGTGATTACTCACAGGTGTCTTAACTTTGTTTAATTAGAGTTTGCTATAACTCACTCCTTGTCCTGGCATTGTTTACCGGTGGTGACCTGTCTGTATTGTACCCCTGATCATTCTATGTTTGTTTTGCTGCCCTGTCAGCTCTTTTGTGTTAATAAATTATTTATTTTATATAATCATCCTGAGTCTTCGCCTGCTTGCCTGCACCACTGGGTTCACTAGCACCAGCCTTTTGTGACAATAATATAAAATTCTGCTCTTCATGGTGGCAGACGATCATGAAATTATCATGATGGTGTGTATTTGTTTGTTGGCAAAATATCTCATAAATCAGTGGACAAATTTAATGAAACCCTCAGATGGTAATCACTGGATGTTTGTCTACAACTGATTGCCACTTCAATATGGTCGCCACAGCTAATTGACATTAGCTAGCCCTACAAATGGATGTAACTCTGTCAGTTTTAAAGATATTGAGCTAAAATTTGGTGTGGTAGTAGCTGAGAGTCATCATTATTTCATATTTCAGGTGATCTTTAGTTAAAATTTGGTATTCAAGGCAGCGGGTGACAAACATTCCTACAAAAAGTATTTTTTTAATTAATTCTGAGTTCAACTACATATTTTAAACATCCCACTATCTGGATTACAAAGGTATAAAATTAAGATGTGGATATTATTTCAGATAATCTCCACTTAAAAAAAATAAATAAAAATTCTCACGCTTTGTACCTGATTCTTTTATCTACACTTTGTGGTTGACAAGTTAGTTTTATTTACTCCAAACTATTCAGTCTCAATTAAACTACAAAAACAGACTCCAGAGATCATTAAAAATCAGGTTTGATTGGTCTCATATGTTGCTAAAGGTACCAGTCAGAATTCAGATGCTGTCTCTGACATTAATGCATTGAGCAGCACGTTCAGATGTTGGGTTATAAAGTCTGACACTCACCTATAAAAGGAAACGCTGACGGCAAAAGGAGGAACAAGCCGTTACTGTACATGGTGAACGTGACGGCAAAATACATGACCAAACTGCCCAACACGAAGAAGGTGTTCACCGCCGTCCAGTAAGACATCTCCAACCCCAGCTGCACAGAGACAGACAAAACACAGCATACTTGTTAAAATCCTTTTGCACATTAGATATTTTAAACTTTAAAATAAAAGAGGTATACCTGGATGCTCACTGCAAACAGCAGACATGTCTGTGTGAGGAGGGCGAAGGACTGGTAGTCAGCCACGTCCTTCCCATCATCCCTCACTGTGTCGTGCAGAGCAGCGTAGGGGATGAAGAAGAGCACCAGGGAGCTGTAGCAGCTGTGAATGGCACATTTGAAGAAGGCCTTCTTACTGAAGTAAAGATTCAGCTGACCCGGAACGTAGAGCTGCGGATGCTGGAAACTCCACACATCGTTCACATCCTGACCGGGAGGGGGAGACGAAGAGAAACATTCACTGTGTGGAAAACTAAAACATTACGAAGAAGCTGACACAGTTGGTAAAGCTAAAACCTTCAGAACTGAAGCTAAAATGAGCAGAGCAGGCTGGAATGAGCAGAGCACAAGCTAAAGGCTAAAAGTAGCAAATAGCTAAGAGCAGTAAACTAATTAAAAGCAGCAGGGCAGTCCCACAAAAGTCCATGCTCAATAATCCAGGTATACAATCCAACAATTTTCAGTCAGGTCATCTGGACAGCAGATGAGCAGGGCAGTAGCTAAAATGAGCAAATCCTGCTAAAGATAAAATGAATAAAGCAGACTCTAAAATTGGCAAAACACTCACTAAAGTAGGGTGACCAGATGTCCCCGATTTATGGGGACAGTCCCCGTTTTGGACGACCTGTCCCCGGCTAAAGCTGTCCACGGAAATGTCTCCGATTTTAGCATTTCATGAATGCTGCTACATTTGATTTATATTGTTTGAACGCGAATAAAAATGTAAAAATAAATGGAATCGTAACTGTCCCCGTTTTTAATTTAATCTCGATAACATTTTATTCTTTTTTGTCTCTGAGCTGGAAATGTCCCCAGATTTAATGTCAGAAATCTGGTTACCTTACGCTAAAAGTATGTTTAGTAAAACAGTAACTAAAAGTAGTAAAACTGAAAAAAAAAAGCTTAAATCAGTGAAAAATATTTGCCGAAGCTAAAATGAACAAAACAGTATCTAAAAGCAACAAAACAGAAGCTAAAGATAATGTCAGCAAAACTGTGCAAAAAGCTAAAAGCAGACTTGTAGTTAAAATGGAAAGAAACAAAGTGGCAGCTAAAACTAAAAGTACAGGTCAAAATTAAAGCAATTATGCTCCTAATTTGGGAACGCCCTTGCTAACTGAAGTCAAACTTTAAGTGAGTAAGTTTTTTTCCATATTTTATTAAACTCGATATTTGTAAAATAAAAGAACGATAAAAAGTCTTTAGAAAAACAAAAACAGACACAGCCATAAACTTCAATATTGACCTTGGTTTTTGGTACAGTACATTACCTGATCGAACAAACTCATTCCCAGCACAGGAAGTGCTGTGTACATCAGATTGTAGAGCGTGATGAACCACTCGTCATACACCGTCTGAAACAAAAACACACACACCAAAGACAAATCCATTTCAAGATGCACCGAACACAAATATAAACGCAACACTTTTGTTTTTGCGCCCATTTTAAATGAGCTGAACTCAACGATTTAAGACGTTTTATGTTTACACAAACTGCATTTTTCTCAAATAGTGTTCACAAATTTGTGTAAATCTTCATAGTGAGCGCTTCTCCTTTGCCGAGATAATCCAGCCTCCTCACAGGTGTAGCGTATCAAGATGCTCATTAGACAGCATGATTATTGCACAGGTGTGCCTTAGGCTGACCACAATAAAAGGCCACACTAAAATGTGCAGTTTACTTTTACTGTATTGGGGGTTCTGTGGGGAGGGGGGTGTCAGAAAACCAGTCAGTATCTGGTATCTGGTGTGATCACCATCTGCCTCACGCAGTGCAACACATCATATAGAGTTGATCAGGTTGTTGATGGTGGGATGTTGGTCCACTCCTGTTCAATGGTTGTGTGGAGACGCTGCCTATTGTCAGGAACTGGAACAGACTGTTGTATACATCGGTCCAGAGCATCCCAAACATGTTCAATGGGTGACATATCCAGTGAGTATGCTGGGATGTTTTCATCTTCCAGGAATTGTGCACAGATCCTTCCAACATGGGACCGTGCATTATCCTGCTGCAACATGAGGTGATGGTTGTGGCTGAATGGCACAACAATGGGCCTCAGGATCTCGTCACGGTATCTCTGTGCAGTCAAAATGCCATCAATAAAATGCACCTGTGTTTTGTTGACCATAACATACGCCCGCCCGTACTATAGGGGCAGCTGTGGCTGAGTGGTTAGAGCAGTCATCCTCCAATGCAAGAGTTGGGGGTTTGAATCCACTAGCAGTCACATTCAGAAGTGTCCCTGGGCAAGACACTGAACCTCTCATTGCCTCTGATGTGTCCCATAATTGTATGAATGTGATAAAGCCCTGATTAGTCTCTTTAGAAGGATTTGTTCAACTAGCTTTGTAGCAATGTAGTAGAGCGCTGTATGAATGGGTAAATGAGGACAGCTTGTGTTGTAAAGCACTTTGAGTGTCTTGATCAGATAGAAAGGTGCTATATAAGTACAGTCCATTTACCATAACCACATCGCCACCGTGGGCCACTCGATTCACAACTTTGACATCAGCACAACGCTCACACAGCTCCACCTGAAACCATCAAACCAGGTTTCATCCGTGAACACCTCTCCAACGTGCCATACAGCGTCGAATGTGAGCGTTTACCCACTCAAGTCGGTTACGACGACGAAATGGGAGTCAGGTGGAGACCCTGGTGAGTACGAGCGTGAAGATTAGCTTCCTTGAGAGGGTTTCTGACAGTTGGTTCTGAAATTATTCGGTTATGCAAACCAATTGCTGCAGCAGCTGTCTGGTGACTGGTCTCAGACCATCTTGGAGGTGAGGATGCTGGATGTGGAGGTCCTGAGCTGTTGTGGTTACTGTAGCCGGTTGGATGTTCTGCCATCTGTAACGTCTTTGAAGATGGCTTATGGTAGAGAAATAAACATTCACTTTATGGGCAACAGCTCCTGCAGTCAGCATGCCAACTGCACGTTCCCTCAAAACTTGTGACGTCTGTGTCACTGTGCCGTGATAAAACTGCACATTTTAGTGTGGCCTTTTATTGTGGTCAGCCTAAGGCACACCTGTGCAATAATTATTTTGTCTAACCAGCATGTTGATATGCCAAACCTGTGAGGTGGATGGGTTATCTGGGCAAAGAAGAAGTGCTCACTAACACAGATTTACACACATTTAAAAGAAAAAGGCCGACTGTGTACACAGAAAAAGTCTTAGATCTTTGAGTTCAGCTCATGAACAATGGGAGCGAAAACAAAAGTGTTGCGTTTATATTTGTGTTCAGTATACTAAACAATAAAACACTTTTTTTATTTAACAGGGAAAAATGCTAAAATTATTAGTAACATCCACTGTTGTTATCCTTAACTGTCATTTTACAGAAAGAGGATTTGTTTTTTATCATGAAACTGAACAAAACACGTATTTTAGTGTCTCTTTCCCTTCTTCAGTCTCACCTGTGCAGAGAAGCCACAGAAGAAGGCGAACCAGAAGTGGACGAAGGTGAAGGTGAAGTTCTTGTAGAAGAAGTAGCGCAGGAACTTGCACATGCGCATGTAGGACCAGCGGCCGTGCACCAACAGGAGGCGCTGCAGGAAGCGGAACTGGGCGAAGGAGTAGTCGCTGGACAGGACCGCCTGCATGCCCTCCTGACCCGAGATGCCCACACCTATATGCGCCGCTGGGGGAAGACAGAACACAGAGATTTGAAGGTGAGGACTTGTTATCACCTAAGGGTGAAAGGAGGGGGTGATTGTGGGTGACTTTGTTTGTCCGTTAGCAAAACATCTTCTAAACCAACTTGATGGATTTGAATGAAACTCAGAAATAAATCTTTGGGTGTAAATTTACGGCTGATCAGGCAACCTGATTCAAGAGCACCGCCACAGCTGTTTGATCATGAAAAGCACAAAATGTTTAAAACTCTGTCAGGTGTTGAGCAATTCACCAAAAACATGTTCCGTTCAGACATGGAGCGATTGATTTGTTATATTTAAGCAGCAGACAGAGTAATGTTTGTTGGGTTTATGTCCATTTAAAGTTTTTGGTCTTTTCCCACTTCATGAACTCTTACAATTACACTTTAGAATTTAGTGCATGGTTTAAATTTGATCTAACAATAAAAATAAAACCAAGAGGCAAAAGTCAAATGAGACTATTAGAGTCATCAGGAACAAACTAAAGTACAGCATACGGCACATTATACACCCGTCAACAAACTTTTATACAGCTATACAGCAAACTATAGCAATGGCTCAAACAAGCAAAGACCTGGTATACATTTTGACCTTGATTTGTGACCTTGAACAAGTAACACTTGATTCAATAACAATTTTAGAGTAAATGTCACAACAAGAAGTAGCCTGACCAACAGCTCTCCTTGTGTGAACAGAGCATGCTCCGCTTATCTCACACATCCTAAAACACCCCTGCCTCCCAGTCAACAACTGCTCACATTAACGTAGCGCTAAGCTAGCGCGCAACACAGCGGTGTCTCCCCCTCCTATCCCCGCCCCTTCTACAAAACCTCCAAAGAGATGAGCGCCCTGCCAAGCCACGTGACCTCGGGGAAACACTGCATGCGGTGTGGTGAGCTGTTGTAGGTAACCTGGAAAACCTGGAGTGGACTTTTAGTGGTTTGAGTATTCTCCTGTTAATCAAGTGGAATGGATTCGTTCACAAAGAAATAGAAACAGAGCTGGGTGAACTATTTCAAGGTAAATGTGGGGGGGGGGGGTTCATATGAGTATTTTTTAAATGTGAGGGGAACACGCCCCCTTCACATATAGTTGTTGCGACGCCTATGTACTATGTAACACATAAATAAATAAAAATAAATATATAAAACGTCACGCCTGCGATGGGCGTATAAGATCTCCAAAATGTGAAGCTCTTTGTTTTCTGGAAACAGTTTTCTTCAGCTGACAAAAAGCCTCACACAAAGCTGTGATACTTATTGAATTTGGTACCTTTGATCATGCTGACGTCATTTGCTCCATCACCTATGGCCAGTGTGACGGCCTGCTTGTATTTCTTGACCAGTTCAACCACCTGAGCCTTCTGCAGAGGGGTCACCCTGCAGCAGATCACCGATTTACACATACAGGCCGTCCTGAGGAAGTCCAGCTCCATGCTGCGCTCCAAGGCGAACGCCTGGTGGACATAACGGTGGTTAAAAGGCAGAAATTATCCAAGAGTTACAACTATGAGTTTGACCACCTCGTGTTTCTAAATTCTTATAATCTTTTGCTTATTTTAGTTTGTCGTACCAGACTGTGTCCGTTGATCACGAGGCCGTACTCTCCGTTAATCGCCTCATCTTTCATCAGTTTCACTCCTTCGCTCGTCTCTTCTGATAAAATCTCAGAGTTCTCTGCTGCATTCGGTTTCATGGAGGTCTGCGCGTTTCTGCTCCAAACAAAAAAACTCAATCGTAAATGGATGCATGGAAACGCTTCATTAAAAATGGTTAAATAAGTTTCCTCTGACCTGAGCTCTTGTCTGACGTCATCAGACGAGCTTCCCGAGATGATGAAAACCTCGTTCATCTCTTCGCGCAGTAAGTTGCACGAGTAACCAATGTTTTCTGCAGTTTCTGCGACACAAACAAACAAACAACAGTTAGTCGACAACAACCACAGGCAAAAACACTTTTTCCTTTGTCAGACTATTTTATAAAAATAAGAGCAACATAAGAATAATGGCCTCATTTGGAGATTTTTAAGGATTTTCTGATTCATAAAAGTTTAATGAGGGAACTACGATTTATTGCAAATATGAAATAAAAACACTTAAAAGGAAGTTCAGTAATCTCCTACTTCATGTAACTTTAAATAACTTTTACTGAGATCTAAAGCAGATTTATTTTGTTACAAAACTTCAAAAACTCAACGTTGTGAAACAGTGTTTTACTATATATTACATTTCACATTGAAATGGTACTAAAGTGATTCAACTCATTGAAGAGGTTTTCCAGATCCTCCCAGGACTAGTTTGACTGTCATTAAATCAGATTTGAGAGAAAGACTTCAAAATGCCTCAAAATATTAGTGGTTCTTCATTTCTCACATGATGGTGCACAGTCTTCCTGCATGAATTTTGAACGTCTTGCACCTGAATTTTCCCTCAAAATAGTCACAAAGTCTCCACAGTCCTCTCGAAGAGCGCAAAAACATGTCTGGCTCTAAAAAGCACTGCCCTGATAAATAACTAATATTAAAAAGTGGGTCCCAAAATTACTAACTGGTCCGTTTCTAACACGTACCCCAGTAGATTAGAAAATAAATGAGGGGGCAGCTGCTGAGGTGGGTACAAAACAAGCCGAGGTGGGTACGTTGTGGGCAGTAAAATAATGTGCAGGACCAAGAATAGAGCTTTGCAAGCTGTGCACACAAAAATAGGCTGTGATTTTTACAAAGTGGCCAAATAAAATGCATCTGAATGGCTCTCTGGTCACAAACACTCAGAATTTATTGACTGCAACTGAAAATTTCTCACAAGTTTGAGTCATGGACTTGCCTTTAAAGGACACGGACCTCAGTCCTTTGAGGTTTTACCTCCAGATTTCAGCCCCTCCTCGCAGCAGATTTTGTCCTTTACATGAACTAAAACTCTTCACGTTTGTTTGTTGCTGGCAGTTGAAGCCACAACATGATGGAGGCTGCCATGTTGTATTTATGAACCCAGAGTCTGCATGTTAGAAATGTGGAGCTTTAAGTCTGGCCTACTCCCCCCACACACAGTCAGGGTGTTCAATGCTTGCAAGCATAAAATAACTAATTACAGATAATTAAAACTTAAAACCTATACCGGAACCAGTCTAAAGCGAAGCCTGGGTAAGTTCTGGGTCCACATCAGAGGTCTACCAACATTAAATCTAGGATTTTCACCAGTCATTCTCCAAACTATTGACATTTTTCAAAATTTATTCTAATATTACTTGATTTTGTGTTTAAATCCTTGATTTAAAAAGTAATATAAACTGTAATTTATGGAAAACCAGATAAATACCTTGTTTGTCACCAGTCAAAACCCAGACTTTGATGTCAGCTTTGGACAGCTGCTCGATGGTCTGAGGAACTCCATCCTGTAGCTTGTCCTCTATGGCTGTAGCTCCGAGCAGCTGCACACACAAAACAAATAAAACTCAAGTTATATTTTTTTAATTTTCTGAGCTTCACTCAGAGTTTGCTCTTCTTTGGTTTCCTACCAGCAGATCCGTCTCTATCTCCTCGTACAGCTTGTCCAGCTTGGCCTCCCTGTCGTCCAGCTCGGTGCTCGCCTCGTGGTGGCGCTGCTTCCATTCACTATAAAACGCTTCGTCCAAATCCTTGTAGGCCAGAGCCAGAGTCCGGAGGCCCTCGCCTGCAAATTCCTGCAGAACAGCATGCACATACTTATATGGATGAACACCACACACACACCTGATGGTATTTAGAGATATAAACAAAATAAAACTCGTGTGCCCAGCTGTGTAAATTATGAGCTCTGAGAAATAAAACTAGTGACAAGTTAAACAGAAATAATTCTGTTTTTATCTTTTAATAAAAACACAAACGGAGAGAGCCGACATTAAAGGAAGAGAGGAAAGAGAAGAATCCTCTGTTTGTCCTAAAACCATAACAAACTGCCTGGATTTACCAGGTATTTTCTGCACATTATGCTGTTTTCTCATCATAAATAGTTCGCTTTGAGTTCAAATTAAATAAAAAATAGCGACTCTGAACACAATAAATGTGTGTACAACTTTGTAATAAATCAATCGTTTTTGTCCTGTTCGTTATATTATCACCCACCGCTGAATAACACTGACGCAGAGTTTTGGTGCTTCATTATTTGGAAGCAATAATCATCAAGATAACAAGAAATAAAGGCTTGAAGTATTTCACTCTATGTGTAATAAATCTATATAGCGTAGTCCCTCATTTATCGCAGGGGATCCGTCCCCTGAAGCTCCGCAATAAGTGAAAACTCATAAAGAAAGAATAGTAGTACAAGTAGTAAACTATTTGTTTTAAACCCTTCCCACACTTGTAATATTCTAAACAATGTTTCTAAACTCTAAAACTCTAAAAGAGACAGAGTGTCATGATTTCAGCTCCCTGCCTCCGCTGCTCTCAGACACCTGCAAGCGCTCTTGGCCACGCCCACTTCTATGCTCTGCACGGAGAACAGCTGATCAGCTGCAGGAGGAAGCTTATCCTGCAGCATGGGCTGCACAAAGGCGCAGCAGGTGCTAAATAATTAAAAATAATTTATTTTAAATAAAAATTCCATGCCGATCGTGCATCCAACAACCAGCCAATTGTGTGTCAGGTCCAATCTTATTTTGAAAAACCGCGATAGAGCGAGTCCATGATAAACGAACCGCGAAGCAGCCAGGGACTACGGTAGTTTGAGTTTCACTTTCTGCAACTATCAACAAAGAAAATAGAACATTTTCACCATATTCTAATTTTTTTTTTTAGATGCAGCTGTAATGTTATTTTCAAGGTTTGACCAAAATGGCTTCTCTACGTATGATCTTAGTCTAAAACTCTGGCATGACAGGCGGCGGGCGACATGCATTTTTAATCCAAAAGCATCTTCTGTGTTTGTGTCTGGACCGAACAGATCCAAGTGTGACTGACGTTCAGATGTTCCGTTGTGGCTTCCATCAGTTTGCTGCAGGACTGATGGAGCCTCTCGTAGACGATCGTGTCCGCTCCTTTACAGTACAGAGACAGTTTCCCCTCTGGGCTCCGAACTGTTTACACAAACACAAGCACGATCATACGTCTGGGGTTCATTTTAAACACAAGCTCCAGATAACAAACACACAGGACGCTTTTTATAAAAACCAACACTAAAGCAGAACCATCTGTACGATCTCACTCAGACTCTTTGTTCTTACCAATGACGGACATCCTCTTGCGGACGTTGTTAAAATCCAGGATGGCCAAGAGTTCGTAGCTGCGCTGCTTTCCCATTTCCACGATGGAAATGCTGTCCGGTGTTCGCGAGCGGAAGACAAATCCAAAGTTTCTGGCGGCTGTCACCAGAGCTCCTTCATCGGGCGACTGGGCCTGGTAGAGAAGCTCACCTGACGGAGAACAACCACCAACACAAGAGCTGGAGTTTTCTCTGAGCTATCATTTCTTCATAAAAACAACAAAACTTGCTGAATCTTAACTCAGATTTTGACAAATAGATTTGGTTACTTAAATATGGGATGTTTGAGTCCCACACATGAAAATAAAAATCAATCCTCACCTTCTTTCTTCTCCTCGGCCATGACGGTGTGGCAGAGCGCCAGCAGCCTGAAGAAGGCGTGGACCTCTGGGTTCTCCAGCTTCACCGCCTCCACCAGCGAGTGGTCGTAAAACACAAAACGGGGGTCAGCCAGTGGGTTGAAGGAGAAGTCCACCGGGTCTTTCTGCTGCAGGGTGAGGTGGAGAAAAGACAGAAAAAGGTTAAAACATGGACGAGAAGGAGGACATGAAGGAGACGGATTATTATATAAATCTCCAACGTTTCAACAGAAATGTGCTCCGAGCCCAAAGCATGTTCCCACGGCTCTACAACTATGTGGTTTCAGGAAAAATGCTGGGTCCGTATTCCAACTATTGCTTCCTGTTTTTTTTATATTTGTTCTGATATAACAGATCCTGTCTAACTCTGAATGCTAGGAAACGTCTTGTATCTGTGACTTTCCTTCCCTCCATTGATTATGGTGACATTATTTACATGAACGCTCCTACAAGAACCCTGCAGATGTTGGATGCTGTCTATCATGGTGCACTAAGATTCATAACTGGCTGTGATTATCGTACCCACCACTGCACCC
>NC_056505.1:1582928-1589472 GCF_014905685.2 Nematolebias whitei
ATCATGACGTAGGGCCTGCGTCGTGACATCATGACGTAGGGCCTGCGTCGTAACATCATGACGTAGGGCCTGCATCGTGACATATGATGTAAGGGCTGTGCCAGGTGACATCATGACGTAGGGCTTGCTGTGACATCATAGCGCACAACATTCTTTCTTTCGCTCTCGATGAAGTCGATCGCCATCACCCTCTCTCCCTCCCTCTTGCTTTTTTGCTCTCTTCTCCTGTGAACCTCCTCAGAGCCTCTCTTGACACATCTTCTGAATCTAACATTGTTATGGATCTGGTCAGCTGGTCTCTCAACCCAATTGATAATTTTTTCTCCCAGAACACAGGATGAAGGAGAACCCTCTTGTCCTGAACGTACACACACAGTTGGATACATCATGGATTCCTGGGGTGTTTGGAAGATGATGTTCCTGTCTGTATTGTCTGTTGAGGACGTAGAAGATGCATACATAACTGGATTTATGATAACAGGGTTTCTGTTTTTTGGAATCGGCAGATACCTGGGTTATCGTCTAATGAGGAAGACGTTGGCAGCAGTTTTGGCAGCAGTAAAGCTGCCAGCCTTATGAAGGATTACTCCGTGCTTCGAGCTCTCAGACTAATATGTTTTGCGAGCTGAACCATAAGTTGGATGCGATTTCTGAGAATTGTGGGCCACTTGCAGCTCCTAGGACTCGCCGGCATGAAGGATTTGACCTTGGAGAAGGCTAACAAGCACGGACCGGCAGAAAGTCCACGTATCTGGCTGTTTGGATTTGCCATTGAGTGAACAAGCAGAAGTGAAGGAAGACATTTCAGTCTGCATGCCCAAAATGATGTTTTTTTTTTTATCTGAATTTGGCCTCCCCGCTGGCCTTGAATAGGCCAACTTATCTCAAATTGCTTCTGGAGGATACCTAAACTAAGAAGCTCATCAGAATTGTGCTGCTGATAGACACTGTACCATCATATCAGAACTTTGGAACTTTCTGGAGTGTCCACGGATAACTCACCTTTGTTGACCTTCTATGCATAAATGTATTATGAGGTCATTGTACTTTGTATGTTGCTGTTTATGTTACAAGGTCTTTGTTGCATCTTTTACATTGTTTCCCATCCAGGACATGTTGTGAGACGTGTTTTTATTTAAATATTCTCCACCCTCATGTTCTCTTTTCCTCATCATCTCCATATGTTGCAACAGGTCTCTCTTGTAAATGAGTCCTTGAGGCTCAATGGGAACTAACATGTATAAATACAGGTTGAATGAAAAAAACAACCTGCATCATAACATTGTGACGTATGGCCTGGGTCATGACATCATGATGTACGTCCTGTGTCATGATGTACGATGTAAGGGTTGTACGCTGTGATGTACGACCCAGGCTATACGTTGTGATGTGACTACTGTTTTAAATTGAACGGCTCTTTGAAACAAACAGATCTTGAAGGTGTGGCTTCCTTCAAAGAGCCGTTCCTACATTATCTCTGTAATAACATTTTGTGAGACGTAGAGTGTAGCTGTGGGTTGTTTGCCCACATGGGTGGCGTCCATCAGTAATCAGCATGGTCTTCGTTTGAAGGACAAGCGGCCATCTGTTTCAACTGGCTGGGATGTGAGAGGAAAGAAAGTAGAAACAGACACAGAATGACAGGTCCAGATGTACTTTCTATAGGAGGAAATACAAAAAAAAAACATGTTAAGATAGAAATAATTACAAATACAAACGGGTAGAGTAGAGCAAGTAAAGACGGCAGCAGAGAGGGGACATGTGGTCAGTTTGTCCTTCAGCAGTCTAAGCCTATAGCAGCAGAACTAAAGGATAGCTCAGGAAACCCAAGCTGACCCCAGCTATAGGATTTATCAAAAATGAAATAATTAAGCCTAATCTTAAAAGTAGACAATGTGTCAGCCTCACGGACAGAAACTGGAAGTTGGTTCCATAAGAGAGGAGCCTGAAAATTGAAAGCTCTGCCTCCCATTCTGCTTTTAGAAACTCTAGGAACCACAAGTAAGCCTGCAGTCTGAAAATGAAGTGGTCTGTTAGGAAAATATGGAACAATAAGATCTTTATGGAGCCAGGTTGTTGAGAGCTTTGTAGGTTTGAAGTAAGATTTTGAATTCAATTTTGGATTTAACAGGGAGCCAATGAAGAGAAGCTAAAACTGGAGAGATATGATCTCTCCCACTAACTCCAGTTAAGACTCTGACAGCAGCATTTTGGATTAATTGAAGACTTTTAAAATAAATTTTTGGACATCCAGATAATAAACCATTGCAATAGTCCAGTCTAGTTGTGACAAATGCATGGACCAGTGTTTCTGCATCATCTTTAGATCAGATGTTTCTAATGTTAGTGATATTACGCAGGTGGAAGAAGGAGGTTCTAGTAACGTTTTTAATGTGGGGGATAAAAGACATGTCCTGATCAAAAATAACACCAAGATTTTTAACATCAGAGCTGGAGGACAGATTAATGTCATCTAAGGAGGGAGAAAGACTGAAAAAAAAATCATTCTTAAGATGTTCAGGTCCAAAAACTAAAACCTCAGTCTTGTCTGTTCAACAGGAGAAAATTAAGGGTCATCCAGGTTTTTATGTCTTTAAGACATGCTTGTAGTCTAAGTAGCTGATTGGATTCATTGGGTTTAATGGACAAATATAACTGAGTACCATCAACATAATAATGAAAATTTATCCCATGCTTTTTAAAAACATTACCTAATGAAATAATATATAAAGTAAGAGTATTTACTTGTTCCAAGCACTGAATCTTGAGGAACTCCATGACTAACTTTGGTGCATGGTGAAGATTCATTATTTACATTTACGAATTGGAATCAATCAGATCAATGTGATTTAACCCAATTAAGAGCTGTCCCTGTAATTCCAATATATTCAAGTCTCTGTAAGAGAATATTATGATCAACTGTGTCAAAAGCAGCACTGAGGTCTAACAGGACCAGTGGAGACACCTGTCCATTGTCCGAGGCCATGAGAATATCATTAGTAACTTCATCAGTTCAGATTCAGTGCTGTGGTGAGCTCTAAACCCTGAATGAAACTCTTCAAAACTGATTATTTCTGTTCAGACATTCACACAACTGGTTTTCAACTATTTTATCAATAATTTTTTTAGATGAATGTTAAATTAGATATCCTGTAGGTCTATAATTGGCCAAAATTTCTGAATCAAGATCAGGTTTCTTAAATAAAAGTTTTATCGTAGCAACCTTAAAACATTGTGGTACATAACCAGAAAATCTACCTCTACCTCAAACTACCTCAACCAGACCTCTTTAAACAGTCTGGTTGGGATGGGATCCAGCAGACATGTGGATGGTTTGGTTGAAGCTTTTATTTTTGACAATTCAGAGAGCTCAACTGGACTAAAACAGTCCAAACAAAAATCGGGTTCTAGTGACATTTTTAAAGTTGACTCATCTTATGCAGAATCAGAGGTGATAGTAGGAAGGATGGTTTGAATTTTCTCCCTAATTGAAATAACTATTTATAAAGAATCTCATGAAGTCATCACAGCTTGTAGCCGTAGGGCTACACGGTTCAACAGAGATAGGACTTCTCATTAGTCGAGATGGTACAGAACTACCTGTTTGTTGCTTTTCTTTTCTGTTTTCTTCCAACTTAATTTGCTGTGAAACACGTTTTTGTCCCCCTTTGTTCTATGAAACGTCACCTTTCCTATCCCTTTAAGGCACCTGTATGGGATCCATGATAGAGGTCGTGCTCTCAGGTGGTTTGTTGTGTTGGAGTTTCATCTTATTGTGCGTGTATGTGTTGTTGGCGTGTTTCCACACCAAAACATTTAGTTTGTGATGTGTGTTTTCTGGATGTTTAGCAGCTGAGGTTTCCGCCGATCACACTTCACTGTTTTGATGTTGTACCAAAGAATTTTATAAAATAATTAACATTCATATCATTAAACCTTCTATTCTTTCTGTATGTAGAGCATACAGATTCTGAACGAGTCTTTATTAAACTCGTAGTCTGACCGTGACACTAAGATTAAAGAGAGATTTCATGTTTCTACAGAAGGAAACAGCAGGTTTGTAGGAGTCCTGTGAAAAAACTGCTGCTGTTTTTTTTTTTTATCACATTATTTCCTGCATCACATTCAGTCTGAGGACAGTGGCCTCCTGTAACAATGAGAATAAGTGTTTTTATGACAGCGCAGATTTTACGTCTGTGAAACTCAAATTCACGTAATTCCTGCCTCTGAAACAACCGAACAAAATAAATCCAACAGTTTTACAGTTTTATTGTGCTGTCAGAAGCTGTGAAAATGTTGGAATAAGAATCATTTTGTCTCATTAAAACACCAACAGCTGCAGCGCCGAGTGCAGCGCAACACTTCCACAACTCGTCTAATCAGATCCATTTGATCCTCGATTCACCCAGAGAAGACACAAAAACCCAGACCAGAAACCTGGACCAGACACCTGGACCAGAAACCTGGACCAGAAACCTGGACCAGAAACCTGGACCATCAGGTAAACAGAGTTCACTTCATTCCAGCTTCTCACCAGCTGGTTTACGTTTCGGATGTTCAGCTCAGATCAGTCTACCTCGACCGTTATGTCTGACCGTCTGCTCCTGATTTAAAGCCCCGCCTCCTCCAGCCAGCAAAACTCTTCTTCTATTAACAAGAGGGAAACTGTTTGTCGTCAGGTCTCTGTTGATCGTACACCGTCCGTAGGATGAGGAGTAGACCTGCTTTCTACATCGTGCCTTCCGTCTGTTCAATCGCCATGGGAACGCAGTTAGTAAAACACAAGAATGAGTCACAGTTTAGTTCTGCTTTCAACTTTGTTAGGACCAAAAAACAAAACTAGAATCAGTCGCACGCCTCTACTGCCACACCCCTTAGTTTGACAAGCTCTGAATTAAAGCAAAGACATCTTATACTGCTAGACCAACCGTTGGAGCAGGATCCAGTATTTTGTTCATGTGGATCCAGAGTCTGTACATTAACAGCAAGAAGCTTTGAGCTAGTCCTGTTTGGCTTCAACTTCTTGGTTCTGGTCGGTGTTCGGTTTAGGTTCTGGAGGTTTCAGCAGGTTTGAGGCAGCCATGTTGTTTGTTTTGACCTTTGCTTCAGTCTGAAGTTATTTGGTTGCATCAACATGTTAATTAATGTTTTTATTATTATTATTATTGTTGTTATTTGTTTCAGGAAGAGACTTTCTCTTGCATCACATCTGGAGACCAGGCATCCTTGGAGACAAACTGCTTGAAGTAGTCCTGCATGCAGGTCTGACCTCTGACCTCCTCCTGATAGGAGGTTTTTATTAGTCATCGCGGCTCCTTTCCTGTCGGCTCAACGAGTCCATTTTATAAAAAGCTTTTAATTTTTTTTAAAAATAATTTTTAGCCGTTCTTTGTTCAGATCGCAGTTAACCACATTTATCAGCTGAGTCTCAACAAATAATTCTCTGATGATTTCACTTCCTGATGTGGAATACTTGGTCCCGCCTCTTTTATTAGTCCTTTCCAACCGGATGATTAAACAAAGAAAACTACTTAAATTTTTTATTATTTCAGTTTAAAACTGTCGAACGCGAAGGAACGGCCATGAACTGAGTAAGAACAAGGTTTTTGAGTGAAATGTTTATGTTGTACAACTGATCCCAGTTTAACCAGTTTACGAGAAGCAGGCTGAGAGCAGCAGAGCGATGAAGTGCAGCGATGGACTCCTCTGAGTGTCCTGTCAGAGATCAGAACCGTGCACGATGAGCTGGTCCAGAAGAACCGCTCAGTTTGTGTCGTCGCTGGTTTACAGTTCAGACTCTCCTCGTTATTTTAGATTATTCTCTGTATGTTGTTGTCAGTGAAGCAGCCATTAATCACGACGGGGCGTTCCGGAGCTGCTGGGACGTCTCTCTTATTTCCCAGCTTCCTTCTGTTCCAGAGACGTCAAAGGTCAAAGATCAAAGATCAAAGGTCACTGTGCTTTTTTTAAAGCCTCAGGATGAAGATTCACAGGAAAAAACAATCCACACATCTTCTCCGACTGTTTTCTGTTCGTGTGTAAAAATGTAGATTCAGTTGCTTGAGATGGTTCATCTGAACAGGACGCCTGACTTTGGAGGTTTTTCTGGCACGTCCCACTGGAAGGAGAACCGGGTCAGACCCAGAACTCTCTGAAGGGTCTATATATCCTCTAGACTTGGCAACACCTCAGGGTCCCTCAGCTGGAGAGTGTCTCTGGGGAGAAGGAGGTCTGGGTTTCTCTCCTGGATCTGTTGCCTCCATGTCCCGATCACAGAGAGGAGGTAAAAGATGGAGATAGAAAATTATAAAATAATTTTTAAATGAAGTAACGACAAATTTATTTTTCTCTATAAACCGTCAGTAGGAGGAACCAGGTCAGGTGAGAGGGACCAGGTCTGGTGAGAGGGACCAGGTCTGGTGAGAGGGACCAGGTCAGGTGAGAGGGACCAGGTCAGGTGAGAGGGACCAGGTCAGTTGAGAGGGACCAGGTCTGGTGAGAGGGACCAGGTCAGGTGAGAGGGACCAGGTCAGGTGAGAGGGAC
>NC_056505.1:1589572-1596623 GCF_014905685.2 Nematolebias whitei
CCTGTATTACACTGGACTGATCCACTGTGGTGTATCTGTTCCCTGTATTACACTAGACTGATCCACTGTGGTGTATTTGTTCGTTCTGACACTGGACTGAACCATTGCGGTGTAAATCCACACCCTCCCTGACACTTAATGGTGTGTCTTGTGTTCATGGGTGCAGCTGGCACACAGAACTCACACAAAAAGGTGGCAGAACACAAAGTGATAAAGTTTCAAAGCTAAACACAAACTTTTAGAAATATTAAACAAAACAAAAAAATCTCAAGGACACCCTCTGACAAGAAAGAGTCTGTGAACAGCCAGAAGAATGAGGTTTGATTAGAGAAACCTGGGTAAAAGGCCCTGTATGGGCATCCTTTGACTAAATTGGATATGACTTATTGGTCTGAACCAGACATCTGAGCACCAGTCAGCTTTCAATAAATCCTACTGGAAAAATGGCCAATTAGATGCCAGATTGCTTCCAAAGGTCAGCAGGTTAGTTCAAATGGACACTTTTTGTCTGCACAAAGACTTAAAATTAGTTTGTTAGGCTGTGTAAGACGGTCAGAAACACAACAAATAGATCTATTTCCACATAAACCAAGCCTGTGACAAACAGAACCACACTGACACTTCATTAGTGACACGAAGCAGAACCTCTACAGGTTAGAATCTTTCTGCTCTACGAGCTGAGGCCAGAACATCAGATACTTGCATAGTGGGTTTTCCAGCAAAGGGGGGTCGTACTGGGCTCTCTTGCTTAAATGTTTTCCTGATGAAAAGATTAGTGGTTAATAAAACAAGGTAAACAAGTCCATAAATGTCCACTTCAACGATCTCACAATGTTGTCTAATCGAGGCTCTCAGGTTTGCTTTGGTTTCTCTCTGAAAGATTGCAAGGAAACAGCTAAATGAATTCACTTCAATGAACTTTAATGATGAAGAATGTGCTTTAAAAGCATCATGAAATTACACAACATCCATTCAGGTTCTTATCTTTGTGCTCAGAAAACTCAGTCAGTTTCTTCCTGGTGGCAAAGCCTCAGTGCACCAAATACTAATTAATTTACAGAGTGGGTTTGTGCACAATGAAGCTGAACATGGAAGAAAAGCCTGCTTATAACGTCTGCATGAAGGGTTAGCACAAAATCCTAATAACTAATTATTTTTTGTTAAAAATAAAACTATTATAAACTTCCCAAAACATGAACAAGTTTATCGAAGACTATGTGTTCTTTTTAATTGGTCAAAGTTTAAAATGTTAAGAAGCTGCATTATTTTCAGTCCTCTCACTGTCATATTTCTTCTTGGCTAATCTCTTTCTTTAAACGGCGTCCTGCACTTCACCATTCCACCACCAGGTTTCCTTATCATCCATGTCCAGATGACACACCAAGTACCTTCCTACCTGTCTCTCTAGTTACTGTTGCTGTAGTAGTCCAGTCATCCGGAAGCTCTTTCTTACCACCCAGAGCCTTTAACAGCTCCTCTCTGAATTTCATTCTTTCTTCTTCATCTTCCACCATTTGGTCTTCTTCTCTGATTTTACTCTTTTCCTCTTCTTCACAACAACAGTCATTCTATACACAACCATCTGATGCTGTCTGGCCACGCCCTCCCCTGCCACAACCTTACAGTCTCCAATCTCCCTCAGGTTTCCTCTTCTACACAGAATGTAGTCGACCTCCGTACTACACGTTGACCACATCCATTTCTATTCTCTTGGCAAAATCCACCACCATCTGTCCTTCCTGGTTTCTTTCCTTGACACCAAACCTACCCATCACTTCCTCATCTCCTCTGTTTCTTTCACCAACATGTCCATTCAGGTCTGCTCTGATCACCACTCTCTCCTCCCTGGGAATACTCTCTATCACTTCATCCAGATCTTTCCAAAAGTTATCATTGTCCTCTACGTCACGTCTGTGGAGCATAACCACTGACAACATTTAGAATCAGATCTTCTACTTCTACCTTCAGGCACATCACCCTATCTGACACTCTTTTTACCTCTACTACATTCTTTGCCAACTCTTCTTAGAGTGCTGTGTGAATGGGTAAATGAGGGCACAGATTGTAGTGTAAAGAGCTTTCATTCAACCTTTATTTCTACAGGTAAATCCCATTGAGCCTTGAGGACTCATTTACAAGAGAGACCTGATCTCAACAAAGAATGATGACACAATGAACAACAGCTTTGAGTGTCTTGATAAGCTAGAAAGGCGCTATACAAGTACAGTCCATTTACCATCCTCCTTCAGGACCACTCCTACTCCATTTCTCTTTCTATCCACACCATGGTAAAACAGTTTAAACCCTGTTCCAATGCTGCAAGCCTTGCTGTCCTTTCACTTGATCTCTTGGACACATAAAACATCTACCTTCCTTCTCTGCATCATGTCAGCCAGCTCTCTACCTTTGCCTGTCATTGTCCCCACATTTAGAGTTGCAACCCTCAGTGCTACATTCTTAACTTTCCTCTTCTCCCTCTTTCCTGACACGTTTCCCTCCTCGTGGTCTTAGACTAACAGTAGCTCCATTTCCTCTGGCACCCTGTTTGTCAACAGCACCGGTGGCGGTCGTTAATAACCCGGACATCGACTGATCCGATATGATGTAACTTGGACAAACTCATATGCTTATTTTGACAAAAGTGTTTTATGTTGGATCACCTTCTTCTAAATACAACCCCTCACCATTTACCTGGGACTGGGAGCAACACAAGAGATACACTGGCTTGTGCCCCCTAGTGGCAGTTTGCTGCACTATCTAAACATTTAGCGTCAAACATCTGATCATTTCCACTGAGGGTGTCGTCACTTACACAATCTGCAACAGTTGACATGCATCCTATAAATGAAGACTCGTGGCCCTGAAGGTCAGGAACTTCTGCCATGTTCAACTCTTTGAATCAATCTGATGCACGTTTGGGTTAATAGTAGGTTGAAGTAAATGTTATTTTTGTCTAAAAACATCGGACCAAAGGTAAGACTAACCATATTCAACCCTGATCATGACTAATCTTAACAAGGTCTAAATCTAAGCTGTGAGTCATCCAGATAAACTAGAACTGTGAAAAAAGATGTTGGATGTTAAGAATTTAACAAGTAAAACACATTAATCCTTGGAGATGATAAGCTAACAACAGTTAGCCTCGTCTTCAACTGGAACACGGTCAGCTGTTCAAGGAAACTAAAAGATTAGTTGTTTCTGTCAAAAACCTCTCGTCTTTGAACTTTGGTGAAGGTCGATGATTTCAGTTGAACTTCAGTACTTGTGGTGCGTTCAAGTGCTTCTTTTGAAGCAGAAATGAACGTGGGGTTTCTGTAGGTTTTACTGCTCAGCCGCTGCTTTTCGTTTCCATCGTCATCACAGCAGCACTTTGAAAACGCTAACATGACCCCGTGGTTCCACCTGATGAGACCGTCCACCCAGGAAGGTCAAAACTCTTCAGGGTTCAGGACAGTTGAAACTTTGACCCCATCTGCAGCATAAAAGTGAAGCCCTGCTCTGGTTTAACAGCCTTTCAGAGAGATAATGATGCCGCAGAGGAACATCTCCCTCTTCGCTGTGAGCAGAAAAAGGCTTGTTCTCACTTTAAAAACCTTTACGTCCATTAGTGTTTGTTCAGTCAGGAAAGAGGTTATTCTTCGTGCACCTGGGTTCTCCAGTTTCTGGCTTTCTGGCAGTTTTCTGTCAAATCCACTGCAGCTCCAACAAAGGAAGATGTGCGCCTCAAACTGTGCTGAGGTCAAACAGCATCTCCGGCTGCAGGTTTGAGTGAATTTGAGCCGATGTCTTAGTGTCAACAATGATTCTCATCTCCGATCAGACTTCAGATTCCTCCTTTGCTGCTGTTTGTTTCTGCAATCTGAAATATTAGAAACATCTCTGGAGTCTCCTGGTCAGTCAGGTTTAGTTTATAATGGATTCAGAATCACTTCTCTGCTGGACCTGAATGTTTTTTACGTTAAAGAAGAAACAGAACTGCTCGCAGGTTATGGATATTCAGATGGTCAGGACCTGTTTTTTTTTTTTTTATCAGACCTGCTGAGGCAGAGGGAAACGTCACACACGTGTCATTTCCTGGAGCTGGGATCATTCGAACCATGGGACTATAATTTATCTTGAAGAACTTGTTCAGTGCTTGTGGTGATGAATGAGGACCAGCTGACGTCAAATCAGAGGAAATAATTGTTGGAGGAGAAACAACTTGATCAAATAAAGGTTCGTTTGTTGCACGCTCGTTATCAGGACGCACTGAAATTAATTTAACACACTTTAAACGAGTCTGTGGGTTTAAAGACTCAAATTAAATTCAGACCAAACTTTTCACTTTATTATCTCATGGTAACTCAAACAAACTTAAGTAATCAACTAAAAACAGGTTAGTGCTGAAAACCTCAACATGGTTAATCCCTCCGTGCACAGACTGATGGCATCACACTCTGACTTGATGCTTTAAATCTGTCGCTTGTTTAGAGGCAGATCTGTAAAACCTGTTCAAGGGGAGCAGATAAAACCGCCTTTAGGTGAAGTCTGGTCCATTGACACGTGTCTCATGTTCAGGACTGAACACTGTCCTTCATAAATTAACCAGTAAGCCATCAATAACCCATGAGCTGCACACGTTGGACCAGCAGAGAACCTCTGCTTCATGACAGACCTGGAGACCAGCGTTGGGTATTTGTTTCTTGTGCTACTTTCTTTCTTTGGACTGAACTCTCAGATGATTCTTTGTTGCTAACACACATTAAATTATCATTGAATAAATATATTTATTCCATTCTGGCCTCCAAATCTGAGGCCATGGTCCTCAGTCAGGGGGTGGATTGTTCTCTTTAGGTCGAGGGTGAGGTTCTGCCTCAAGTGGAGGAGTTCAAGTATCTCTGGGTTTTGTTCACGAGTGAGTGAAGAATGGAGCGTGAGATTGACAGACGGATTGATACAGCGTCAGCAGTATTGCGAACTCTGTGCTGGTCCGTTGTGGTGAAGAGAGAGCTGAGCTGTCAGGCAAAGCTCTCCGTTTACTGGTCTACGTTCCTCCCCTCACCTCTGGTCATGAACTCTGGGTAGAAACTGAAAGAATGAGATCGTGGATACAGGAGGTTGAAATGAGTTTCCTCCGCAGGGTAGCTGGACTCTCCGTTAGAGACCGGGTGAGAAGTTCAGCTCTCCAGGAGAGACGGAGTAGAACCACTGCTCCTCCACATCGAGAGGAGCCAGTTGAAGTGGTACGGGCATGTCCAACTGGGAGGAGACCACAAGGAAGAACAAGGACACGCTGGAGAGACTAAATCTTTCGGTTGGCCTTGGAACGCCTTGGAGTCCTCCCAGAGGAGCTGGAAGAGGTGGCAGTGGAAAGAGATGTCTGGACCTCCCTGCTCAAACTGCTGCCCCCGAGATCCAACTTCAGAACATCCATCCATCCGTTATCTTTACCCACTTCTTCCTTTTTGTTTTGTGGGAGTCACTGGTGTCCATATCCAGCAATCTCTGTGTGAGAGGTGAGGTACACCCTGGACAGGTCTCCAGTCCATCTCAGGGACACATAGAGACAAACACCATCCACTCTCCATCTCACTCACACCTAGGGACAATCTAGAGTTACCAATCAGTCCAACATGCATGTCTTTGGTCAGTGGGAGAAACCCGGAGTACCTGGAGAAAACCCACGCAGCACGGAGAGAACATGCAAACTCCAACCAGAAACACCCCCGGATCGAGATTTGAACCAGGGTAACCTGCTCGCAGAGAGGCGGTAGCTCTACCAACTGTGCCACCGTGCTGCGCTGACAGCATGACTTGCTAGCAATGACTTCGGAACAAGCTTAAGATAATGGATGGATGCAAATACATTTCTAAATGTTGACGCTTCACATGTTCTTACCGGGTTTCTTCGGTGTCCGGGTGAAGCTTCCTTTCACCGTACGGCAGTGGGAGTTGTCTCCTCCACAAACCCCACAGTTGTCCTCCACTTTGGTGGAGCCGATTTCTCGATCACAGCCGACCTTCTGGAGACCAAAACCAACCAAACCAATGAGCTGCAGCTTGTTTCGTGCAGGACAACAACGCAGCCGGACTCAGTTCGTTAGTCAGGAGTATTTTCAGCAAACACTGAACCCGTCTTGTCCTGGTGGTGTTTGTGTTAGTCACACATGAGGATCTAATCTGTGATGCTGGACAGACCCAGCTGGGTGGAGACACGCTGCCTAAACTAGACTTGTTCAATGCTTTCCCTGCATTTACTAGAAGTAGTAGATCATACTTTTCTGTTTTCATATTTGCTGAGTTTACAGTAAAAAAATTGAATAAATTGATATTTGACTTTCATGTTGACTTATTTTAATTGTTGGTAATAAATCTTTTCATCAGACTGCAGCAGTGGTCCAGTGTGGAGCTGCTCAGTGAACATATTTAGGTATTTTCTGTAAACATCACTTACATTAACCATGAGAGGAGAAAAAGAGAAAGTGTTTGAGGTTTAGTTCAATGTGTAAATGTCTAAAAAGTACTGTATTTTATGGTACTGTACTGGTGGATACAAAAACTGCTCCGTGCTTTTATAACTTCTAGGCTGGATTATTTCAATTCTTTATAACATGTTGTTGAAAAACTTAAAAGTTTTCACTTGATCCAGTTGATGCTCTAAGAGTTTTGGTGAGACTTAGAAGGAAAGATCAGATTTCTCCTGTTTTAGCTCATCTCTATTGTCTATTGGCTATTGAAGAGTGTTTAAAGTCTTACTTGACCTCGCAACAACCTAGCGCCATCTTATATTAAAAACTGTTCCATATTTTATAACAGAGCATTTCGCTCTCAGACTTCAGGTTTACTTGTGGTTCCTGAGATCATCCGATCAGCTGCTTTTGGCTGTTCCAAAAATAAGACTGAAGCTCAGAGGAGATCGGGCTTTTTCAGTCATGGGCCCCAAACTCTGGAACAACCTGCCCCCCAAACATGAGGCAGGCCACCTCCCTTCAACCTGCCCCCCCTCCCCCCCAACATCAGGCAGGCCACCTCCCTTCATCCTGCCCCCCAACATCAGGCAGACCACCTCCCT
>NC_056505.1:1596723-1596850 GCF_014905685.2 Nematolebias whitei
ATGAATGTTTCTGTTAAATTATTATTTTATAGATGAATGTTTCTGTTAAATTATTATTTTATAGATGAATGTTTCTGTTAAATTATTATTTTATAGATGAATGTTTCTGTTAAATTATTATTTTATA
>NC_056505.1:1596860-1597433 GCF_014905685.2 Nematolebias whitei
AATTATTATTTTATAGATGAATGTTTCTGTTAAATTATTATTTTATATTTGAATGTTTCTGTTCAGTCCCTGAGTCGACTTCTGTTGTGACTTGGAGCTGAAGAAATAAACTGAATTGAATTGAATTCAAATTGAATTGATTTATGATTCTGGATGACCTAGAGGTCATGTGAGGTCAAGAATGATTTAAAAAAACGTCACATTGAGATTTCATCTGAGCTGAAGGCCAACCTACGACCCCCTCCCCCCGAACATCATCTCATTAATGCTTTACTGATAAAAACAAAGCAGAACGGTAAAAATGTCAATCATCCAGGTACATAAACCACAAAAAATGTTAAATCATTTCATCTGGACCGATTCTTTTTTGGAAGAAACTTTTCGTCTTCCACCTGAAAGACCTCGTCAGTCTGAGTCCTGCCCACCTGATCTGTCATATAAATAGCTCCTCGCTGACGTGTTTCAAACCAGCCTGCTGTGGAATTCCCAGAAACTGACTTCACAAATACAAACTAGAGGACCGTCAGTCATCAATCATGTCATCAATCATGTCATCAATCATGTCATCAATCA
>NC_056505.1:1597443-1599151 GCF_014905685.2 Nematolebias whitei
CATGTCATCAGTCATGTCATCAATCATGTCATCAATCATGTCATCAGATGACATGACTTAACTTTTTTGCAGTTTCTGCAGTGACTTCAGATCTTATCAGTGCATTAAATGGAGGTTATTAGGTGTTATCGTAGGTAGTGTTCAGACTGTTCCCTCCTACCTCCTAGTAAGTTTAAAGTTATGTTTTTATGGTTGATAATGGATGAATCGCATGTAAATCCAGAAGTGTATTTGAGTTAGCTTTATATAACTCTTTCCCTAAACCTAACCTTACCCCTGACCCAGACCACTGATCCTAAACGTAACCCCCAGACCTTGACTCTTAGCCTAACCACGTGCACGTAGCAGCGATAATAATGTACCTTTAAAACCTACTAGGAGGTAGAGGAGGGGCAGTCTGAACGCTACGTATGGGAATAACAACTAATAACGGACATTTAATGGATGATAACATCCGAAGCAGGTGGTTTGTTTACCTGGATGATTGCGCTTTCGAACCTTTTTTCTGAACCATTGTGGCCTTGGTGTCCTCAGGCTGTTTCTGTGAGCAGCTGTTGTCCATCGGGCCAACAGTCCATGGTTCTGGACGGATGGTCCTCCTTTTTGCACAGTTAAAGCAAAATTCTGGGACGTCCACAGCAGTCTGGAACCATAAGGTGCTATTTATATGACACATCTTGGTGGCAGGCCTCAGACTGATGAAGTCTTTCGGACAAAAGACGAAACGTTTCTTCAAAACAATTCTTGAATAAGAACTAAAACTTTGACAGCTGAGAAGTTATTTTTTAAACGTCCTGGCCGTGTCACAGTCCACATCCTGATCCGCTTCAGGACAAACAGCACAACAAACTCAGAACAGTTTGATTTAAAACAATAAAAACTGTAGAGAGCCGCGGAGCACTGTGGACGTTTCAGTAGTTCTGTTCCATGAAAGGAGCTGTTGATTTCGGCTGTTTCGTACAGAATCAGCTGAAGAAAATGTGTTGAAAGCCACGAGTGTCCCTCAAGTGAAAGGAGCAGGAGGTTTAGATGAATCCCACCAGACGCAGTTCAGCAGTTTCTCTGAGAAGAACTGTTTTTAAAGCTGTCAAGGAAACGGTCAGAGTGGGATCAGCTCAACTGAAAGTGGACCTGGGTCAACGTTTGTGGCTTCAGGTTTGAAGTTTGAGTCACAGGAACAGGAACAGGAAGTTCTCTGCTCTGATTTGGAGTTTAATGTTGTTGATGAAGAAATCCAGAACCAGCTGGATGTTGCGAAAGAATGGAAACAAGAACTCTGTTCTATTGGAACCAGATGTTGTGGTGTGCGTGCGTGTGCACGTGCCTCTTTGCTGGACATCCCCCTTCACTCCAGCTTCCTGTATGACCACACAAACATGCAGAAGAAGACCGCCTCCACCACGATGCGTCAGCTCGTGGACCAGCTGACCCTCTGATGAGTCGCTCTGCTCCGAGGCCTGAATCATCTGGAAAGTTTGTCAAAAAAACACGATTTTATTTGTCGTTTCTAAAAGTTTCCTCTTTGAGTGAAGCCACGTCTGCAAGAAAAGAGCACGAGAGTGGATCTGCAGAGCTGGAGCTGCTGGTGGGACATGAACAAACGGAAAGTTCAAAGTGTTTTTGTGACAGAGGCCGGTGCTTTGAAGGTTCCTTCAGGTTCCTCCTGCAGGTCTGTGAGGGTTCCTTCAGGTTCCTCCTGCAGGTGTGT
>NC_056505.1:1599161-1599346 GCF_014905685.2 Nematolebias whitei
TCCTGCAGGTCTGTGAGGGTTCCTTCAGGTTCCTCCTGCAGGTGTGTGAGGTTCCTTAAGGTTCATCTTGCAGGTCTGTGAGGGTTCCTTCAGGTTCCTCCTGCAGGTGTGTGAGGTTCCTTCAGGTTCATCCTGCAGGTGTGAAGGTTCCTTCAGGTTCCTCCTGCAGGTGTGTGAGGTTCCTT
>NC_056505.1:1599356-1599616 GCF_014905685.2 Nematolebias whitei
GGTTCCTTCAGGTTCCTCCTGCAGGTGTGTGAGGTTCCTTCAGGTTCCTCCTGCATATATGAAGGTTCCTTCAGGTACATCCTGCAGGTGTGTGAAGGTTCCTTCAGGTTCATCTTGCATGTGTGAAGGTTCCTTGAGGTTCATCCTGCGTGTGTGAAGGTTCCTTCAGGTACATCTTGCATGTGTGAAGGTTCCTTCAGGTACATCCTGCAGGTGTGTGAAGGTTCCTTCAGGTTCATCTTGCGTGTGTGAAGGTTCCT
>NC_056505.1:1599626-1601816 GCF_014905685.2 Nematolebias whitei
GTGTGTGAGGTTCCTTCAGGTTCATCCTGCGTGTGTGAGGTTCCTTCAGGTTCCTCCTGCGTGTGTGTGAGGTTCCTTCAGGTTCATCCTGCGTGTGTGAAGGTTCCTTCAGGTTCATCCTGCGTGTGTGTCAAGGTTCCTTCAGGTTCATCCTGCGTGTGTGAGGTTCCTTCAGGTTCATCTTGTGTGTGAAGGTTTCTTCAGGTTCCTCCTGCGTGTGTGTGAAGGTTCCTTCAGGTTCATCCTGTGTGTGTGAGGTTCCTTCAGGTTCCTCCTGCGTGTGTGAGGTTCCTTCAGGTACAGTAGTTATGGTAATTTGCATGACTGAGGTTTCTCCTCTGCACGCCACCTCCACCTCCCACGGAGATTCAGCCTGGGGCCGGCCTTCTGTAGCTCTGCTGTCTCTGGGTTACCGTCTTCTCCAACATCAACCTCTCACATGATGTCCTTACTTAAAATGAGCTCTTTGCACGAACTGAAAGTTTCCACAGCAGATGTGGAAGAACACAAAACAAAGATGGAGGGTGTAGAGGACGATCAGATGTTCAGATCAGTGAAACAAGATCTAATTAAACAACAAACCTGACGTTCATCAAAAACAACTAACTTTTCTGAGCAGGGATCAAATCTGTGACCTTCTGCTGATGTCCTGAAAAAGTTTTGAAACTTTAAGAATTTAACGTTCAGGCTCTCCATTTTTTAAAAATTGGTATTTTTTCATTCTTCTTTGTGGAAACAGACGAGAAATGGATGATGAGCACACAACAAGAGTAAATCAGCAGAACATGGTGGTCTTTGCAGGGTCTCAGTGGGTCTGCTCATCTTGGTTCTGGTGCACAACCTCCTGCAGAGAGGGTGTGGGGGTCTACGGTGGCAGCGTGGTGGTTGGGTCTCCATGACGCGTCACTCAGGTTTGTCTTCATCCTTTGAAGCAGGACTGACGGCCTCGTGTCCGGTTCTCATCACGGTCAGCTCAGCAGGACGAGGAAGGAAGAAGGTGGAGGTTCACCTCCATCCTCAGGCTGCTGATGGTGCTTCTTCCTCCACAGACTGTGATGAGATCCAAGAAGCTCATGGTTGTAGCTTCAGGTGATCTTTTAGCTTGGAGCTGCATCCGGACGCTGTTTGAGAGTCCAACCAGGACCAGGTCTGGGTCACGGTGCAGTCCTGGGTGTTTGAGTCAGGATCTGTGCTTTTTGGTAGTTTTGATTCTCTTGTTGGTTATTTTCTGTAGTTTTATTATTATTATTATTATTATTATTATTATTATTATTATTATTATTATTATTATTATTATTATTATTATTATTATTGCTTGTGTTTAGTTTTATTATAATTCAGTTCAGTTTATTTATAAAACTCCAAGTCACAAGAGAAGTCGTCTCAGGGGCTGAACAGAAACATTCATGTATAAAATAATAATTAACATTATTTATCTGAGGAGCAGCTTTGAGTTTAACTCCATCACAGAACTCTCATGTTGAACAAGCATGAAGGCGACAGTGGAAAGAAAAACTCCCTCATGAGGAAGAAACCTTTAGCAGAACCAGGATCAGGACAAGAGGACCATTCGTAGGTTTTCTGTTAGAATCACGTTCCCTCTGCTGACAATCGGTGAATCGCTCCACCCTTCCACAGCTGCACCTGATGACTCTTCAAGGTACTTCAGGACTTGTCAGTCAATCGTTATGACACCTTCTGGTAACCTAAGTGACCACTGGTAAACTCACCTCTTGTTAAGACAAGACTAACCTTTGTATTTTCCTTGTGTTTCTACAAGTCCTGCTCCTCTGTGTGAAACCTCCTCGCTCCTTGTGACCACGCCTGCTCCTGCAGAAACCCAACACCGGCACCACCTGCCTGCCTCTCCAACGTGACAAACCTTTCTGGATCAAATCACCGTCTCTCCCTGGACTCCTAGGATCTCGTTTCTTCCTCGTCTCCAACGCTACAAACAACCAAAAGTAACAACCTCCAAAAATCAAGTTCTTCCCAATCTGCCCGTCACCTTCTCCCCATCTTCTCTTCCAGCAAAGATCTCTTTGTGCACAGTTGTAAATAAAATAATGTAACTCTAAAAAAGTTAAATCTGGTCCTCTGGACATTCAAAAAAAAACAAAAACAAAGCAAATCAACAAAAAAATGTAGAAACGTTTCGTCTCTCATCCGAGAGACTTCCTCAGTCTGATG
>NC_056505.1:1601916-1607640 GCF_014905685.2 Nematolebias whitei
TGTGTGTGTGTGTGTGTATTTCTATATAAAACTTACAGAGCATTCAAGCCAACATGAAAAACAGTTCAAACTTGAAAACTCACTGCTGGGGGGAAGGAATTCATAGCTGCTCCTCCTCTTTTTAAGATATGGTTTATCTGGAACTGTGAGGACAAAACAAAAGCAAGTGATCCGTGTGTTTTTAAACCTTTTCCACCTCCTGATGTAACCGAGTCCGACATCTCTATGTTCATCTCTGGACATACAGATGCTTTTCTGACATCTCTACGTCAACTTACTGACACAATGACAATGCATGTCAATCTTTTTGATGTTAATCTATGGACAACAATCTCTGTCTCTCATCCTTATGTCCCTCTACCAACACATGAACGTTGGTGTTACAGGTGAAGGCAGAAGCTGCCATTTGTCCCACTCAGGTCTGTATTTACCTCTCAGGACATTAATTAAGTTTATGGTGTGATGTCTTGCTGCCTTTCGGCTCCGTTTGTTATCACCTGCTGTCAAAAACGATGATGTGACTCTGTAGTGAACTTAATCTGGTGTCACGACTAAGCCTAAGGTCAAAATCCTTGACCTTAAGAACCTTGTGGGACAGAAACTGTCATTTTATTGATTTGAATCCAGAGATACAGGTTCACCCATCCTGAGACTTTCTTTCTTGAAGATTCAAGTGAAAAGAACACTCTCTTTTTTATTATCATTACTATTTTACAAATGTTGATAATCAAAGTGTCTTAGTTCAAACCATTTTAGATGTTGCAGTGAACTAATCAATTTTATTAACTGTGTAATGATTTTTTCTCATGCAAAGTTAGAATTCATGTTGAGGTCTGTTACAGATTTTTATGCATTTTCTGATTTCTGCCTTTGAATGAGCAAGTGTAAGTTGGTCCAAGGTTGGAGTCAAACGCAAAACAAGTTGTTGGAACGAACTGTCATGTTTTTAGAATCCTCTCAGACGTAAATATAGAGGTTTTGGCACCTGTTTCTGAAATGCGCCAAAACAAAACTCTCTCTGTCTGTGAGAACATTTCTGATCTGTTCCATAACAATTCTTGCTGTCTTCTAACCTTTTACGTCACAAAACACACCCCGTCTGGTCGGTTCTGGCCAATGGGAATACTCCCAGATGGACCGGAAAAAGAGCTCTTTAAAATGTCGGTACTTCCTGGTCTACTCAGATCTGTAAACTACTCATGTTCTGCTGGAGTTCTGGGAGGGTTCCACTCGGTTCGGTTGAGTTCAGTTCTGTCCAGTTCTGTGCGGAGAAGCCCAGTTCTGGGAGACGGGAAGATCCTGACATGACAACAGAGCTCTTCCGAGTCATGGGAATATAACACTTTCCACTCGCCACTACTTCTGACGAGCTACAGCCATCCTAAGGAGACGCTGGACAGGTAGCGTTAACGGAACTCCATATCTGCTGATTAATCTCAGAAAGGTAATGAGTCAAGTTTCCTACCAAGCGTACCGAGGTGAGCTGGGTTCTGATGGAGAGTGTCGGTTCTGGTGAACACTTCCCCTCACATACCATCTTTACTCCCTTTAACTTCTTTCCCATCTTTAAACTTTTCTCTCAAGTAGAAATTCTTCCAGATATTTTAGAAATGTCTGTGTAAAGTGCTCATCCACATCCGTGTGGGTAAAAGATCATAATTGTACAGTTTCATAAATGTCTGTGGTGAAGCAACGGAAAAATCATGGCCGTATGATTTTTCCTGATTGATTGCTTATGTTGTTATTTTCATAATTTGCCAAATTAATGTAAATGTTTGATGTTAAACTTTGATTCTGTAAATAAATGACCGCATTCATTTTGATGGGTCAAATATAAATGACGTCTCACGTTTGCATTTCATTAAATTCAATGCACGTTTTATTCAGTCCAGAAAAATGAGGAATCCGCGTTAATTGATGAATATATCTGAGCATCTGTTCATCTACAACTCTACGACTGGAGTCAGCCTGATTCAAGATGGCTGCCACGGCCAGCTGATTTTAGAAAACACTAAAATAGCTTTAACTCACACTATGACCACTACCTGATCACAGGAAGATATAAACCACTGAAATTAACTCAAGAACATTTTGACTGAATCTAAGTCAAGATGGCCGCCACAGTCAACTAACTTCAGAAAACACAAAAGGATCAAACTCAGCCGGTTTTACACACATTGAGCTAAAGTTTAGTGTGGTAGTTGTTGAGCATCATTCACATCACATACAGTATGGGACATCTTTACCTAAAGTCTACTGTTGGACTTCACCTTTGCTGTCTGTTAGCAAAATATTTTATGAACTGCTGGACAAAATGTAATAAAACCTTCTGAAAGCTCTTGTTTTCTGTACATCTACTAATTAACTTTGGTGGTCCACTGATTCAAGATGGCTGCTACATCTAATCACACCCAGCAGATGCTGCGCTAAAATTCACAACCACACAGTAAGTGCTAACAGATCACTAGCATGTAAAAATATTCCTTTAGATTGTGAATAATGCTTTGTTTTTTAAGATTTGATCAAATTACCACATCTACAACGCCATCATTACTTCTCATGAGATGATTTTAAACTCTGAAAATGTGGCGGGTGATATGCATTCCTCCCAACAATGCTGGGCCTTCAGCTCACAATGCATTACTGTAAAATACTGCAGCTGCGTTTGTTGTAAAGTCTTTAAAGCATTTATATCAAAAGCTACAGAAAACTGCAGAACAACAATGCCTGTTTCATTTACAGCAGATTTACCAACTATTTACAAAATCATGAAAAATTTGAAATAAATTTAAATCTTCCACTAATATATAAAAAAAGATTCATGTGATTTGGCACACATTTTATTTATTTATTATCATTATTACGTATAAGTGACTCCTGTGACGTAAAGTCTTTAGAAGCTTTTTCCTTGATCCAAAATTAATTGAGGCTATTTTCATTTTTGTAGGTATTATAGAGGGAGACTCACCTGACGATGCCGTGGCCATGGTTTCACAACAGGTGAATCAGAATCAAATCACAATCAGAATCAAAATTCACCTAAAACGAACAGAGTAGAAAATTAAAGGCGTTAAGTTGAAAACTGTTAGGGAATTTTTGGTCAAAGTTTATGGATGTTTTTAACTACTATGGCTGAGAATGTTAACTCTGCCCATGAACCATGTGTTTGAGTTAGTAGACAGCTGGATGAGGCTGCTACGTGCAGCTGGCGCTCCAAGGTCACCTCTGAGTCTGTGAGCTCGGCTGAAATGATAAGCGTATAAGAGCAAGCTTCACAGACGGCCCGTGGCAGATTCTTGTGACTGGGCTTCATGCGTGTACTTCCTGCTTATCTGTGTAACCTGTCCTGAAAATCTGATCTTGCAAATAAAACGTTGTTTAAAATCTCCTCTTTTGAATGTGGCTCCTGTTGAGTAAGTGAAATAAAGCGAGAATATTTTTCTCCAACAAAAAACGTTTTAATTCCAACCTAATACGATTAGCTACACATAAACATGTTTTTCAGATGACTAAAAGGAAGTGAAAGTGATTAAAAAAAATAAATTAAAGAAAACAGCAGCCTCAACAATTTAAAGCTACAATATTGACTGAAGAGTCCAAGGAGGAGAAACAAACTGGATCTGTTTGTTTGGGGCTCTGAGTCCAAAGCTTCGGAGTGGAAAAACACATAATACAACTAAAGAAGCTTCATCCATCCATCCATCCATCCATCCATTTTCTTTACCTGCTTCTTCCATTTTGGGTCACAGGGGTCGCCAGTGCTCATGTCCAGCAATCAATGTGCGCGGGGCGGGGGACACCCTGGACAGGTGTCCAGTCCATCACAGGGACACATAGAGACAAACGAGACAAACAACCATTCACTCTCTCTCTCTCTCACCTAGAGACAATTCAGAGTTACCAATCAGCCTAACATGCATGTTTTTGGTCTGTGGGAGGAAACTGGAGCACCTGGAGAAAAGAT
This sequence comes from Nematolebias whitei, assembly GCF_014905685.2. NCBI lineage: Eukaryota > Metazoa > Chordata > Actinopteri > Cyprinodontiformes > Rivulidae > Nematolebias > Nematolebias whitei. The sequence continues at coordinate 1,605,881 of NC_056505.1, forward strand.
GCAAACTCCACCCAGAAAGGCCCCCCGGCTGGGATTTGAACCAGGGACCTGCTCGCTGAGAGGCAGCAGCTCTACCAGTTGCGCCACCGTGCTGCCTCAATTCAATTCAATTCAGTTTATTTCTACAGCACCAAATCACAACAAAGTTGTCTCAGGGCACTTTACAGGAACATTCACATAAAAGCCAATTAGTAAAGTTCTCTAAGGAATCCAGCAGACAAGTTGAATCTTGGCTTCATCTCAGTCTCCCATCCTGAGCAAGCACAGTGGAGACAGTGGAAAGAAAAAACTCCCTTTTAACAGGAAGAAACCTCCAGCAGAACCAGGATCAGGACAAGAGACCATCTGCTTTGACCGGCTGGTTTGAGAGGACAGGAAGGAGAGACAGACGAACATAGAATGGCAGGTCCAGGTATAGGTCCAGGTCCAGATATAGGTCCAGGTCCAGATATAGGTCCAGGTCCAGATATAGGTCCAGGTCCAGATATATGTCCAGGTGTATCTGAAAGACAAAAAAACAACGCATGTTAAGAATAGAAAAAATAATTACAAATACAAAACAGGTTGAGCAGAGTAAGTAAAGACAGTGGCAGAGTGAAAAGTGTGGTCAGTTTGTCCTCCAGCAGTCTAAGCCTATAGCAGCATAACTAAGGGACAGATCAGGAAACCCAAGCCGACCCTAACTATAGGATTTAGCAAAAAGGAAAGTATTAAGACTAGTTTTAAAACTGGGCAATGTGTCAGCCTCACGGACAGAGACTGGAAGTTGGTTCCACAAGAGAAGAGCCTGATAAATGAAAGATCTGCCTCCCATTCTGTTTTTGTAAACTCTAGGAACCACAAGTAAACCTTCAGCCTGAGAGCGAAGTGCTCTGTTAGGAAAATATGGAACAATAAGATCTGTAATATAAGATGGAGCTAGGTTGTTGAGAGCTTTGTAGGTAGATTATGGCTGTTAGCTGCAGCAGTAATGGTTATAAACTTCAGTTCAGACAAAAAGACAAAATGTACGATAAATGAAAGTTTTTCTCAGCCGTTCAAACACTAAGCCTCATTCTATGAACCAAATTCTCTGTGACTTCAACAGTTTTTAAATCAAACACTCTGTCAGCAAGACCTTAGACGCTGTGCTGGTAGACACAATTTTTAGAACTCAGACGCTGTTTTTTTTTTTTTATTAAACCTTAAATGCAACCACAGAAACTCAACGCATTTCACAGTGACACAGACGTGTTGCTAAACTGTAAACTCTGGCAGCAAGATGGGAACACAACTTCAACACAGCTGTCTTCTTCTACACACAGGAAACAAGAATCAAACATTTTTAACAACTGCATCCGAACAAATGTCAGTTCATGTCAGAAAAATATAAATGTGTGCAGAGACAATGTTTTGCAGTTGCTAAAACGTAATCCTTGAATTTGTCTTTTTTCAAAACTCAATTGTTATGTTCTTTCTTTAAAAGTTGTTACAAACCAAAAAAATCACCTCAAAGGACATTTAACTGAGTTCAAAACAAACTGTTACCTCAGATCATTCCGGTGAACTGAAACCACAGCAGAACAGTGATTACACACTGCAACAAACAACGAGACACCCAGTGCTCACTGCATAAAGCTGGGCGTTCACCTTAAAAAGCCCAGTGCTCACTGCATAAAGCTGAGCGTTCACCTTAAAAAGCCCAGTGTTCACTGCATAAAGCCCAGTGTTCAATGCATAAAGCCCAGTGTTCACTGCATAAAACCCAGTGCTCACTGCAT
>NC_056505.1:1607740-1613466 GCF_014905685.2 Nematolebias whitei
TCACTGCATAAAGCCCAGTGTTCACTGCATAAAGCCCAGTGTTCACTGCACAAAGCCCAGTGTTCACTGCATAAAACCCAGTGCTCACTGCACAAAGCCCAGTGTTCACTGCATAAAACCCAGTGCTCACTGCATAAAACCCAGTGTTCACTGCATAAAGCCCAGTGTTCACTCCATAAAACCCAGTGTTCACTGTATAAAGTCCAGCTTTCACCATACAAGTCAAGCATTCACTGCATAAAGCTCAGTGTTCAGGGCAGGACATGTCTGTCCCAGGGATTTTTTTACATGAAATATTAAATACATTTTGAATGGCCAATAAAAAGAAATGCCACTTAAAAAAACTGTAATAAATAAATTAAAACAATAACTCATGATTCAATTTTTACAATAAATATAGTAAAAAATAAGAATAGGGAAACAGAAAAGACTAAATTTTCAATAAAAATACATTGCAGTTTTACATGACAGTAATCCATCCATCCATCCATCATCTTTTACCCGCTTCTTCCATTTTGGGTCACGGGGGTCGCCGGTGCCCATGTCCGGCAATCACTGTGCGAGGGGCGGGGTACACCCTGGACAGGTCGCATGTCCATCACAGGGACTCATAGAGACAAACAACCATTCACTCTCTCACTCACACCTAGGGACATGACAGTAATCTCCAGCATGAAAAACTAAACTAAATATACAACAAAAATAAATAAAAAGCTAAAAGTACAGAAGTGTCAGACCACACCTGTGACCTGGGTCAAGCCAGAGCCCTTCATTAACGTCTCATGCAGTGTTCATCTTGTCCAGGACACCCCGGTGTGCCGTATCCTGCCATGACACAGCTCTTCTCTGTGGAAACTTCCAGCTCCAACTGGAGGAAGCTCTCCTGATGCAGACAAGAGGAGGACAGAGAGAGAGATGATCCTTGGTGTTGGTTTGATCAGGTTGGAGTTGTTTAATTTGTGACCACTGAGCTTCAATTGTGTTCACAGTTAGACTTGTTCGAGTCACAAAACTCTTCAGAGGTGCAGCACAGCACAAAATCTGTTCTGAAGCATTCTGGGAAATCTGATGAGTTCATAATATCCAGATTCATGTTCAATAATCCAGGTGTAGAAATCCAACAAAGTTAAAACTGGTCCTCTGGACGGTTTATTTTTGTTTAAACTTTTTGAACCACGTTGGCCGTGACTGTCTCAGATGAGTTGGTGGGGGAGAGGGTGGACTCCAGAAACCATCAGAACACCATGAAACTGGTTGACCCACTATGTGAAGGTGCTATTTATAAGACTGAGTGTGTTGTGGCTCCTCGGACTGACGTGTTCATAGTTTTAATCCACTCTTTCTGCTGCTCCATTCTAATAAACGTCATCTTTATTGCATTTTATTGTCGCTATCACTGCAGTCAGATCAGAGCTCGTATTCATTTCATCTGAACTTTAGACTTTAGACTCTGGAGTCAGGCATGAAGATTTATTTGTTAAAGTATTATTTTATAAAAATCATGTCATTTAAAAATCAAAGGAATAAATTTAATGAACTGATTGATTTGAAGTCACAGCAGACACTTTGAAGAAAGAGACAGCAGGAAGTACATGTCAAAATAAAAGATGACCGATGTCGTGTGGAAACACTGACTCAACAGTCTCCGTGGTCTTCATACACTTGGTGTTTCTTCTTACCTTCCACGAGGATCACTTGGTGTTTGATTCTTTCTTCACGTTGATGAGAAACCAAATCACCTGCCGTCTCCACCTGTCGCAGCCTTTTCTCAGCTCAGGAGGCAGGAAGTTGATCAGAGTCAATGTTTAATCTGCAGTGAGACGTCTGATATCAGATTAACTCCTCCTTTGTCCAACATCAGATTATTTGACCCGTCTCAGAGAAAAAGTTCCGACCCGCCACTCAGCAGCCCAAAGTAATCTGATTACTGATTATCGGCATGGATCTAAAAAAGTTAAGTCAGATCCTCTGGATAGATTCATCTTTGATGAAAAGTTTCATCTTTAATCCACAAGACTTCTTCAGTCTGAAGAGCTGCTACAAACTCAGTCTTATAAACAGCACCTTCTCATGGTGGATCAACCAGTTTGTTGTTGACACCTAGAACTAACTGTTCACATGATCAAGGAGGACCACCAGCCTAACGAACGACCATTAGCACCCTGATGGCTGCTTGCTATTCACAGGGGCTGAGTGATACTAGCAATATCAACTTTTTTTTTCCTCCCTGGTTCTCATCGAGGTGGCTGCTTCTGTCTTTCCTCCCCCGTTTTTCCTTCTTCCTGCTCTGCTCTCTGTGTGTCTGAAGCACCTGGGTCTCATCTCCCGAACATAAATTAAGAAGATTATGGATTTGGTATCGTGGGCATTCAACTCTATTGATAAGATTTTTTTCATCAAAGCAACAACGTCCTGGAGAACCTGTGTGTCCAGCTGAGACTCACGCTGTGGGGTACGTCATGGATTCGTGGGGAGTGTGGCAGATGATGTGCATTACAGTCCTGTTTCAGGAGGATGTTGAAGACGTTTACATATTTGGAATTATGATAGCAGGGACTCTGCTTTTTGGCATCGGCGGGGCTCTGTTTTATCGACTATTGAAGAAGACATCGGCAGCAGTTTCGGCCATGGAAAAGCTTCCGAGTCAGTGTGAAGGTTTGGTTCGTGCTGTGGGAACTCTAAATCAACTGGTTTACGAGCTAAACCGTAAGGTGGAGGCGATTTATGAGAATCGCAGACCACCTGCGGCTTCTGGGACTCGTCAGCGTGGTGGGTTCGACCTTGAGGGAGACTCATAACATGGATCAGTGGAATGGAATCCCACAATTAGGCCTTTTGGAACCAGAACGCCCAGATGGACTCAAGGCTGAAGAAAAACAACAATCGAAGCTGATCTGTATCTGACTCCCCGACGGCCTCTGAATGGGCCGACTATCAAATTTCTCCTGGGTCATGAGTAACCAAGGACAATAGCTTCATCTACCCCCCCCCCCCCCCCCATAGAGAACTTTCTGTGCAGGCTTATCAGAACTGCTGGCTGAAAACAACATCCTCAGAAACTGTGGCTGATCTGAAAAGCGCTCATAGACTAATCTCAACACCTCGTTGTCAAATGCAAATGTATTCATGTTTTAATTGAGCTGCTGGTAGAGCTTTTTTTATGTGAAAGATCTGTTTTTGTAATACCACTATCTACCCTCATGTTTCTCCCCCTTTTCCTATCTAACATTATTATTCTGACAAAGGATAAGAGAGGCCGCGCTTAGAGCAGCAGCTTCGTGCACTCCGTCCATCTTCCAGAAGACTGCATGTACATGTTCTCGTTGTATCTTGGTGCAATGATGATAAAGTTTATTCTGATTCTGATTCCGATTGTAAGAGGGGGACAGTTGAACCCGGAGGCTCCACCCCTGTTTAATGATGGACGGTTTCTTTTCACAAAGATGGCCTCCTTTACTCCTCTCTCAAACCATCGTTCCTCTCTGTCCAGGATGTGAACATCTTCATCCCTGAAAGAGTGACCGCTGGCCTGGAGATGAGTGTAGACCGCAGAGTCCTGGCCTGATGATGTTGATCTTCTGTGCTGGGCCATCCTTTTGGCCAGTGGTTGTTTAGTTTCCCCGATGTAAGACTGATCACCCTCCTGACACTGAACAGCATACACAATATTACTCTGTTTGTGCCGGGGGACTGGATCTTTGGGATGAACCAGTCTTTAATGTATTTTGGGGTTTAAAAGCCACTGGGACGTTATGTTTAGAAAATAAACGTCTCAGTTTCTCTGATACTCTCTCAACATATGGAATGACCACTGGTCTGGGTTCCTCCTTTTCACCTGATGGCTGACTGGAGTCCTGTTTGGACCCGTTTGGACCTAGACCACTGGTTATTCTGTATGTTGCAGGAGTTTCAGAACGGCCATCGGGGCACTAACAATCAGTTGTTAGGCTGATGGTCCTCCTTGATCATGTGAACAGCTGGTTCTGGATGTCAACAACAAACTGGTACTCTATCCAGAGGACCTGACTTAACTTTGTTGGATTTTTCTACCTGGATTATGGAGCAGCATCAGAACATTGGCAGGATCAGTCCAGCTCCAGGTCCAGTTCTAGGTTCAGTCCAGTTCCAGTTGTTTATTCATTTATTTATTTTATTTATTTATTTATTTATTTATTTATGTTTTCTTCATCCTTGAATATCAAACAGAATCCAGCTGTTCTCTCTCTTTGTGTTTTCTCCATGTTTCTTCTTCTCTTCTTGTTGGTTTGTTTTGTTCTGACAGGAAGTTCTGTTTGAAGCTCCGCCCTGCAGGTTGATCAGCAGCAGACTCCTCAGGTGTGTCAGCGTCACCTGCAGGTGGGCCGACCCGATTCCTGCTTGCAGTCCTTGGTTCTGAAAGAACCAGAGTTCTTCAATCAGCTGAGGAGAAGTCCATCCATCAGTCTGCAGCAGGATGAGGACAGGAAGAGGTAAGAACCAGAGCAGAACCTCTGTCAGAACCAGAGCAGAACCTCTGTCAGAACCAGTTTGTTTGCTCAGAAATGGTCTGGAGGATCATGGAGCTCGTCTTGTTCTCGTCACCTTCAGGCTCTGATCTTCTGTAAGAATCAGAAACGTTCTCCTGACCTTCAAAACAAATCGATGAAACAAAACTGAATAAATGATAAACATCATAAAAACATCTGAAGATTAAAGGTAAATAAATAAAATGAAGCAGCAGCAACTTTTTTTTTAAAACAAAGAAAAACTCCAGAACCTAAAACTAAAATAAGTATTTTATGTGTGAGGAACCTTTCAAAATAAAATAAAAATAATAGTAAAAGTCAAAATAGAGTCTGATAAAATGGATTCTGTCCAAGTGCTGGTCTGAGACATCATGTGAACGTCTCTTCAGTCTGAAGTGTCCTCCTGCTGAAAGGTTCTGATCCAAACGACTGAGATGAGCCGGGCTCCTCCTCATCAAGAGGAGTCACCTGAGGAGGCTCACACTTCTGTTCTCTGGTAGATCTTCAGGTTCTGGTGGTCGACCCGGCTCAGATCCAGAACTCTCTGCAGGGATCGTGTTGGGCCTGGGGCTCCTCCTGGAGGAGCTGGAGGGTCCAGTTGGGCCCGTTTATTTATAAATCACGTTTAAAAACCAGAGAGACGATAAAATCTAAAAAGTCAAAACATAAAAATATAAATGTGTAAAAACAAACGTGAACATTTTCTCGTTAAAGCAACTCTCACGAGTGAGAGAGATTTAACACCAGGGAGATGTTTTTCTGATATTAGGAGCAGACCGTTCCGGAGTCCAGGACCCACGAGCCTCTGAGCCCAGACGGGTCTTCAGGTGGTCCAGCTGGTCAGAACCTGAGCCTGAAGCAGAAACCCGGTCCAGTCTGAACGATGGAGGTCCGGTTCAGGCTGCGCTCGGTGTTTCACACGAGATGAGCCGAGCCAGGCCTGGACCTTCATCTGACCTCTGCAGGTGGTTCTGGCTCGGTTCTGGATGGTCCTGGCTGATCCGTGCTCCGACACAACGGGACACAGAGTTTTGCATCTCATTTGCCTCTTCACAACATCCAGGCTGCTGCTCTGATGGAGCTGCAGCATCAGGGACAGTTGTGTGGCTCCGGGGGGGCAGAGTCCAGTTTCAGGGAAATGTCTGTAACATAGAGGCTCCGAGGGCCGGGGGGGGCCAGAGGCCTGGGGGGGCCAGAGGCTCAGAGGGCCGGGGGGGGGGG
>NC_056505.1:1613566-1615395 GCF_014905685.2 Nematolebias whitei
GCGGTGGGTGGCGTGGGGGGGGGGAGGGGGGGGGGACCAGAGGCTCCGAGGGCCGGGGGGCCAGAGGCCTGGGGGGCCGGGGGGCCAGAGGCTCAGAGGGCCGGGGGGCCAGAGGCTCCGAGGGCCGGGGGACCAGAGGCTCCGGGGGGCCAGAGGCTCAGAGGGCCGGGGGGCCAGAGCAGACTGGACTCCATGCATGTGGAGGGACGTCTCTCAGCGCCAACAGGTTTGACGCCTCACGTGGCTCCGAGCTGAAACTGTGGATGCAAATGAATCAGCCGAAGCGTCTGACAGCAGCCACTTTGTTTGCAGCTGGGGGAGTTTCAGCTCGGGTTCTGAACGTTGTGGGAACTGTGGAAGCTCAAACCAGGACCAGTTTCAAATTCAATATTTCACCAGAAGTTCTTTGTTCGTTCATCTGGAGACGAACGGAGCTCGTCTCAGAACTGCAGGTGAGTTCAGGGGTGTTGACTCATGACGCTGTTTGTGGCGAGACGCTTCACCACCGTTCAGGACGGCCTCGAGCTACAAAATCTGAATAAACTCGATTATTGATTATTTAACTGCTGTTAACTCCAAGTTTCATGTCTGACACAAAAACCTGTGTGGAACCAAAGAATCACTCGTTGTTTCTTCACATCTGGTCGTCTGGAGGAACCAGCACCTGGTGAGCTTCAGAACGTTCAAGATGTAGAAGGAAAATATAAAAATAAAAAACGGATTCGGACGTTTTCACCCGGGAGGTTTGAGCAAAAATTAATGTTTTAAACGCGTCAAACTATTTCAGTTTGTTTAAAGTGTTCTGGATGTGAAAGTTTGTTTTAATGCATCGCACTTCGTTTATGTCTGAGAGTTATTTCCTGAAGTGCACGCACGCACGCACGCACGCACACATGCACAGCTGAATGAGCAGAACTCATTTCAGATGCAGAACCCGTGATGGTCTGGGTCTCCAGCACCTCTGAGGGTTCTCCGCCCTTCAGGAGTCACAGGTGAAGCTTGTGGCTGATATTCATTGGGCTGAGAACCGGGCCCACAGAACCGGACCCACAGAACCGAACCCACAGAACCGAACCCACAGAACCAGACTTTTAGCAGACGTCGTCTCTGCAGCCTCAGGAGGAGCTCCCTGCTCAACTTCGTCTACGGAGAAAACAATTTCTAAAACTCTAAAATGTTTCTTCTGTTTGTTTTTACTGTTCCCTGAATGCCTTGTTGTTGGTGGTTGTGGTGGTGTTGGTGTTGTTGTTGGTGGTGGTGGTGAATATTTTGAGTCAGTCTTTGTGATTTTCTTCAGTCTGGTCCTCTCTGTCAAACTTCTTTAGACTTTAAAAAAGTGTTTTTAATTCCTAACCTTCATGATCCTGACCTTTGCAGATGTTGAAGTTTCTCTCGGTTCAAACCTCCACGTGACGGTTCAGAGCAGTTCTTCTAACGGTTTCAGAACTTTGCCTCTTTAATTTTCTAAAGAAAACCTGAGAATGATTTGGACCAAACTGAGATGTGGGTTTGCAAAAAAAACAAACAAAAAAAACCCTAAATTTTCTAAAGTCTCGTTAAGAACTTCCCGTAACGTGTTGAGTTTTATTAATTGATCCAATTAGTCAAAATAAACTAGAAATTATTTTAAAAATCAGATTCTGGAGTTTTCCAGACAAGAACTTCTGATCATTGAATGTTCAATGAACTCTGAAGTTTTGATTTGATCGTGATGAATAAAAAAGTTTTCATTAAGAAATAAAACCAACATTTTCACCAAGAATAATGTTTAAACGTTTTAGGATCAACTTTAAAAAAAAAACTGTTTTTAATCTCGTTGCCGTCTCTTC
>NC_056505.1:1615495-1627489 GCF_014905685.2 Nematolebias whitei
GGGGGGGGGGGTGGAGTCATTATTTACATTAGAGATTCTCTGGTTTCTAGTCTTGTGACTTCCAAAACAATTCCAAACCAGTTTGAAGCCTTATCTGTAAATGTCACCTTGAATGGAGGCCAGGTTTTAACTGTAGTAGGTTGTTACCGCCCCCCCTCTGCATCACCTGAGGCATTAACTGCCATGAAGGAATTTCTTGGTAATTTAAAATTCAAAGAGATCTTTTTGGCTGGAGATCTCAACATTGATTGGTGTAAGTCGACCCCCCTCTGTGACAAATTCAAGGAATGTTGCTTGTCTTTTAATTTATCCCAACTGATCGACTCCCCCACCAGATTAAATAAAAGCCATCCTGAAAATTCCTCCATCTTAGACCTGTTTCTAACTAATATGCCTCACAAATTCCCTGGTACAGGTGTATTCACTGATCTTTTGAGTGATCATTGTGTGACAGCGGCTTTAAGAAATAGTAAACTTCCACTTTCTAAGCCCAGATTAATTCAAAAAAAGGGATCTGAAACGTTTTTGTGAACAGTCATTCCTCTGGGATCTGTCTCACTTTGACTGGCATCGTATTCTGTTAACTGATGACGTGAACTCTGCTTGGAACTATTTCCATAATAATTTCATTTATTTCCTGAACTTACATGCTCCTTTTCGTCAGTTCAGAATAAAGGGACGAGACAGCCCCTGGTTTACTCCAGAGCTAGCTGACCTCCTGCACAGGAGAGATCATCTTTGGGCTGCAGCGAGAAAATCTGACTCAGACACTGATTGGTTGAGTTTTCAACAGATGAGGAATAAATGTACAACTTCTGTCAAAGCAGCAAAACGCAACTATTTCTTATCTCAGACCTCCAAAAATCTAAATGACCCTAACAGATTCTGGAAAACCATCAAATCTCTCTCAGGCACCCCCCAATCATCTGACCTCCCATCACAACTTCTCATTAACTCTGTTCCTGTGTCAAATAAGCACGAGATCCTGAACTGTTTCAACAAACATTTTGTTGCTTCTGGTTCTTTATTTGACACAGTTACTAATGGAAAATCAGCCACTTCCCCTAATAATCAAACTTCTACAAATCAAATCCGTCCTACAAGTCAATCCTCAGTTAATCACAGCTTCTCTTTTTCTCCATTCTCAGTCAGTGAGGTCAATAAACTGTTAAAAGATCTTGATTCTAAAAAATCTGCAGGTCCAGATGAACTTCCACCTTATTTCTTAAGGCTGGCTGCTCATATCATCTCAGTCCCTGTGACCCACATCTTCAATCTCTCCATAAGACAAAACTCCATCCCAGACACTTGGAAAACAGCCTTTGTTCTTCCTTTGCTGAAGGGAGGTGACCCCACCTCACTGAACAACTATGGACCAATCTCTAAACTCTGCATTTTAGCCAAGGTTCTAGAAAAACTGATAAACTCTCAAATCAAAAATTACCTGGACTCATTTAACATCTTACCTCCACATCAATCTGGTTTCAGGAAACAACACAGCACAACCACTGCTTCACTGAAGGTTCTTAACGACGTTGTTGAAGCACTGGATGCTAAAGATTATTGTGCTGCACTTTTCTTAGCCCTGTCTAAAGCTTTTGACACTGTGGATCAGAACATCTTGTGTCATAAACTCTCAGAAACTGGTTTCTCAGAACACACCATTGGTTGGTTCTCTAACTATCTTTCAGACCGGAGGCAATGTGTTCAACATAATGGTACTTCCTTCAGTTATTTAACAGTCAACAATGGTGTACCACAAGGCTCAGTCTTAGGACCCACCCTCTTTACAATCTACATACATAATGTAGGTAAAAACATCCCTAATGCATCCATACATTTCTATGCTGACGACACAGTTGTTTATTGTCGAGCTAAAACTGTTGCTAAGGCTTTCCATCTTTTGAAATCTGCATTCAACATAATCCAGACTGATTTGTTTCGCCTCAAACTTGTCCTAAATGCCGACAAAACCAAAGGGATGCTTTTTTCAAATAGGAAGTTGGTCCCAGCAGTTCTTCCTCCGATTTTATCCTCAAATGGTGTCCCCATTGAGTTTGTTGGTTCCTATAAATATTTGGGTATCTTGGTCGACTCACATCTTTCTTTTAAGCTCCATGTGGAAAACTTGGTAAAGAAACTGAAAGTTAAACTGGGTTTCTTTTTCAGAAACAAATCCTGTCTAACCCTGAATGCTAGAAAACGCCTTGTATCTGTGACTTTCCTTCTCTCAATTGATTATGGTGACATTATTTACATGAACGCTCCTATAAGAACCCTGCAGATGTTGGATGCTGCAGATGTTGGATGCCGTCTATCATGGTGCACTAAGATTCATAACTGGCTGTGATTATCGTACCCACCACTGCACCCAGTATTAACTGGTTAACTGGACATCATTAACTTCACGCAGACTCTCTCACTGGTATATTTTCATCTTTAAATCACTTCTTGGTCTGTTGCCTTCATACATCTCCTCCTACATGTCTCTGCGTGAGTGCAGCTACAGCGTGCGCTCTCAGGACATTATTACCTGCAGTGTTCCCTCAGTGAGGACTGAACTAGACAAAAGGACCTTCTCCTACTCCGCTCCTGTTTCCTGGAATATCTTACAAAAAGATTTGAAGCTCTCGACCTTTGACCTCTCTAAGTGTCTTTAAGAATCTGTTGGACACCTGGCAGGGTCCAATGCAGACATGTTCCTGTTTTTAGTTTTTCTACATTTGTCTTGGAATCTAGCTGTTTTTTGTTTTGTTACCTTTTCCTTTTAGCCATCTTATTTGTTAAAAAAAAAAAAAAAACTGTAGTATGCTTTTTTATAACTGTTTATTGTTGTTGCTGTTGTCCATTGTTGTCATCTTTCTTTGTTGAAATCAGGTCTCTCTTGTAAATGAGTCCTCGAGGCTCAATGGGATTTACCTGTATAAATAAAGGTTGATTGATTGATTACTTCATTTCCTGTTCTAGTCCAGAAAAACACTCATCTCCAAAACTACAAACATTCACTATTCCTCAGTGACGGGGAACGTTTATAACAAACCTCTTTAGTCTCAGTCTGTGGATTTAGATCAACACGTAGAACAAAGACATGTTCTACAGTCCTGAGCTGGAGCAGATGTTCTAAAACCCACAGGTACGTTTCTGTATTGATGGAGCCTCTCCAGATGTGTAAGCTGTGAGTTGACGTTTTCCAGTAATCGGACACCACAACCCCAAACGGTTTCATAGCCGCCGTTCACACCAGCTTTTTATTGACTTTTCTAAACGAACGTATTTGTAAACGAGTTGATTTGACGTTGAGTGTGACGTGTGATGTTTCCAGGTGTCTGAATGACTGCAGAGCAGCTGAATCAGTTTCATTTTGTTCAGACTAGTAAACAGGAAGTAGCCATGAAACTGTCTGGACCACAAAGAATCACAAAATACTGCACATTTGTGACCATTAAAAGGCAAATGCCAGAGGCACCAATGCACCCCATACCATCAGAGAGGCAGGCTTTAGAACTGAGCTGACACCAGCTGGATGGTCCCTCTCCTCTTTAGGACAGAGGATGTGGGGTCCGTCTGACTCCAGAACAGTTCTCCACTTTGTCTCATGGCAGTCCATCTTTCTAATGTTCTGTTGAGGAACGTTATTATGAAACGGTTCTTCTATTTCTAGATATTCTTTCACAGACTGGTGAACCTCTGCTGAGACGTTCAACCTCGGTAAAAGTCTCTTTAGACCCGGTTCTGTTCATATTAAATCTAATAAAATGTCTCAACTTGTTACAAACAGCAGGAACCGACTCGACAGATTCAGACTCCGCAGGGTGTTGTTCTGAGTTCATCGTGGAGCTTCCTGTTTGCATGTAGGCCCCGCCCACATGTCACCTGACACTCACCTGACTGGTTCTGTTCCAGCATGTCCTCAAAAACTGCTGAGTCATGCAGAAGAAGCAGCACGTGCTGTAGGAACTTGTTCGGGTTTCTCAGAACAGCAACAAAATATTTCCCTTTTAAAACCCTGAAACTTGTTGGTTTTTGTTCATGTAATCTGGACTAGAATGTAATCTGGATTAATCGAACGGCTCGGTTTATAAAAGATGTGTTTTTTTTTTAACGTTTAATTTGTCCTCTTTTTGTTACAAAACTGTTTCAAACCATAAATCAGACGCTCCAGTGAAACTGTCGTCCTCTTTAACTAGAACCAGACATCAGAATGTTTAAGTTCCCAAACACAATTAAAAAACTTCAAATCTGAAGGATCTTGATGTCTCATGATGTTTCTGCAGAACAATCCTGACCTGAAGCCAAACGGGTCGAGTTTCATTCTGACCCGTTCACCTGGACGGACACTTAAAACATCTTGACTGGAATGAAAGGTAAAAAGTTGTTTGTCTGCTGAGTCTTTAACCCAAAGTTATCTTTTTAATTATCTCTGTTGAAAGCTGGACGGTTAAAGAGTTAAGTCTAAAAAAGCTCCATGTCAGCTGACTGGCTGTTTTCTAAAAAAGTTTGGATTTGTAGTGGAGCGAAGAGACAGAAACACCATCCATGCAAAAATGTGTAAGGTTCCAACTTCCATTTTGGTGTGTAGCTGCGTCTATAAATAAGAGAAGTTTCTATCAATAAACAGGTCACCATGTCAAAATTCAAGATGGCCACCACCAGTGGTGGGCAAGGTTCCTCTAAGAGCTAATAACTAAATAAATTTATTGTTTGGCTGATTAGAGTTTTCACTAGCTTTGGAAACCGTCAGCAGAATTGGCTTCCAGTAAAATAGGTTTTGCAAACTTCAAGTCAGTCATCCACCCATCCATTATCTTCCGCTTGTTTCGAAGTCGGGTTGTGAGGGCAGCATCTTGAGCAGGGACGTCCAAACATCTCTTTCCACACCCACCTGTTCCAGCTCTTCTTCGAGGACTCCAAGGTGTCCCCAGGCCAACCGAGACGTAGTCTCTCCAGCGTGTCCTGGGTCTTCCCCGTGGTCTCTTCCCAGTCGGACATGCCCGAAGCACCTCCCTAGGGAGGCACCCAGGGGGCATCCTTACCAGATACCTGAACCACCTCAACTGGCTCCTCTCGATGTGGAGGGGCAGTGGTTCTACTCAGTCTCTTCCGGATAACTGAATTTCTCACCCTATCTTTAAGGGAGAGTCCAGCTACCCTGCGGAGGAAACTCATTTCAACCGCCTGTATCCGCAATCTCATTCATAGGTGAGGGTAGGAACATAGACCGACTGGTAAACAGAGAGCTTTGCCTTGCAGCTCAGCTCCCTCTTCACCACAACGGACCGGTACAGAGTCTGCAATACTGCAGATGCTGCACCGGTCCATCTGTCAATCTCACGCTCCATTCTTCCATCCCTTGTGAACAAAACCCAAAGATACTTGAACACCTCCACTTGAGGCAGAACCTCATCTTTGACCAGAAGAGAACAATCCACCCTTTTCCGGTTCAGGACCATGGCCTCAGATTTGGAGGTGCTGATTCTCATCCCAGCTGCTTCACACTCGGCTGTGAATCGTTCCAGTGAGAACTGAAGGTCACGGCACGATGACGCCAACAGGACCACATCATCTGCAAAGAACAGAGATGGAATCCTGAGGCTACCAAACTGGAATCCCTCTACTCCCTGGCTGCACCAAGAAATTCTTTCCATAAAAGTTATGAATAGAATCAGTGACAACAGGCAGCCTTGGCGGAGTCCATCTCCCACCCTGAAGAGGTCCGACTTACTACCGGCAATGAGAACCCAACTCTCGCATCGCTTGTATAGGGACTGAGCAGTCCATAAAAACAGGTCCCCAATCCCATTCTCACAGAGCACCCCCAACAGTGTACCACAAGGAACACGTTCAAATGCCTTCTCCAAGTCCATAAAAAGCATGTAGACTGGATGACCAAACTCCTATGGGGACAGAGGAGACCAGTTTCTCAAGTTTAGAAATAGGAATGCTCTCCCATTCATGTCTAATACAGGCCTCTAACTGTTCAATCGTCTTGGGCCTTCTTTGTCGCACCTTCCTCTTTATGATGCGCCAAATGTTCTCTATAGGTGAAAGATCTGGACTGCAGGCTGGCCATTTCAGTACCCGGATCCTTCTCCTACGTAGCCATGATGTTGTGATTGCTGCAGAATGTGGTCTGGCATTATCGTGTTGAAAAATGCAGGGTCTTCCCTGAAAGAGATGACGTCTAGATGGGAGCATATGTTGTTCTAGAACCTGAACATAGTTCTCTGCATTAATGGTGCCTTTCCAGACATGCAAGCTGCCCATGCCACAAGCGCTCATGCAACCCCATACCATCAGTGATGCAGGCTTCTGAACGGAGCGTTGATAACAACTTGGGCTATCCTTGTCCCCTCTGGTCCGGATGACATGGCGTCCCAGTGTTCCATAAAGAACTTCAAATCGTGACTCATCTGACCACAGAACAGTCTTCCATTTTGCCACACTCTATTTTAAATGACCCCTGGCCCAGTGCAAACGTCTGAGCTTGTGGAGCTTGCTTAGAAATGGCTTCCTCTTTGCACTGTAGAGTTTCAGCTGGCAACGGCGGATGGCACGGTGGATTGTGTTCACTGACAAGGCTTTCTGGAAGTATTCCTGAGCCCATTCTGTTATTTCCTTGACAGTGGCATTCCTGTTTGAGGTGCAGTGACGTTTAAGGGCCCGGAGATCACGAGCATCCAGTAGAGTTTTACGGCCTTGACCCTTACGCACAGAGATTGTTCCAAATTCTCTGAATCTTTTGATGATGTTATGCACGGTTGATGATGATAACTTAAAAGTCTTTGCTATTTTACGCTGGGTAACACCATTCTGGTATTGCTGCACTATCTTTCTGTGCAACAATGGTGGAATTGGTGATCCTCTTACCATCTTGGCTTCTGAGAGACTCTGAGAAGCTCTTTTTATACCCAATCATGTTGTCAATTGACCTAATTAATGTTAATTGGTCTTCCAGCTGTTCGTTATATGCTCAATTTCCTTTTTCCAGCCACTTATTGCTACTTGTCCCAACTTTTTTGGGATTTGTTGACACTGTGAAATTTTGAATCAACATATTTTTCCTTTAAAATGTTACATTTACTCAGATTAAACTTTTGATCTGTCATCTATGTTATATTACGAATAAAATATTGACATTTGCCATCTCCACATCATTGCATTCAGTTTTTATTCACAATTTGTTTAGTGTCCCAACTTTTTTGGAATCCGGTTTGTAGATTTGAAAGGTTTTTCTTTTCCTCCTTTTTGTCTGTGCATAAAGTCGGTCACAAACTTTTGTAAAACTACTTTTTTATATAAAAATGTAACATATTTTTTTATGAACGCCAGTCAAAAACTTCTGCTGCTGTGTCTGCAGATTCACGCAGCACGAATGGCCAAACAAGTTCAACTCTTCACGCATGCTGAATTTTTGAATTGCAGCAGTTTTTTTTGGCTTTAATGATCTTTTTGAAGCTGACTGGTCAGAAAACGTTCAGTCATCATCATGTTTCTGTTTGAGCAACAGCTGGGTCACACACTGCTGCTCTCAGCAGGAAGCTCTGAGGAACATGCGACGACACGCACATCCATCCTGTCACATTCAACATCCCATCAGCTTCTCGCACATCAGGAGGTTCTGGAGTCCGACTAGCGGGGTTGGGAAATGTGAGTAGAGTAAAGAGAAAGTCTCTGATTTCACATCTGTCTGAGAAACATAAGCTCATCCAACGCTCCCCAGCGGACCCTTGGAAGAAAATTTACTCCAGACGTGTTTGAAATCAAACCAAAAAAGAAAGCAAGAGCTGCATTATTCACTTCATGTGTTTGGAAATCATAAAAATGTCCAAATTCAGAATGACAACGAAGAAAATGGACAAGAAATATCAGTAAAACTCCTGACCCAGCAGGTTGTACTTGCCAGATGTTTGCAGTTGTTTGTGTGAATTGCTGCTCGATGGAGGTGAAAAGAATCAGATATAATGAAATCTGAAGCAGATAAATTCAGCCTGAAGAAGTTTGATCGGAGTGAAACAAACAGGTTGTAGTCGATCAGACCAGTCACATGACATCAGAACTGATGACCTCTGACCCTGATCCGTCAGCACTTTGTGGAAGAACAAACAGAACATTTCTGACCAGTTCTTCAACGATCCGTTTTTAAGGTGGATATTATAACATTTGTGTTGTCAGCAGTTTATCTGAGTGTAAACCTGAACGACGGCTGATCTAATTAATGCAAACCGAAGGTCCGAGGCCCAGACCGGCTGCCATCATGGATCACCTGAACCCACTCAGACGGCACTGGGTTACACATTTACAGAGTGAACAAAGGGTCGACCCGACCAAACCTGAGGAGGCACCTTTTATACACGCTTTTAAAACATTTTCACAATTTTACATAAACTCTGACTTCTTGTTCACCTGCAGGCTCAAAAATGTACACACCTCATGTTCCTTTAATCACTGATGAGAACCCAACATGACAACCTGCAGTTATGTTCCAGTATTTACATTTACACAGAACCGCTTTGTGTCTGAAAGAGAAGCAAACAGATGTTTGTTTCCCATGAGTTGATGTTAACCACTAAGAGGACAGACACACCTGCTCAGGTGTCTGAACAGGAAACTGGTCATGTTTCGACCCCAACATCCATCTTTATTTCTTTCCAACATGTTTTTGTCTGTGAATTTGACTCTATCTTAACGTTTTACCGTGGTTTGTTCTCATCTCTAGAGTTCTGAGCAGCTCTGAGGAACAAACAGGAGTTAAAAACAACATTAACTGAGAGATAACGTAATCTTGTATCGGTTTTTATACAACAAACACATTTGACGCAATTCCAGAGGGAGGGAATCACGTGCTCCAACGAAGGCATCATCTGGGCGGGGCTTCAAGGAGAACGTGTAACTGACCAATCAGAGAGCACGCTGAGACGCTAGCCGTAGAGGAATTGACCAATCAGAGAGCTCATTGGGCCGCTATCTCTCGTCCAGTGCAGCCTTTATAAACTTAATGTTCCTCCGCTGATTAAAGATTTTTCTCCTCCTCCGAGCAACAAACACTTTACAGTAAGTTTTTTATTTTATTTTAAAGTCTTAAGATTGTTCTAACTTCGTGAAACAGCTGAAAGTATTAGTTTGTATCGTCGTGTTTTTCAGACTTCAGTAAACAACAAACCAATTTCCATTTAAAACTTGCAAATATATATTTAAAGTTAATCAGATTATTTTGTTTATAATGTAAAATCGTCAATTGTCGTCCTTGTGTGTTAATGTGGGTCATTTCTTTAATTCGGCTGTCTTTGTGTGTATCTTCTCTGCTCCGTAGACTCAAAAACAGGGTTTTCCTTGTTTTAATGAGCGGATTTAATCCGATTAAAATCGGCCTCTGGAACCAGCAGCTGAACGAACCCGTTATTTCCGCCCAAAGTTTCGCTTCTCTTTTCGTTTTCCTTGTTCCAGCCTGGTTCTCCTCTTGGCTCCGTGCCCGGCAGGTCCCGTGACTCCGGGCCCAGAACAAAAAAACAGGATCACAGTGTTCGGGACCAGGTCCGGGTTCTGCTCGGACAGAAAACGGCCCAAAAGAACCAGAGCTGAAACATTGTCTTTACCCACGGTCAGGGTGGTGGTCCCGGTGTCTGTGGACCTGACGGTTCCGAACATCGTGCTGCCCTGAACCGGTTCTGATTGTGAAATTTTCCGGATGAATCATGAAGAACCACGTGACCCCAACTGGCTTTAGAGCAGATAAACAAACAAACAAACAAACAAACAAAGTACAGTCAGAACAGCTGGGACGGTTCCAAACATGTTCTGGTTCTTGGTAGGAGGAGGTCGAGTCCAACCAGAAGACCTGGTCTAGAGGACCTGAGGGTTCTTTAAAGCCAAGTCTGATAAATTGGACGGACTAAGACCAGAATCCACCTTAAAAACCAGGAACAGAATCTTAAAGTCCAATCTAACACCCCGCAAGATCGAACGGTTGTAGAGCTCCACTCTTCTGGACCCTGGGCCGGACCCTGGGGGTACCCTGAACCGGACCCTGTAGGTACCCTGAACTGGACCCTGTAGGTACCCTGAACTGGACCCTGGGGGTACCCTGAACCGGAACCTGTAGGTACCCTGAACCGGACCCTGGGGGTACTCTGTGTTGCAGTAATTCATCTTGCAGGTGGAAAAAAGTGGGGAATAGTCTTAGATCTGATCCCTGTTGTTTACAGACTGTTTACCTGTTGTCTTATTGTCTTACAGGCTGTTTACCTGTTGTTTTACAGGCTGTTTATCTGTTGTCTTATTGTCTTACAGGCTGTTTACCTGTTGTCTTATTGTCTTACAGGCTGTTTACCCCTTGTTTACTTGTCAGAGCCCTGACGATGCTGCTCGTAGTCGTGGCAACGGTGTGTCTGAGTGCGGTTCTGTCCGCCCCCAGTTTGGACCCTCAGCTGGACCAGCACTGGGACCAGTGGAAGAACTGGCACGAGAGGAAGTACCACGAGGTGAGTGTTGCCTGCTCTGTGAGGTTCTGGTTCTGATGAACGGGTCTGACCGGTTCTTGTTGACCGCAGAGAGAGGAGGGCTGGAGGAGGATGGTGTGGGAGAAGAACCTGAGGAAGATCCAGCTGCACAACCTGGAGCACTCCATGGGCAAACACACCTACCGCCTGGGGATGAACCACTTTGGAGACATGGTGAGTTCACCGCACAGAACCGGGTTCTGCTGGAACCACTGATCACGGTTGTTTCAAAGGTTCTGAAGTCCAGAACTGAACGTGACACGGATCAGGGTGTTCGGGAAGTGTTGAACTCATCTGAAGTTCTCTGTGCTCCTCAGACTCACGAGGAGTTCAGGCAGGTCATGAACGGCTACAAACACAGAGCGGACCGCAGGTTCCAGGGGTCCCTGTTCATGGAGCCCAACTTCCTGGAGGCCCCCCGATCCGTGGACTGGAGGGAGAAGGGCTACGTCACCCCCGTGAAGGACCAGGTAACGGACCCGTTTGTCTCACAAGCCTCTCTGACAGAAACTGGACACATTCCTGCAAACTTGTCACGTTTTGGCGAAATTCGCAGATTTCAAACAAAAAATGTGTCGTTTCCATGAATCATCTAAATGTGGAGTTTGTTTCGGGGGCTGGGGGCTCAGAGACGCGGTCGATGGCACAGTTTCCCATTGACTGGACGCATAGCGCTACATTAGTCACGCTAGCTAGCTCGCAACCTGTGCTCGCAGCAAAGCTCTCACTAGCTAAACGCTAAGCTAGTGCACTTATGTAGCGCTAGCATAGCGCTACATAAGTGGGGGGGGGGGGGTATATGTTGGAAGTAGAGCGCTACATCTGTAGCATCTTAGCTAGCTTGTCTGTATTGCACGCTGCTAGCTTTGCGCTACATTTAAAACACTAGTTTTTGCTATTAGCTAAATGTTCTGCTATATTTGTTTTCACTGATTGGCTTGTTGTTGTTGTTGTTGTTGTTGTTGTTGTTGTTGTTGTTGTTGGTTGTTTTTTTTTTATTATTTTTTTTATATATTTTGATTGATGCCATCTTTCCAATGTACGTCCTAATTAAATTAGGATATGTTAGTAAATGTATATATATTTTTTTTACCTGAAGCATTTTGTCTTTTCCCCAAATTTTCTTCTTGGTTGTGTACCAGGATGCTTTGAACGTGTCGTCCTACTCCTGATGCTCAATACTCCAGGTAGAAAAATCTAAAGAAGTGAAGTCTGGTCCTCTGGACCTCGTCTTTCGGACGAAAGACGAAACGTTTCTACAATTATTTGTTTTTTCAACCCGTCCAGAGGAGCAGACTCCACATTTTGTCCACGTGTGTTTTTAAACTTTACGAGTTCTTCACGTTGACTCAGCAGCTGTTTACTGAGCTGTTCTTCAGATAAGTGTCGTGTTGCTTTTATCTTTCCGCTCCACATGTTCGCCTGCCGAGTGTAGTCTGTCCCCCACCCTGCACACACACACACACACACACACACACACACACACACACACACACAC
>NC_056505.1:1627499-1629128 GCF_014905685.2 Nematolebias whitei
CACACACACACACACACACACACACACACACACACACACACACACACGCAGATAATTGTGGTAGTAGCTGAGAGTCGTCCCCAGCACACACTCCAGGTGCCGACTGGTCGGAGAAGCTGCGAGGCGGCGGGCGATCAGCTTCCTGAAGTTTCTGTTTCTGACCCGTTCTTCATAACGAGGCGCAGATGAAGCGACGTGTCCTGTCTGAGGTCCAGTTAACGGTCTGAACCGTCCCGGTGGTGGAAGACCAGCCCGTTTGGACCTTTTGACTGAAAAGTTGCTGTTTAAACCGTTAAACTTGAGATCCGTGTGGCTCCGGGGTCACAGGAAGCTCCGTTTGTTCTTGTGGACCGACTGGACCCTCTGCTTCCTGTTCCAGGGTCAGTGCGGGTCCTGCTGGGCCTTCAGCACCACCGGAGCCCTGGAGGGCCAGGAGTTCAGGAAGACCGGTAAGCTGGTGTCGCTGAGTGAGCAGAACCTGGTGGACTGCTCCAGACCCGAGGGCAACGAGGGCTGCAACGGAGGCCTGATGGACCAGGCCTTCCAGTACGTCAAGGACAACCAGGGTCTGGACTCTGAGGACTCCTACCCCTACCTGGGAACCGTACGTAACCCGAGCCCAGAGGTTTTTGTAAAGGTCCTACAGGGTTGCCATGACAACGATTTCTGTCTTTCAGGACGACCAGCCGTGCCACTACGACCCAAAGTTTAACTCCGCCAACGACACCGGGTTTGTGGACGTCCCCAGCGGCAACGAGCGCGCGCTGATGAAGGCCGTGGCTGCGGTGGGACCGGTTTCCGTCGCCATCGACGCCGGGCACCAGTCCTTCCAGTTCTATCAGTCCGGTCAGTTCTACATCCCATTACACTCAAACGGGGTTTAAACCCAAGAACGGGGTTCATGTTTCAGAAATGTTGATTTAAAAAGAGTTGAACCTCAAAAAGAAGAAAACAACTAAAGTTTATTAAAAACTGGACATGGTGTGTCCAAATCTAAACGTTTCTGACTTTAAATAAAAGTTATAAACCAAGAATAAAATGTTTTAAAAGGACAAAAATTCTCCTCCGACCTCCCGATCCGAACCCGGTTTTGCTCATCTCGACCTGGTTCTGGTGTTTCAGGGATCTACTACGAGTCTGAGTGCAGCAGCGAGGAACTGGACCACGGCGTGCTGGTGGTGGGCTACGGCTTCCAGGGAGAAGACGTGGACGGCAAGAAATACTGGATCGTCAAGAACAGGTGAGGGACTGGTGCCGGTCAAGTCCCGGGTCTGAGGACGGAACAGCCTGGTCTCAGATCTAACCTCGGATTGAGCTGAAAAATGAATTTAATTCATTTTTACAAGTTTTTCTGAAGAGCTGATCAGTGAAAGTGGACTGTGCTGACCTGTTTTCAGTCACTTTAGCTGTTACTGTGGGCCAGCTGGCCCTGCTTTAGCTGTTTCTGTGGGTCAACAGGCCCTGCTTTAGCTGTTTCTGCCCTGCTTTAGCTGTTTCTGTGGGTCAACAGGCCCTGCTTTAGCTGTTTCTGCCCTGCTTTAGCTGTTTCTGTGGGTCAACAGGCCCTGCTTTAGCTGTTTCTGCCCTGCTTTAGCTGTTTCTGTGGGTCAACAGGCCCTGCTTTAGCTG
>NC_056505.1:1629228-1634109 GCF_014905685.2 Nematolebias whitei
ATCACAAAGCAGGACAGAAGTAGCTGAATGCTAGCACAAAGCAGGACAGAAGTAGCACTGGCAGGTCTGAATTAGCATAAACGGGGTAAAATTAGCATTAGCAGGGCCAAATATTACCTTTAGTTAAAAACTTTGCAGAATTAGCACAAGCAGAAGTATTAGTAGCATAAAAATGCTGAAATTGCTAGCAAAAAGCAGGTTTTGAGTTGATTTATTTATTATTTATAAACCTTTATTTAACCAACGAGATCACAGATCCCTTTTGCAAGGGAGGCCTGGACCTGAAGGCAGCCTAACATGCATGTTTTTGGTCTGTGGGAAGACTTAATAAGTCTGTGCTTAATAAGCATTCACCCAATAAACAGAAAATAATTGTCTTAATGAATAACAGTTTTTTTACACCTCAGGCTTGAAGAGTTTCAGGCTGTGCTCTCTGACAGATCATTTCTCTGCTAACACTTTACTGGTTCAAGAGCTTCGCACAAGCATCACTTGGCATAAAATAACTGTTGCCGTGGTTGCACTGTTCACTTCCCCTGTTTGTGGCTGTCTTTGCTTAAACTAACTGTTTTATTTTTGTACAGTTTGATGCAGATTGTATTTGTTGTCTTGGAGAAACACAGAATGTTGAAGTAGATTATTCTTTTACAGTTAAATGTTTCTGTTTTGGTGCGAGGGAAAAACGTATCCGAGCAGCATTTGTGTTGTGATATTTCATGCATGCAGATTAATGTTGACTGAAGATGCTCGATTTAGTGCTTTATGCAGATTCTAGTCTTCATCACTGCAGTTCACATGACAGTGTTGTTGTTTTACAGTCGTAGGCTACAGCTTGGGCACACTTTTCTTTCTAGGGACATATGACATTATAGGATTATTGTGCATGTTCAATGCACATGATTGTGATTCTGTTTCTCTTCATTATTATTATTGATAATAATATTATTATTCCATTGATGTTTGTCACAAAACTAATGCTCCATACTTTGTCCTATGAAAGCTTTTATAATTACGTACAGCATTTTAATATAATATATTTGTACATTTATGCTAAAATAACATTTATATATGTAAATGAATATAATAGTTTTAATATGACTGCAACTGTGCTATTTTTACACCAAAAATAATAAACTTTTAAGGTTAATTAATGTAACTTTTAGAAAACGTTCTTGAGATAATGGTTTTACCGTTTTAAAAATAGAAAGATAAAAACAAATAGTTTTTACTTTTCACACGGTTCAGTCAGAGCGTGGTGTGAGCACAGGTTTGTGTATTGTTCTCTCGATTCAGAAAACCTGGGTGCAAATCTCACCTCAGTTAGTTTTTTATTTAAATTTAATTTAATTTAAATTTAAAAAATGTGCAAATATGGTAAATTCTCCATGTTTGATGAAGATAACACTCTTAAAACACGTTTTGTGTCAACAGATATTTATTAATAATTAAAAAATATAATATTATTATTGGATAATAAAAGAAATGCACACGTTCTGTATTTATGTCTTTATTTTATTATTTATTTATAACTCCTCCAATGGTTTACCTGTCGGGTCCGGGTGGTGGGGGGTGTGGAGGGGAGGTGTGGTAAATCTGGGGCAGGTAAGAGTCTTACCTGCTTCCTGACTCACGGTCTCTTTTCCACACTACAGTATGTGCTTGAAAATAAACTACACAAGATCTTTCAGTGAAACTTCATGCTCTTTTATTTCCCTATTAAAGTATTATTTTTTTATCCAGTGCTGCCACTTCTTTAGAAATGCACTTATCTTCTGGCCCGACTCGGCGTCAGCTGGACTGACTGAAGCAAAGAGAAGCCACCGTCTCTGCCTGACCTCATTAGCATGATGAGGAACACGCATCAAGCCTCTGTCACTGAAAACAAGTCTTCGAGCATCTTTGATAATCTGCTTGGCACAGATTATCCCACGGCTCAACCAGAGGAAGCTGGTGCGAGCAGAGGTTCTCCTCCGTCTCTGGTCACCTCAGTCATGGTTTGACTTTGCAGCAGGCGAACTAACCGGCTCAGATGGGTCAACAAATGAACAAATGGACAACCAGTGGTTAGTTCACTTGTTTTAGAGTCAGCACCATGGTCGGAGAACCCGCAGACCGAACACAGACAAAATAAAAACTCTGCTCAAATTAAGCTAATTGAGCACTGGTGAAAAGTTTATATTTAATACATGTAGAAGTAAGTAATCTAATAACTATGACAATTTATTTATTTATTTGAAACTGTAAAATCATTATGTCAAGACAATGATCTCAACATTTGTTTCAGTTCAATTCAACCTTTACTTCGACAGGTTAGTCTCATTGAGCCTCGAGGACTCATTTACAACAGAGACCCGTTTTCAACAACAAACACAGACGATGTAGAAAATTAAAAACAGGAACGTGTCTGCGTTGGTTTTTCCCATGAACTTAGCAGATGTTTGAAGCCACTTAGAGAGGTCAAAGGTCGAGAGCTTCAGATCTTTTTACAAGATATTCAGGAAACAGGAGCGGAGCAGGAGAAGGTCCTTTTGTCTAGTTCAGTCCTCACTGAGGGGACACTTAGAATATTACACTACAAAACATTCAATAAAAGACGGTTCTGAGTACGCAGCCATGCTCAGGCCTCTCATACAAAATATACCACGACTGCATTCTTTGTAAGTGAAGCAAGGCATCAGTTCTCACCTATGAATCAGACAACCTCTGTTCAAATCCCACCTCAGTCAGGTCAAACATTGAACAAGTTGGAGACGATGTGTTTGAAAACATTTCTACACCTTAAAATATTAACGTTATTAATCGGATTAGTATTTTGTCTGCCACCAGTTTTGAACGACCCAGATTACTTCATTCTGTTAGAGCCATTTAAATTTCTAATTGTTCATGACCACCAGGAAATTCAGTTCAATTCAGTTTATTTATAAAGCACCAAGTCACAGCAGAAGTCATCTCAGGGCTCTGAAGAGAAACGTTCACTTACATAAAAATTCAATTATTAACATTATTTATCGAAGGTAGGGTAGCCAGCAGATTGTGTTGAGTCTTCAGTCCCATCCTGAGCAAACACAATGGGAACAGTGGAAAGAAAAAACTCCCTTGTAACAGGAAGAAACCTCCAGTAGAACCAGGCTCAGGACGAGCGGCCATCTGCTTCGACGGACTGGGTTTGAGAGGACAGGAAGTAGAAACAGACACAGGACGACAGGTCCAGGTGTAGTTCATACAGAAGGAAAGACAAAAAAAAAAACGTTAAGATAGAAATAATTACAAATACAAACTATTCATTTGTATTCATTTGATGAAATGAGGTCAGTTTGTCCTCCAGCGGTCTAATCCTATAGCAGCATAACTAAGGGATACCTTAGGAAACCCAAACCAACCCTAACTATAGGATTTATCAAAAAAGAAAGTTCAAGTCAATTGTATTGTCATTTCCGTCCCATGTGGTACATGAGGTGGAAATAAATTATGTACACAGGGTCCCAGTTACACCCAACAATAGCAAAATATAAAGTGTAGAAGAAACGGTATATAAGGATCTAAGATATAAACTAAGATATACGCTAAACAAACACCAAACGGTACACTAAAAGATCTAAGATATAATAAACACTAATATAATGTAAAACAATACGGCGTAACAACAGCAGCCTGAACATGAGTCTGTGGTGAGCAGATGGGGATGAATGAATCCAGCAGCATTAAGTCCAGTCTTCAAACTGGACAATGTGTCAGCCTCACGGACAGAAACTGGAAGTTGGTTCCACAAGAGAGGAGCCTGAGAACTGGAAGCTCTTCCTCACATTCCACATTTGGAAACTCTAGGAACCTCAAGTAAACCTGCAGTCTGAGAACGAAGTTCTCTGTTAGGAAAATATGGAAGACTCTTGTTTCTTGTGAAACTTCAGTGTTGGCTTCAAATGCCTAAATTGCAGCATCTCGAGTCCTTCTGTGGAGGCATTCACATCAGCAGCTTCAAGCTTTTCAGTGCACAGTTGTTTTTTGTGTTTGTTTGTTTTTTACAAAATAAACACTTTTCTCTAGTTGTTTATGTATTCTTCACAAACTGTTTTTAATCAAAGCCTTGTCCTGGTGTTGGTTACAGAGATATCTGCTGAGCATGGATTATTTTAACAGTTGGACCATTTCAGCAGAAGCTGCTGCTGATTATTCTGCTTCAACAGGAACTTCCTGCTCTGTTTCGTGTTGTCACATTTAATTTAGTTGGGTTTTACTCTGGAATGACTGCAGGCTGGACTGAACTTCCTTCTGAGAGATTTTGAATCTCAGTGGGATTAGTCCTGGCAAAATAAAGGGTGAAAATAAAACCAAGTCTGTTTTTTCCTGGGTCCTGGTTTATCTTCAGTTAATTTGCTTCGTGTTTATCAGTTATTGAATATCATTTTCCAGCGCTTCGACATGGACCGCCGCAGAGAGGACGCCAGGAATCCGAAGCGTAAGCCTCGTCTGATGGAGGAAGACGAGCTGCCGTCATGGATCATCAAAGATGATGCTGAGGTGGAGCGGCTCACCTACGAGGAGGAGGAAGAGAAGATGTTCGGTCGAGGCTCTCGCTGTCGTCGGGATGTGGACTACAGCGATGCGCTGACGGAGAAACAGTGGCTTCGGGTAAAACTTTCCTCTAAATTAACTCAACACAAAATGAAACCACTGTGAAAATAAAACTGTTATCTTCACTACATCTAAACTTAGAACAACTGCAGGAAGTTAGGACAGCCTGAAATATGCTGCAGGTCTTTATCCTCACTGAGGGGACTCCACCCTGCTGCAGGTTTTTATCCTCATTGAGAGGACTCCACCCTGCTGCAGGTTTTTATCCTCACTGAGAGGACTCCACCCCGCTGCAGGTTTTTATCCTCA
>NC_056505.1:1634209-1637810 GCF_014905685.2 Nematolebias whitei
AAAAAAAACGCTCTAATTGAATTTGTTGGACACTTGTGTTTAAAAAGGAGACGGTGCACGTTGGTACCAGTTAAAGACGCGGGTCTGATGGAGAAGGTGGAAGCTGAGGTGGACAAGGGGTGTGTCGTTTTGAGGTTTGGCTGCTGAACAGGTTCCTGATGATTTTCCTTTAGGCATTTTTCCAAAGTCAGCCGCAGAAGATCCAGCTTCTGGGAGGACTCCTGCACTCGACACTGAGCCTAAAAAACAAAAATGTGAGAAGTGTGAAAAGAAACGATCACCGAGGCAGCTTTTGATGAGTTGGCTAAAACCCGAACCAACTTTAGTGCAAGAGTTTTACTAAAGTCCTGGAAATGACAAAGTTTTAACTTAAGAATGGATCTATTGGATATTTTGCTGACAAACAAACAAGGTTGATTTTGAAAGTTAATGTTGAAGTTTAAAACAAAGATCTAATTACAGCTCAGTATAGATTTAACGACTGAATAAAAGCTATAAAATATTTTGCTAACAGACAGACTAACATACCAACATTTACTTATTTTAAATGGTCTGAATATTTTGTAACACTAAATTTCAACTGAACTGTTAAAAACAAATGTGTACTTGTGACTCAGAAAATACACATTTGTGTCTTTAAAGCTAAATTTGAACCAAATGCTGTTTGAATCTTGCAGTGCCAAAGGTTCTTCCTATTGTTTTGATGTTTTTGCACAGTTTGGGTTATTAAAATTCATGTTTTTCTTTTTAAGATGAAAGTTTTTGCATTATGCATCACAAACCTGACTGTAAAGTAAAACTTTTGCATCTGTATATTTTTCGTTTTGCAAGACTTTGTGCCACAATACATGAAATAAAACTCCAAAGACAGAAATAAAACCAAACCAAAGTGAGTCTTTACTTCAGCCAGCGCCTTCTGGTCCAGCTCTGAGATCGCCTGCAGCTGCCTCACCACGTCTTTAGCCAGAACTAGCGCGTCTGTTTCTCTCTGTGCGTAGTGCTGCAGCTCCGCCAAACGAGCGTCCACGGGACTGAGAGTGCCCGGAGGAATCTCTGAGAGGAAGAAGAAGATAGGGACAGAGGAAGGAGGAGATGGTTAAATGGTTTTTTTATTTTTTTTTTATAATATTCCACCTGAGGGGAAAGAAGCAGCCATGCTAAGAAATATATTTAAATTCTTTAAAATGTTAAATAAAGGAGATTCAATGCTTCCTTCAAGAAACACTAGACCATCCTTTGTGCAGGGAAAGGAGATCAATCTATCCCACAATGCATTGCAGCCACAATATTAGATATGAGCAGCAGGTGAGCAGCCTCTGAAAACACGATTAAGTGTTGTGGCTTCTTCTTTTACTTTTCTGAACGACCAAACCTTAAAGAGGAGTAATATTTTATATCTTACTAAAATGATATATAGGAAAGTGTCAGCAGGACAGTGATAAGAACACTTTACTTTAAGTACTTAGGTCACTTTTTGTTGAATATTTTATGAACATCTTTAGTTTCAGTGCTGCACAACGAGCTCACAGCTTAGTGCCAGTGGAGGAGGATTCTTAATGAAGTGCTGTTGTTTGGTCAAAAGTCACCTTAAACCGAACAAAGACCAACAAAGACAAAATATGGTGTTTTTTAAACTCTTTTTAAAAGTGCACCGAGTGTATTAGGAGAATGACTTCACTGCAGATGAACAAATAGGCAACCTTAAGCCTCAACAGTAAATTATTTGCTTTGTATGAGCCTTTCTTCACTGAAACGCTATGATGTTCCAGACGAGAGTCTAAACATGACATTTTGTTACGGCTGGCACTTTCAAAAAATATACAAAAGCTTTAAAAAGTGAGGTTTAAAGGTCCATTAAGGACCATTCAGACACATGATAAACAGCAGTAAGATCAAATTTATGTCTTTGAACTAAAATAAACTAAAAATGTAATTATTTATTTAAACACTATCATATATATATATAAGAATTTTTGAATTGAATTGAATATTTCTGTTTCAGTGGCTTTTATCTGTTTCATTGCGTCTGCTTTTGATCTTCTCAGGATTTGATTCTTTAAGCTGCAAGGAGGTAACAAAACACATATGCCACTTCACACAAATATTTAAGATATAAAACAATTTACAGGATCTAAACCGTAAAAAGGTTGTTTTAAGAAAAATGACATAAATAAACTGCTAAAACATTGTGGCAAATTATTCCAATCTGAAGCACTTTAAGCTTAAAAACACCTACAAACAATAGAGCCTAACATGTATGTTAGGCTGACGGGTAATTGTCCCTAGGTGAGAGTGAATGTTTGTCTCGTTTGTCTCTATCTGTCCCTGTGATGGACTGGAGACCTGTCCAGGGTGTCCCCCACCCCTCACACAGTGCCTGCTGGAGATAGACACCAGCAGCCCAGAGAGAAGTGTGTAAAAAAAAATAAATGGATTAGATTTTTGTTTTATTTCTGTATGAGAACTTGACATGAACACATCTGGGCGCAAATTATATTTTGTAATTGTAAAAAAAATCTTGTTTTGGGAAACTTATGGGTTGTCATTTTGATCTTAGAGTTTGTTTTCTTTGTCAGCATGTTTGTGATGTGTAGCGTTTCATACTTAACTAGGCTTCTATTCTAATAAACAAGTCTATTAAAAGTGCCGGCAGCAGAAAAGTGGTAATTTCCCCACAGATCAAAACATAATGAGCGATCAATGAGCAGGAGGGAAGTCAGGGGTCTGAAAGTAAAACACCAGCTGAGAACTGACGTATTGAGTTATTTTGCTTTTATTTTTTCACACAGAAGATTTTCCCACATTAGAACTAAATGTCACATTTACTCGATGCTTCAGTTATTGATGCCTTAGTTTCACTTCCTGCTTGTAACGACAGCTGACAGGAAGACTCAAACAGTTTAGAGTTTTGTAATATTTTTTTCTAGAATTTAAGATAACTTATTTTCAGTGGCTCTGCTTTTCTATATGGATGTTTTTTTTCACATTTACGGTAATTTATTTTATATAGCACAGCTTTTCTAACATTTATGGCAATTCATTTTTAGGTGGCGCAGATTTTCTACCATTTACGATATTACGTTTTAGATGGCACAACTTTTCTAGCATTTGTGGGGACTCCCACATCTGGCCCACGTTTTCTCTTTGCTGAGAAGCTGCCAGCACACAGAGAGATACAGAAAAACCAATATGGCTTGTGAAGAAAACTAGTTGTCTCCAACAGGAAAAGATAAATTAAAAAAAATATCCTGGACCTTTGTTTGTTTTTATTGTTAAAGACCAATGGTGTGGCTATGAAGCCAAAAAATATCATGCAGTTATACACTGAAATAAGGCAAGAGGTGGAACACCTGGAGAGCTGGTGCAGAGAGAATAACCTTCACATCAATGTGAAGAAGACAAAGGAGATGATTGTGGACTTCAGAAGGAACAAAAACACCTACACCCCCCTGAACATAAGAGGATCTGCGGTGGAAGTGGTCTCCAGCTACAAGTACTTGGGTGTACACATGAATGACAACCTCAGCTGGAGCAACAACACCACCAGCCTGATGAAGAAAGCTCATCAGAGACTCTACTTCCTCAGACGGCTGAGGCGAGC
>NC_056505.1:1637910-1648747 GCF_014905685.2 Nematolebias whitei
AGTTTTGACCTTAGACTTAGTTTTCGACGTACGCCTAGTCCACTACAATGGCGCCATCTTGGATCACTGGGGTAGCTTGGTGGTCAGTGTTGTGGTCTTGTAATTCTGAGGTTGGGGGTTGTAGCCCAGATTGCGTTAGAAAAAGGCACTCAACGTTAAACAGTTACCAAATCTTTCATGCGAGTTTGCTCGCTGCGTCGACCAGCGAAGAAGGGAGCAGCCAAAATTAAAACACAGTAATTTAACAAATGCGTACTCTGAACCTATTTGTAATAAAGGACAGAAACTCGTGTTGTGTTCAGGGATTCTGATGCTACATCAGGTTGCCTAATGGTCAACGATTGGCCATGTGGCGTTCAGGAACATCCTCTGACGTAACTGACAGAACAGGCTGAATCCGGTTGCTTCCTCAGCACTCTGCTGTCGGGTCCCTTATCAGAGCCCCCCGACACGACCCAGCCGAGCCGCTGTTTGTGTTTCCCCCGCAGCCGAGGCCTTTAGGAGCAGCCAGGATGAGATAAGATCCCATGATGCCTCGCTGCCGACATGTGTGAACCTTCATGCTCACGTTTATCTTCAACCTAATCAAACTGGAAAGAGTTCAGTGCTTTTTTAATTAAGCTTTCCACTAGGTAAGATTTTTTAAAAGTCGCAGACTTTGTAGCAGACAAATCTGCTCAGTGGTTCTTGAGATATTTTACTAACAAACAGGGTTGATAGATAAAGATAACGGTTTTAAGCACATCGTGCAACGCACAGAATCCATTATGGGAATGACTCAGCTACTACCATTTTAAATTGTAGCTGAAGATTCACTAAACGAGAATCAATTTGGGGTTTGCTGTGGTTGCTTAGCTGCAGCGGCCATCTTGAATGGAGGCCGAGTCCACAAGTTTGATTATAGATGTACACTCGGTGATCATTTAAAAAAATATTTCCTTAAATGCATCAAGCGGTTCATTAGACATTTTGATAAAACACACACGGACAAAAAGATTATCGCCTTTGGGTGGGTGATAAAGGTCAACGTTACGTTCTGAATACTTTATGTTGGTACAACTCTTGAACAAGTGCAAACAAAGTTAAAGTGTCTACATTTACGAGTACAGTCCAAACTTAAAGTCAGAACATTTAAATTTAATGCTTTCTTGCCACCTTTCAGGTACTCACCTGAAACCCCAAAGAGCATTCAGTCTGAATTACACGATATATTTATAAGGTTTTAACTAAAGTCTCAAAAATCTTAATTTTTTCATGCAAACCAGAAGATCTATTTTTTCTCGTTTCCACACATGGTGACAGAATTAAAAATCATTAATACAAGTTTCAAAACGTGTGGCACTAGCTTAGCTCCATACAGTCGGCTTGCTTCTTGTGCAGACTCAAGACTTGGAGATGCAACATCCGATGCAACCCTCGTGGAAGAGAACATACCAACCACATGGACGAATCAGGGCGCAAGTGTCTTGTGTCAAAAGTTTAAATTACCACAGGTATAATTTGTTCGTTTATATGCGACTTTAAAAATCAAGGCGTTGTAGCACATCATTTATAACACTTTAATGGATCCGGTATGAAAGAATCAACGCGGTGGAGTAGCTTTAACCATCGATTTCACAGGAAATCCCACCAACGAAGGAAGCCCAGTCCGATTACCTGCTCAGATATCACTCCGCCTCTCACAACCCACTCACCTTCCCCAACATCCCATCAAAACGCTAACGGCTGGAAAAGTCTGATGAAAACAGGAAGCAGCTGTTGAAGAGCAGCTCGTTCCGGTCGATTTCTGCCTCGCCTCACACACTCTCACTACTTTCTGAGGTTTTGTCCTGCCATTTTTCCACAGGTCCTTTCCCTCGTCTCACGGGACAAATGTTCAAACGTCTTTAGACTTGGAACAAGTGGCACCTTTTCTCAGTTCAACACTCAACAAT
This sequence comes from Nematolebias whitei, assembly GCF_014905685.2. NCBI lineage: Eukaryota > Metazoa > Chordata > Actinopteri > Cyprinodontiformes > Rivulidae > Nematolebias > Nematolebias whitei. The sequence goes on from NC_056505.1 coordinate 1,639,845, forward strand.
CAACATCCTGATTATGTTTCCAGCGAGTCCATTTGTTGATTCACTCACCCAGCCCCCGCCGAAATAAAACTTTTAACAGTTAGTTGTTTTGGGGCCTAAATTATTAATTTTTTAGCCGTTATAAAAAGATCACAGACAGGTTTTTATCCCCACCATGATCTTACTTAAACTAATATAAAACAAAAATAATAAATAGTAACATCTAAAACTGATGGTGAATATGAAAACCAAATGAATGCAGTGTTATACGGGTTCTCCAAGAACATTTGCAGAACCTCTTGGGATAAAAAACATTTTTCTTGTTTTGGTTGCAATTCAATAAATAAATCAAATGCGAAAAAAATGTTTGCTTTTTGCATTGACTGTCGATTTAATTTGTCTTGTTTGCCTCTAGAGTATTATTACCAGACCAGTCGTGCATTTTAAAATGTTCAAGTACTTTTAGTGACAAGAACTTCATAAACTAGAATATTAAAACATAACGACCGTCATAATGTGAACGATCACTAGTCAGAATGGGATTACTGTTAATAAAACTCCTGAAGCTTGACACTAACAAGTTTGTCTTCAGAAAAAAAAAACAACAACAACACAAATTTCCTTTAAATCAGACTTGTTTTTCTTTGCCAGCTGTTGTAGCGCAGGGAAATCCCTTCGTATAATGTTTGGCGTCATTGTAAAGTATGAGGATCCTCCTTTTTTTTTTTTATAACCAAAATCATCAACGACATCACTCCAGATTAGAGTTGTCATTTCTAACCCGGGCCCATACCCGGCCAAAATAAGCTGGATGGGCAGGCCGGGTCGGGCTTTTGATTGTGTCAGCGTATGCACGCGGCCGATGATCCAATTTGGATTACCACCAGCCGCTCGCGGCCGTTTGACTGCGCGCTGACCGGCTGGTTGAAAGAGGTACGATAAGTCCAGATGACTGCCAGCGACCCACCTGCAGCTTGACTGGACCCAGCCGCTGTGTCAGCGGACGTATGCGGCCAACGACCGTTAATTACTATAATAACTATAATAATCCGCCGACTTGTTAATAAACAAGAAATCTTTAGATCTTCCCATCTTTGAAATACGTTTTTAAATCATATCAAACTGATTTGCTTACAAAAGAAGTCCAAGCTTAATAAAAAAAAAAAAAAAAAAAAACCAAAGTCAGTTTTTTTTTTGGGTTCGGGTCTACGGGTTCGGTCTGGGCCGGATATTTTAGGCCTAAATGCAACTCTACTCCAGAATAAAAAATAAATTAATTAAAAAAAGTCCTTTTAAAACAGCTACTCTCAAACAAAATTAGCTCGTCATAAATCACAAATAAATGAAAAAGTACAGATCGTTTTGAAGTTTGTGAGATGGAGAATTTGAAAATATGAACTCGAGATTAAAAATGTCTTTATTGCAACTCATATTTGCAGCTTGGGTCATAAATTTAAAGTGCCACGTAACGATGATCAGCAAGTTTACTTCAGAGATCCACCAGGTAAGTTATTCAGCGCGTGACGTTCAAAGTTCTGTTTTTACAGAAAGAATCTAACCACTTTACGTTTACAGCTCTGACCTCTTTAAATGAACCAAACCAGTTTCAGTTGGTTTCTTTTGACCTTTGCACCCGTGTGTCTTTTGACAAATTATTGTTGTTTCCAAGTTAAGTTAGTTCTAAGCATTTCAACGTTTCTCTTCTTTCTGAACTCCCCCCCCCAAAAAAAATCCCCTAAATCTCCTCCCTGTGGTTCTTATTTTCTCTGCTGGCTCTCCTCTATCAGAACGATAAAGTCCGGGCCAGAGGAATACCTCCCACAGCCATGGCAGGGCTGATTGTGTTGCAGCTTGTTTAAACAAAGCCTCATGCTGTGTTGAAATGTCAGAAGTAACACGAGTTAAAAGATTAGCTGAAACACTCCCCAAATGTTAACTTTCGTCGTGTAACTAAAAGCGAGCTGAAGCTGACGGAGGAGAGGCCGCGGTCCGGACCGGCGCTGCATTTCTTTGGCAGATCAAGATCGTCTGGTTTCCAAAGCTGCGCAGAGTGAAAACACATTTTCAACCAGCGAACGTGGCCCGCTGGATGAGGCGGACACGATCCAGCGCCGATAAATGTCCTGATGGATCCAGTTTGAAGTTGTGAAGTGAAACCAGAGCTCTCTAAGTCCAGCGCTCCATACAAATAAAACAAAAACAGGCAAGTTTAAGATGTTTTTAAGCTTGTTTAAATAGATACGTTTAAAATACTGTCAACATGCTGGACACCGTTCTGAAAGGGTGTTTTCAAAATACAATATTTTTAATTATTTGAAGTGAAATAGTGATACCTTAGACAAGTTATGATGATAGATATTTCATGCAAACTTGGAGCGCGATCACCATACGGTGAAGAGATTTATGGCTGCTCCAGAGCGTAGACAGGCCCGTGCAGATCAAGGCTTCTGCAGGACAAATTCCTCTGATTCAGGGAGCAGCTGCTATGATGCCATTACGAAGCAGCACGCAGGTATTTGAAGCTGCTGGTGCCTCTGGAGTCCTGCAGACCTCAAGCTGCAGGTCCTCCAAAAGCTTTAGTTGTGAGTAAATCTATTATTCGGCCTCTCCCTCACCAATGCCCACAAGCAGAAACTGCTGCACTGAGCCCAGACATGCATAAAGACTAATTTTCAGTCTTGTTTACCGATGAGTGCCGTGCAACTCTGGTCCAGATGGAGGGAGTAGTGGACAGCCACCAAGCCCCAAAAAGGCTGCGACGTCAGTAAGGAGGTGGCAGAGTCAAGTTTGTGGCCAGAATCATGGGAAGAGAGCTAGAAGGTCCCTGAAGGTGTCGGACTGACCACTTTCTTTCCATGCCTTCCACAGCATAATCATCTTCATGCATGACAATACAATGCTGCCAAGAATACCTCTGTGGCATAAGAGAACTCGTAGTGTGGCCGTTATCCTCCGCTGACCTCAACTCTATAGAGAACCTAAGATATACGAGGGTGGGAGGCAGTTCACACCAAAACAGACATCCTGCAAAAAAATTAATACGGGTACTTTCCAAAAACTCTAGTTCAACAGATGCAAATATTATGAAGGTGATAAAGATGTGACTTGGCCAGTTTTTCCATTAAAAATGGCTTTGATTTCAGTAAATGTGACCTCTTAATGCTGCACGTTCAACAAAGGACCAGTTTTTGTTCAGTCAACGGTCGACCGATTGACATTTGCATCAACCGTTTAGGAAAATCAGAGATAAATGTAATTTGCATCATGATTTGGGAAGCAGCGTGAAGAGGCTTTTCCACAAAAATCTCTTTTGATAACCCATTAACAGTTGTTTACCAGGTATTTTTAAACAAAACAAGCAAATGTAAAGACATTTTTATCTAAAAACGAGCACAGATAAGCCTAGTAACAAATTTGAAAAACTTTGTTCTGACATCTTGCCAGAGAAAGCAGCAGGAATGACATTAGCCATTTGTTTCCTTGCACAACTTTTCACTTTGTGCAATTTTGACGTCTCAACTTTCAGACTCCATCTCGGAGGTTTATGACATGAAGAAGATTCAGCTGGATCTCTACTCCCCAAGGAGATCAAATGTGATCTAGAGATGCAAAGCTGATGTGGAAAACAACTAATCTGTTATCTGAAGTGCTTTTCTCTGCAGCGGTGATATCAGAAGTGGATGACACTGATGGCTGATATCAGGAGGGCCAAACAAAACTTTCCCTGAGAACAAAATGGTCACGATCACAGCATGTGACCGGTTGTACTTTCTGCCAGACTCGTAGCCAACCGGGACTTGTGGGGAGCTTTCATGCAAGGCAGCACGGTCCGGTGGATAAACGTGCCGTTAACCCACACGCACAGAGTTCCCGACCCACAACAAGACGAGGCCTCGCACAAAGGCCACATTTGTCAAATCTGTGACATAACTCCAATGTCAGTCCGACCCGGCGGGAGCCGCCCTGTGCCGTCGCCTTCGCCTCTGAGAGCGCCTTGTTTTCAGAGATGATAACCAAGATGGGAGGAGGGATCTGAGCCGTTATATAACCATCAGAGAGGAGGGCGACCTCTGACACAACAGAGGCCTCGGGCATCACCGAGCTGAGAGGGAGGCACGATTTGGTTTATTTCCCACCAGATTAGACTTTTAGTTGAACAAACAAACATTTTCATGAGAGCAGCGATCCTTTAGATGTTAGGGAATGAAAACTACACAAACTGGCTAATTTGTTCTCAAAGCAAAGCACAAAGCTGTGAAACGATTCAGACAATTTGACACGTACGCATAAAGCTTAGCCATTGTTGTACTCAAATGCACAAAAAGGTTTGCTGCTAGATGCGTCGCCCAACAAATTATATTTAGCCATCCAATTTCTGCAGCGCATTTGTGGTCAGGTTGCAGAGGCAACGGGTCCAGGAGGGAAACCGACATCCCCGTGAGGCGTTCCCTGACCAGATAAGCTATATGATCCCTCCAAGAAGTTCTAGGTCTGACTGGGGTCTCCTCCCAGTGGGACGTGCTCAGAAAACCTTTAGAGGGAGTTGCCCAGGGGACACCCTGACGTATGCTTGAACCACCTCAACGGACTCCTTTCAACGAGGAGGAGCAGCGGCTCTACTCATCGAGTCACTCAGCTCATCTCCAAGGCTCATTTCATCTGCTTGCATCGAGGATTTCTTGCTTTCAGTCACGAGGGTGTCAAACTCAATTAAAAAAAGGGGGACAACATTTAAAATTGGTCAAAGCCACGGGCCAGTTTTCATCAATACGCCAACTCAAATCGAATCCCTGTTGTTTTTTCTTGGTTGCTGGTTCGTCAACAAGTTTGCTCGGTCTCATTTGACGTTCTCTGTTGATCTTTCCATGTCAAAAATCAAAGATTACTTTGGCTTCCAAGTAGCTGCTACCCGTCATGAGAAGTCTGCATTGAAAGAAGTATGCTCAGGTTTATTTTAAAGCAAAAATGAGAAGCAATAAAAAAATAATTTGCATTGTAATCTGGGACAGATTTGGCCCGCGGGCCTCGAGTTTGACACTTCTGGAGTGTCCCGAGTGAGAACAGTGATTTTGTAAATTACTCACTGAGATGTTGTTTTACTGCGCTGATGAAAAGGTAAGAAAACAGAAACATCTGCTCAGAGGAAACCGGATCAAGAGGATCCGGATCTGATGGGTGTGTTGGTGTTTTCTCCCCTCTGCAGGGGGACGATGCCACATGGGATCAGGAGAGGCCGGGCCCACAAAGAGAGAACGAGCTGTTTTTTTTTACAGCACCAGCCTGTCTGAACACGAGGCTGAAGCGAGGTGTGGAAAATCTTCCTGAAAGTGGAACAAACGAACACCTGACACCAACCACACTTCTTTTCCTTCTCGTTTGTCACAACTGAAACCCGATGGGGCTCTGAAGGAGAGGCTGCTTTTATAAAAATCAGAGCCACTTTTTTTTTTATTCTGGGTAATCGCTTCTCTGCAGAGAAACGACAAAGCCTCGTGTCGTTTTACACAGCGAGGTGAGTCTCCGCGCTTCAGGGCAGGACTCTAAAGAAAGAGTGGAAACAGCAACAAATAACGAGGTCAGCTTGGGCATCTCCTGCAAAACGGAGAAATCACACAAAGATACTTCGGATGCGAGCTTGTATAAATCCGTCCTTCCAGTTCATTAGAGACAAACGAGTGAAAAGTTACGGACAGACTAAATTCAAAGCAATGCAGCCACAACGCGGGAATGAAAGGCGAGGATGGGAAAGGAGATAGAGGTTGTTGGTGGTGAGAATTAACGAGAAGACGATGTTGATGAGGAAACGGCGTCGTCTTCACTCGGTTCATCGCAGAGCAGCTTTTAACGGCGGCAGGCGAGGTCCGTGAGAGGCAGAGCGAGACGTTCAGTCTGTCAAAGAGCTCTTCACACGGCAACGCCCTGCGTTTAAACATGACTCAGACAACCTGAGCTGCAGAAACAAGCTGGAAGTGCACGTTTAGAAGAGCCGAGAGAGCTCCAAATTAGGGGTGCACCGATAAACCGGCCGATCGATCAGCCCCAATTTCCTTAATTTTGGGAGATCGGCTGCTACTTGCACGAGGAAACTGATTTTAACGATTTTTTTTAAAAATAGTTTTAATTGTCTAAACTTGATTGACACAGAGACAAACAACAATTCACTCTCTCACTCACACCTAGGGACAATTTAGAGTCACCAATCAGCCTAACATGCATGAAGAAAACCCCTGAATGTACAGAGAGAACATGCAAACTCCACCCAGAAAGGTCCCCGGCCGGGATTAGATCCGGCAACCTTCTAGCTGAGAAGCTCTACCAACTGCACCAGATGAGTTTTATTAAGAAACGACGACGTTGAAGTCGTTCCGGTCAAAGCTCGTAGGTGACGTTTGGCTGGATCTCAAGTCATCTGTTAGCACTTGAAGTGGCGCGCTGAGGACGACTCTCAGCAACTACCGCACCATGTTTGAGCTCAACGTCTGCTAAAGTTGTCCGACTTATAGCTGTGGCGGCCATCTTAAACTGGTTTGCCTCTAAAAAGGTGCAGATGTTCATCCAACGATCGCTTTGAACGCGTTTCGTTAAAACCCATCCAATGGTTCATGAGATATTGTGCTAACAGACATATTGAGGATGACGCTCAGCTACTACCACAGCTTTAGATTCGTCTTCATCAGCTGTGGCAGCCATCTTGAACAGAGCTGGCAGCCATCTTGAACAGAGCTGACGCCTAAAGTTAACGAGTTGTAGGTTTTCAGCCTGCTTTAAGTAACAAAATGATGTTTTTATTTTGAATAAAAGTGTGGTTTAGTTAGACCAAAGGAACAAGATGTTTTGAAGTGAGCTGTCAGGCACATTTAGGAACCAAACATGCACAGGCATCAAAATCAAAACCTGAAATGTGGGTTTGTTCTGACTTCATTATGGTTTTTAAACTCCTTACCCACAGCAAAAGCCTTTAAAAGACTATTGTTGTGCAAGTTTTGGTATTTCGTGGTGATTTTATTGTGTTTTACCTGGAAGAAGTGGCCATGAAGTCTCCTTCCAGCAGCCGCAGCTTGCAGAACAGAACCCCGTTGACGAACGGCACGGCGGTCAGCTCCTCCAGGGTCAGCTGCGTCTGAAACTTGAATTTCTTCTTTTTCACGAAGAAGGCCATGATTTCTCTCTAAAACCCGACGCTGACGGAACCGTTCAACCCCGACGCCGCCGAAACAAACCGCTGCAGTTTTTTAACAAAAGGAGTTTCCACCAGAAACCCGCTTCTTCTCTTTCTCCAGTCGGGATTCAGCGCCGAAACCTGAGGGAGAAAATTCAGTTCTCGGTGAACTTCGGGAAGAAATGAGGGGAAATACTGAAAAAAAAGAGGAGTTTAAACGTGAAAGGAAACTCACCCTGAAACATCTCGACTTTTGCGGATCTCGTCTGCAAAGGTTCAATAACGAAAAGTGTCGGAAACGACGCTTAAATGCTTTTTTTTTTCCCTTCGCGGCGCAGAGAGGAGGAACTTTGTTAGCAGCGTCAAGCTAACCGAGCTAGCGTCGTTAGCACTTCCGGTTACTTCCTTTCAGAATAAAACAAATTAACCAACACCGTTTTTTTTTTGTCTTCTGTAGAAATAAAAGAAAATACATAGAAAATCTTCAAACAAATATTTGTTCTTATTCTCAAGTTGCTGCTAAATGTTGCCTGTTTGAGTTAATAAATCATAAACTTATCAATTAAACAATTAATCAAAGCAAAACTTTGCACATTTTTAAATAACATCAATCTCGTTGGCATGTGATATTGCCTTGCAACATCATGTGGACATTGGGGGCAGTGCCACTGGATTGGCAGACTGAGGTGGTGGTTCCCCTCTTTAGAAAGTGGGACTGGAGGGCGTGCTCCAATTACAGGGGCATCGCTCCCCTTAACCTCCCCGGTAAGATCTATTCAGGGTACGGAAGAAGCGAGTCCAATCGTTGGTCAAACTTGGATCCAGAAGGAACAATGCGGGTTCCATCCTGGCCGTGGAACACTGGACCAGCTCCTTACCCTCACTAGGGTCCTCGAGGGGTCATGGGAGTTTGTACATCCAGTCTAAACGTGTTTTGTGGACTTGGAAAGAAATTCAGCCATGTGATCTTCAGCTCTCAATGGAGCGGTTCGCAGCAGAGTGTGAAGCGGCTGGGATGAGAATCAGCACCTCCAAATCTGAGGCCATGGTCCTCAGATGGTAAAGGGTGGATTGCTCTCTTCAGGTCAACGGTGAGGATCTGCCTCAAGAGGAGGAGTTCAAGTATCTCAGGGTTTTGTTCATGAACGAGGGAAGAATGGAGCGTGAGATTGACAGACGTATTGGTGCAGCATCTGCAGTATTGTGGACTCTGTACCGGTCCATTGTGGTGAAGAGGGAGCTGAGCTGTAAGGCAAAGCTCTCTGTTTACCGGTCAGTCTACGTTCCAACTTATGGCCACAAACTCTGGGTAGAGACCGAAAAAATGAGTTATCAGATACAGGAGGTTGAAATGAGTTTCCTCTGCAGGGTAGCTGGACTCTCACTTAGAGATGAGGTGAGAAGTTCAGTTATCAGGAGAGACTCGGAGTAGAACTGCTGCTCCTCCACCTCGAGAGGAGCCAGTTGTGGTTTGGCCATCTGGTAAGGATGGGCACCTCCATATGGAGGTGCTTCAGGCATGTCTAACTGGGAGGAGACCCCAGGGAAGACCCAGGACACGCTGGAGAGACCATGTTTCTCAGTTGGTCTGAGAACACCTTGGAGTCCTCCCAGAAGAGCTGTGGAGAGAAATGTCTGGACCTCCCTGCTCAAGCTGCTGCTCCCACAACCTGACTTCAGAACAAGCAGAGGGTAGATGGATGGATGGATGGATGGATGGATGGATGGATGGATGGATGGATGGATGGATGGATGGATGGATGGG
>NC_056505.1:1648847-1653187 GCF_014905685.2 Nematolebias whitei
GTGTGTAGTAGAGAGATGTATGAATGTGTGTAGTAGAGAGATGTATGAATGTGTGTAGTAGAGAGATGTATGAATGTGTGTAGTAGAGAGATGTATGAATGTGTGTGTGGATGTACAAACCGTTTTTCAAAAAAGTTGGGACACTAAACAAACTGTGAATAAAAACTGAATGCAATGATGTGGAGATGACAAATGTCAATATTTTATTCGTAATATAACATAGATGACAGATCAAAAGTTTAATCTGAGTAAATGTAACATTTTAAAGGAAAAATATGTTGATTCAAAATTTCACAGTGTCAACAAATCCCAAAAAAGTTGGGACAAGTAGCAATAAGTGGCTGGCAAAAGGAAATTGAGCATATAACGAACAGCTGGAAGACCAATCAACACTAATTAGGTCAATTGACAACATGACTGGGTATAAAAAGAGCTTCTCAGAGTGTCAGTGTCTCTCAGAAGCCAAGATGGTAAGAGGATCACCAATTCCACCATTGTTGCACAGAAAGATAGTGCAACAATACCAGAATGGTGTTACCCAGCGTAAAATAGCAAAGACTTTTAAGTTATCATCATCAACCGTGCATAACATCATCAAAAGATTCAGAGAATCTGGAACAATCGCTGTGCGTAAGGGTCAAGGTCGTAAAACTCTACTGGATGCTCGTGATCTCCGGGCCCTTAAACGTCACTGCACCTCAAACAGGAATGTCACTGTCAAGGAAATAACAGAATGGGCTCAGGAATACTTCCAGAAAGCATTGTCAGTGAACACAATCCACCGTGCCATCCGCCGTTGCCAGCTGAAACTCTACAGTGCAAAGAGGAAGCCATTTCTAAGCAAGCTCTACAAGTTCAGACGTTTGCACTGGGCCAGGGGTCATTTAAAATGGAGTGTGGCAAAATGGAAGACTGTTCTGTGGAACGATGAGTCACGATTTGAAGTTCTTTATGGAACACTGGGACGCCATGTCATCCAGACCAGAGAGGACAAGGATAGCCCAAGTTGTTATCAACGCTCCGTTCAGAAGCCTGCATCACTGATGGTATGGGGCTGCATGAGCGCTTGTGGCATGGGCAGCTTGCATGTCTGGAAAGGCACCATTAATGCAGAGAACTATGTTCAGGTTCTAGAACAACATATGCTCCCATCTAGACGTCATCTCTTTCAGGGAAGACCCTGCATTTTTCAACACCATAATGCCAGACCACATTCTGCAGCAATCACAACATCATGGCTACGTAGGAGAAGGATCCGGGTACTGAAATGGCCAGCCTGCAGTCCAGATCTTTCACCTATAGAGAACATTTGGCGCATCATAAAGAGGAAGGTGCCACAAAGAAGGCCCAAGACGATTGAACAGTTAGAGGCCTGTATTAGACATGAATGGGAGAGCATTCCTATTTCTAAACTGGAGAAACTGGTCTCCTCTGTCCCCAGACGTCTGTTGAGTGTTGTAAGAAGAAGGGGGGATGCCACACAGTGGGAAAAATGGACTTGTCCCAACTTTTTTGGGATTTGTTGACGCCGTGAAATTTGGAAACAACAGATTTTTCCCTTAAAATGAAACATTCTCTCAGTTTAAACTTTTGATCTGTGATTTGTGTTCTATTCTGAATAAAATATTAGATGTTGGCACCTCCACATCATTGCATTCAGTTTTTATTCACAATTTGTTTAGTGTCCCAACTTTTTTGGAATCTGGTTTGTAAATGAGAGCACATATTGTGTTGTAAAGAGCTTTGCGTTGCTATACCAGTAAGTCCAGTTACCATTACTGAAATGTCTCCAGTGGTTCATTAGATATTTTTTTCACTGACATGCAGAAGAAAAACATTATCACCCGCCTTTACATTTCAGAGGTGAGTGATGAACATGTGACTAATTAGTTCTGCAGGGCGGTTGCTGAGGGATTCATTTCAGTCTTTATCAGAGACAAACAGTTTGGTGGGCGATCATGTAATTACTCTGGTAGTCAAATGTGTCATGATCCAGTAAGATTAGAATAATACTCACGGTGAACAGAGGCGGTTCTTTGCTGTGAGGGTGGAAACCTTTCTGTCTACACGAGGAGATCTCATCTGTTCCTCGGTCCGTTAGCCGGAAGTAACCGATTCTGACAGGAACACCATCAGAACCGGGTCAGTGCAGAGCTCAAAGGAACCACAGCAGGTACGCTATGGGCACACGAACATGTCCACGGCGGGTTTGGACTCACTCGTTAAACTTGGGTGAGCAGACAATGGCGATGGCCTCGGGCAGCATGATCTGGTAGGAGCAGTGGGTGTGGAGGTCCACGCTGGACAGGAAGGCCGTCTGTGTGGGGTGAGTCTGGAAACACAAAGGAAGCGCAGAGGGCCACCCCGGCTTTACTTCATGTCGGCTGGAAGTCGAGGCGGAGAGCAGGACTGCGTCACGCTGCAGTTTCACTCAACACGTCATAAAAACAAGAAGCTCTTGTCAAAAACAAATCATCCTATTTTCCTGTGAGCACGCTCTCTTCCTGAATGAGCTGCAGCTCCGCCTCCCACCGGAGACGAACCGCGAGGGGGCGCAGAGCGCGCGACCCATTCAGAGCCAAAACATTTAACAAAACAGCATGTGGAGCGGATGCTGTCACTCATAAACGACAGATTATTTATGAATTAGTTCGTAGTTTAGAAAGAGAAGGACGGTTTCTTTACTCCTCTGAAACGAGCGTGAGCTCCGTTTACAAAACGACCGGCGGTCAGTCACATCCTACAGGGACATCTGGAAACCCTTGGCTTCACGCTTCTTTACATTTGTTAATATGGACGGGATTATAGAAGTGTCCCATTTTAATATTTTGTATTCACGCACCAAATGACACGACACATTTAAGCAAACAAAAACTGAAGCGGTTACATGATGAAGCAAGAAAACAAAAGCTGCAACATAAAGGACGTGCATTATGCTGCAGCTTTTATTCATGTCTCTTTATCCTTTCATAACGTAGCCTAGACTTCAATCAACTGTCAGCTTTTTACAGAGAAACCTCAAGGCTCAGTCTTAGGACCAACTTTCTTTACAGTCTACATATGTAATGTAGGTCAGAGCATCCCTGACGCATCCTTACATTTCTATGCTGATGACACAGTTGTTTATTGTCGAGCTAAAACAGTTGATAAGGTTTTCCAGCTTTTGAAATCTGCTTTTGACATCATCCAGTCAGACTTGTTCCATCTCAAACTTGTCCTAAACTCCGACAAAACCAAAGGGATGTTGTTTTCAAACAGGAAGTTGGTCCCAGCAGTTCTTCCATATAGCTGGAGCAACAACACCACCAGCCTGATGAAGAAAGCTCATCAGAGACTCTACTTCCTCAGGCGGCTGAGACGAGCTGGTCTGGAAGCTCAGTCCTCACCTCCTTCTCCAGGTGTGCAGTGGAGAGCATCCTGTGCTCCAGCATCAATGTGTGGCATGGAGGCTGCACAGCTGCAGAAAGAAAAGCTTTGCAGAGAGTGGTGAAGGCTGCACAGAAGATGTTGGAGTCAGCCTCCCCACCATCACAGACATCTACACCTCCAGATGCAGGAAGAGGGCCACCTGCATCATGAAGGACCACACTCACCCAGCACACACACTTTTTGCCCCGCTCCTCTCAGGAAGGAGGTTGAGGAGCATTAAGTGTAGAACCACTAGACTGAGGAACAGCTTCTACCCTGAGGCTGTTAGACTCATGAATCTCTAACTAGAATAATCACTGTGAAAAATCATATCATGTTGCTGCTGATCTGTTCCATGTTGCTGCTGATCTGTTGCAATGTTGTTGCTGATCTGTTGCAATGTTGCTGCTGATCTGTTCCATGTTGCTGCTGATTCAGTGGATTATCATCCAGAGAAGATGTTTGGAGGAAGAAGGGTGAGGAACAGAGCCCATACTGGTTGAGGTCCAGTATAAAATCTCCACAGTCAGTCATGATCTGGGTGCAGTGTCCGGTGCAGGTGTTGGTAAACTCTGCTTTCTTCAATCCAAGGTCACAGCAACAGTCTACCAGAATGTTTTAGAGGACTTCATGAGTCCTTCTGCTGAGGGTCTGTATGGAGATGCAGAGTTCATCTTCCAGCAGGACCTGGTCCCTGCCCATGCTGCCAGAAGCACCAGAACCTGGTTTGAAGCCACAGCCTGACTGGCCAGCCAACTGGTCGGACCTAAACACCATTGAGAATCTATGGGGTCTTCTCAAGAGGAACATGAGGCGCACCAGAGCAACAACAAAGAAGATCTGACAGCATCAAGGAAATCTGGGCTTCCATAACTCCCAGTCAGTGCCACAGGCTGATTGTCTCAATTCCATAACTCCCAGTCAACGCCACA
>NC_056505.1:1653197-1654394 GCF_014905685.2 Nematolebias whitei
CAGTCAACGCCACAGGCTGATTGTCTCAATTCCATAACTCCCAGTCAGTGCCACAGGCTGATTGTCTCAACGTCACATCAGAGATTAAGACAAAGATTCACAACCAATTATTGAAGATTGATATATTGATTTGAAAGAACCATATTTTGATTGATTTGTTCTGATCCTAATTTATTTATTTATTTCTGTTAAACTGGGAAGTGTGGCCTGATGTCTCCACAGAATTATGATTTATTAAAATCCAGTTTTCGTGGGTTTCATGAGCTGGAAGCTCAAATTATGTAAAAATAAACAAATAAATACTTGAAATAGTTTAAAGTGTGGGCCCTGAATCTATCGTCTGTTAAAGATGAACTTTCTGAATGAATTGTGGAAGTTACACAAGTTTTCTATGATATTAAGGGCGGCGGTGGCTCAGTGGTTAGAGCAGTCGTCCTCCAATGCAAGAGTTGGGGGTTCGAATCCACCAGCAGTCACATGCTGAAGTGTCCCTGGGCAGGACACTGAACCCCTCACAGCCTCTGATGTGTCAATCAGTGTCTGAATGTGATGAAGCTCTGGTTATTCTCTAGAATGATTTGTTCAGTTCTCTCTGTACAGATCTAGTATAGAGCTGTATGAACGGGTCTATGGGGCACAGATTGTTGTAAAGAGCTCTGAGTGTCTGAACCAGATAGAAAGGAGCTGTATAGGTGCAGTCCATGTACCATATTCTAATTTTTGGAGAGGGTCTGTATATGATACAGTGTGGACTCTAATAATCCTTTATTAATCAAGCAGCTCGGGCTGCGTCACTCACATGTATCCATCCCAGTGTGATGAGGTCGTACTGGTCCTGGATGAGGAACAGTTCTTCCTCGTTTTCAGTGTCACAGTAGTCCGGCCCGCCGCACTGCTTCGGCACGATGACGTGGGTCACGGTGAACGCGTTTCTGGTCTGGAACAGAAACGGAGAGCGTCACGCTGCAGAGAATGATGCAAAACAAATCTGCTCCCCAAACACGTCTGATCCATATTCACACTGCTGAATCTTTATTTACCAGATGTTGGTAAATAAACAACACTTCACCGGTCTCTTCTGTAAACACCACAACAAACTCCCAGATGTTGGTAAATAAACAACACTTCACCTGTCTCTTCTGTAAACACTACAACAAACTCCCAGATGTTGGTAAATAAACAACACTTCACCTGTCT
>NC_056505.1:1654494-1656878 GCF_014905685.2 Nematolebias whitei
TAACATGTTTCCAACATGGTTCAGATGAAGTGCAGCTTCATCACTGACATGTTTCTGACATGGTTCAGATGAAGTGCAGCTTCATCATTAACATGTTTCCGACATGGTTCAGATGAAGTGCAGCTTCATCACTGACATGTTTCTGACATGGTTCAGATGAAGTGCAGCTTCATCACTGACATGTTTCCGACATGGTTCAGATGAAGTGCAGCTTCATCACTGACATGTTTCTGACATGGTTCAGATGAAGTGCAGCTTCATCATTAACATGTTTCTGACATGGTTCAGATGAAGTGCAGCTTCATCACTGACATGTTTCCAACATGGTTCAGATGAAGTGCAGCTTCATCATTAACATGTTTCCAACATGGTTCAGATGAAGTGCAGCTTCATCACTGACATGTTTCTGACATGGTTCAGATGAAGTGCAGCTTCATCATTAACATGTTTCCGACATGGTTCAGATGAAGTGCAGCTTCATCACTGACATGTTTCTGACATGGTTCAGATGAAGTGCAGCTTCATCACTGACATGTTTCTGACATGGTTCAGATGAAGTGCAGCTTCATCATTAACATGTTTCTGACATGGTTCAGATGAAGTGCAGCTTCATCACTGACATGTTTCCAACATGGTTCAGATGAAGTGCAGCTTCATCATTAACATGTTTCCAACATGGTTCAGATGAAGTGCAGCTTCATCACTGAGCGGAGCTGTTTCACAGTGGAAATAATTCATTCTGTGTCTCGCAGGGTTTCCTCACTCAGCCCAGACTGGGGTCAGCTCTAATGCGTCGCAGATCATCAGAACCAGTGATTGTAACAGAAATACGAGTGGCGTAAATTAGCTCCTTGAAGATCGGTGCAGATAGAGCACAGACTTTTCTAAGTAAATTAAGACAGTTTCATTCATAAACAACGGAGATCGTGTGACCCGGCAGTACACTACGGATCGTGCTTCAGTAACAGATCGGGGAATGACAGTGCTTCGTCATGAAACAGGAAGTGGAGGGAAAAGCCTCAGGGCGGGTGAAAAACGATGCGATGATGTCGAAAACGTGACGCAGGGCGGCCACAGCAGCGCTGCGTGTGCACCTGAGTCACTGCTGGCTTGTCTTTCATGAGCTAATCAAAGGAAACATGGAGTTAACACGACAAAGAGTTCCAGACAAACTCAGAGCTTCAAACTGCACGATGAAAAACTTTTTCACATCCTCGGCACTTTATCTGTCAGGAGAAGCAACGTTTGAGGAGAGTCGAGCTCCGAGACAAACAACGTTTTCAAGATGATTGAACAGGAAGTGAAGCACATGAAGACAAAAACAGACGAGTCTTTAGGGGAGAGTAGATGCTTGGAAAGTGCAATAATATGACGTTTTCAATAATATGACGTTTTATTCTTCTTATGACGCAAAAACTTCAGAACAAATCACGTCTGAAGGGCAAACTCACGGCCGGCTTTGGTTCAGTACCGTCCTGAAAAGAAACAAAACAAACGACTGTTTGTGTTTTCAGCAAAACATCTGCAGTTGGATAAAAGAGTCTGTGAACGTCGTGGTGAAGTGGATCACCGCAGGTCCATCATGCACACGGAGCCGTCAGTGATGGTCACATGTCCTGCGTGCTGAAAGCAAAAACAAAAAAGGTAAAAATCAAAGAAGCAGCCGCCTCAGCCTCATGACACCTGAACAGGAGCAGCTGCAGTCCAGATGTCACACCCTACAGAGAAGACGTTCTGTTGTTTTTCACCGTTTAGTGTGTCTGAACGGTCGGCAGACACCGAACAATAAATGCACACAAAGACAAGTTCTTCTGGACCCGAGGTACAGCCCGGTTATCAGCAGCTCTCTGCGCTGCACACGTCTACGGGATTCAATTCAAATCTAAAAAAATAACTAACTCCAACAACTAAATTGTGGACGTGCATCCAGAGAATATTTCCACAAAGTTTCATAGCTGGGCAGCTGTGGCTGAGTGGTTAGGGCAGTCATCCTGCAATGGGAGAGTTGGGGGTTTGATTCCACCACCTGTCAAATGTTGAAGTGTCCATGAAGTGGGCAAAACACTGAACCCCTCATTGTATCTGTAAGTGTCCCATCGGTGTATGAATGTGTGTAGTAGAGAGATGTATGAATGTGTGTAGTAGAGAGATGTATGAAGGTGTATATTAGAGATGTATGAATGTGTGTATTAGAGAGATGTATGAATGTGTGTAGTAGAGACATGTATGAATGTGTGTAGTAGAGACATGTATTAATGTGTGTATTAGAGAGATGTATTAATGTGTGTAGTAGAGAGATGTATTAATGTGTGTAGTAGAGAGATGTATTAATGTGTGTATTAGAGAGATGTATTAATGTGTGTATTAGAGAGATGTATTAATGT
>NC_056505.1:1656978-1657198 GCF_014905685.2 Nematolebias whitei
TGTGTATATTAGAGAGATGTATTAATGTGTGTAGTAGAGAGATGTATGAATGTGTGTATTAGAGAGATGTATGAATGTGTGTATTAGAGAGATGTATTAATGTGTGTAGTAGAGAGATGTATTAATGTGTGTATTAGAGAGATGTATTAATGTGTGTAGTAGAGAGATGTATTAATGTGTGTAGTAGAGAGATGTATGAATGTGTGTAGTAGAGAGATGT
>NC_056505.1:1657208-1657650 GCF_014905685.2 Nematolebias whitei
AGAGAGATGTATGAATGTGTGTAGTAGAGAGATGTATGAATGTGTGTGTGGATGTACAAACCGTTTTTCAAAAAAGTTGGGACACTAAACAAACTGTGAATAAAAACTGAATGCAATGATGTGGAGATGACAAATGTCAATATTTTATTCGTAATATAACATAGATGACAGATCAAAAGTTTAATCTGAGTAAATGTAACATTTTAAAGGAAAAATATGTTGATTCAAAATTTCACAGTGTCAACAAATCCCAAAAAAGTTGGGACAAGTAGCAATAAGTGGCTGGCAAAAGGAAATTGAGCATATAACGAACAGCTGGAAGACCAATCAACACTAATTAGGTCAATTGACAACATGACTGGGTATAAAAAGAGCTTCTCAGAGTGTCAGTGTCTCTCAGAAGCCAAGATGGTAAGAGGATCACCAATTCCACCATTGTTGC
>NC_056505.1:1657750-1659970 GCF_014905685.2 Nematolebias whitei
TGTCAGTGATGAAGCTGCACTTCATCTGAACCATGTCGGAAACATGTTAATGATGAAGCTGCACTTCATCTGAACCATGTCGGAAACATGTCCGTGATGAAGCTGCACTTCATCTGAACCATGTTGGAAACATGTCAGTGATGAAGCTGCACTTCATCTGAACCATTTTGGAAACATGTCAGTGATGAAGCTGCACTTCATCTGAACCGTGTCGGAAACATGTCAGTGATGAAGCTGCACTTCATCTGAACCATGTCGGAAACATGTCAGTGATGAAGCTGCACTTCATCTGAACCATGTCGGAAACATGTCAGTGATGAAGCTGCACTTCATCTGAACCATGTCAGAAACATGTCAGTGATGAAGCTGCACTTCATCTGAACCATGTCGGAAACATGTCAGTGATGAAGCTGCACTTCATCTGAACCATGTCAGAAACATGTCAGTGACAAAGCTGCACTTCATCTGAATCATGTCAGAAACATGTCAGTGATGAAGCTGCACTTCATCTGAACCATGTTGGAAACATGTCAGTGATGAAGCTGCACTTCATCTGAACCACGTCAGAAACATGTCAGTGATGAAGCTGCACTTCATCTGAACCATGTCGGAAACATGTCATTGATTTTAACGTAAATACGAGTGGAGTAAATTAGCAACATGAAGATCGTCGGAGATACAGCACAAACTTTTCTAAGTAAATTAAGACGGTTCTTATTCATAAACAGAATTATACCAGTACATTTTCCTTAATCTGGCATATTGAACGGAGATCCGTGCGACCCGGAAGTATTCCTTTTAGCGCACGAACAGATGAGCAACACTACGGATCAGGTTCTGCAACAGATCGGGGAACGACAAGCAGCATTTGTGTTTTGTGGGAAACGGCCTGAATGTACCTTCTGTCATCACCTGAGCGTAGTTCTGGCCTCGAGCCTTCCTTTACTTTGCTCCTTCTCTTGATGGAAGAATCAGAGGTTTAGCCATATTTATCAAATATATGCCAAGAAAGAATAAACTAAAAGATGACTTTACTCTGCAGACGTGTTTGTCCACTTAATTTATTTCTGCTTCCAGCCTGCGTGAACCAAACGCAGCACGAGTTTACTTTACTGTGCATGTCCATTTGTTTAACAAGTTCAACGGTAGGGATGGGGCCGGTCCAGTATCTGTATCCGCCTCCGATACCAGCATAATTTACTTATCGGATTTTTCTAATCCAACCTGCAGAGATTTCCAATCCATGATGCATGTCTATGTCTGATGAAACTTCTCCACATGTGATTCCCTGCCGGCTGCTCTGCACAGTTGGCTTCAAACGATGGACTGGATTTCCTGAACGGAGGCGTGTCTCACGAGCCCAGACTAATAAGACCCGCCTCACATTCAGGAAATCCAGTTCATAGTTTGCAGCAGCTACAACGTGAGTAAACGCTCTCTATACGACTCTGCTGAGCACTGAGCCAGTGTTGCCAGATTGGGCGGTTTTCATTCTGATTTTGCAGGTAAAAATTACTTTGGGCAGGTGGGGATAATTTGGGTGGATTTTGGAGTCAGATCGGCGGTTTTTGAGTTAACCTGTTAAACACATTTCAAACAGTCATTCATCATTACTGCTTCAAAGCTCCCCTGACCTTTCTCCATCACTGATTGGCTATTGCCATCTGCCAGAGCGTTCACAACAGAGAACTGGTGAGACAGTTTTAGTTGACGCCTCGTTGAGTGGGCTGGCCCGTTGTGGCGCGTCAGAGCGGCCGCCATATTGCATGTGGCAGAACTGCCGGTCAACTAATAAAGGAAATGCACTGAACTTTATAAAGCACCATTCTGCAAAGTGTTTTGTGTTAATGCCTGTCATTCACACACACCAATATATTTGGAAAACGAACAGACACCAAATACAACATTTATAACTTTTAAAGTGATTATTAAAAATGTTCACTCCTAAAATATTTAGGTTAAAGGTAAGCACTAAACCAACATACATATTCTTGACTGTTTACAATTACTAATGTGTGTAACACTTACTGTGGTGATAAATATAAGAATATTCATATTGAAAATTATTCTGTGTCTATAATATAATATATAATAATATAACCAGATCCTGAAATGTGACATGTAGATTTTTTGTATAAAGAACACGAACATTCACATTTACAGGTCCTTCTCCAAAAATTAGCATATTGTGATAAAGGTCATTATTTTCCATAATGTAAT
>NC_056505.1:1660070-1664430 GCF_014905685.2 Nematolebias whitei
CAATTATTATTTTATTGATGAATGTTTCTGTTCAATTATTATTTTATTGATGAATGATTCTGTTCAGCCCTGAGACGATTCTGTTGTGACTTGGAGTTTCATGAGGACTCAAGGTTTTTATTTGTCATTTGCACCTCATGTGGTACATGTGGTGGAACAAAACTGCACAGAGTCCCAGTTACATCCAACAAAAAAGTAAAATCTAGAAATAAAGTGAACTGAAATGTTCAGAGACGACTTTACAAACTTTGACTCGTGGTACTGACGACTACAGGAGGTTCTTGGACTGAAGATGGAACCAGCTGAGCTTTAGGATGAATGATGTAATTCAAATATTGCCTCATTCTACAAGCAGACAAGTCCAAGCATAAGTTTTGTTTTTATGTGCTTAACCTTTTAGACACTGGCATTAGAATTTATCTAAATTTTAAGATTTTGTTTTTTCCTTTTTCAGAAATCCCACAAGCAAACTTTCGACGTCTTTCATTTGACCACTGCAGGTGAGGACACTTGTCAGTGCCAACTTTGCTGTGGCTTCGCTGCTTCTTGAATCTTTGAAGCCACGTCAGGGCTCACAAGTGTTTAACTGTCTCTGATTCTTTCAGCTTGTCCCTTCAGCCCTTTGAGTACCCCGTGTGCACGGAGGACGGAGTTGTGTTTGACCTGCTGTGAGTTGTGCTTGCTGACTTGAAACGAGTTAGTCAGGTGGTGTGCAACGTGTAGAAGCCTCCGATGTTAGAATTTCATGTACAAACTGTCCAAAATGCAGTTTTCATGTCTTCTTTGCTCGTGCTGCAGCTCACACTGTTTTATATTTTAATTTCTGGCTGCTTGGCTTACACGGATGTTTTAAAAGTAACGTGTGTTGCAGAAATGTTTTCAAGACAACAACCATTTACAAATCTTTGTTTTTGTGTGGTTGAACCTGGAACCGTACTTCCTGTCCGCCTCTCTGCTTCAGGAGCATCGTTCCCTGGATAAAGAAGTATGGAACTAACCCCATCTCTGGAGAAGTAAGAAAATCTAATTTAATTAAAATACTTTGTCAAAATTCTCACGTCTAATTTCTACCATGAAATACATCTGACCTTTGACCTTGATGGAGAAACGAACACGAGATGCTGTGACAGTTTTTAGGTCTTATCATCGCCTGACGACAAGAGGTGACAGTTTTTCCTGTATGTGTGCATGTTGTGTCTGTTAGCACAATATAGTCTGAGTTGACAGATTCTAGTAAGATTTGCTCCGTGTGATCCCTGAGTGAACGTCTACAACTGGTGAACTGGTGAAACCATCAACTTGGCCTCTTTGTCAGAGAGTTTCTCAGCTGTAGTGAACGCAGCAGAGATGTTCCACATCTTCAACATGTGAAGCGTCACAGTTCCCAGTCCTCCGTGTTCCTCCAGGTCCACTGCTCTGTGTGGGATCGGGCCCGTTGTTACGGGCTGTTCAGTCCCTGTACAGTCGGTGCGAGAGTTTGGTTCTCAGTGCTGCTAGTAAGTCGGACCCTTTAGGGTGGCAGTTGGACCACCAGGGCTGCCCCTTGTCACCAGTTCTGTTCAGAACTTTTCTGGACAGAACTTCTCGGTGCAGCCAGGGGGTGGAGGGAGTCCGGTTCTGTGGTCTCAGGATTCATCTCTGCTCTTTGCAGATGATGTGGTCCTGTTGGCGTCATCGTGTCGTGATCTTCAGCTCTCACTGGAGCGGTTCACAGCCGAGTGTGAAGCTCATGGGATGAGAACCAGAACCTCTAGACCTGAGTCCATGGTCCTCATTTAGAAAAGGGTGGATTGTTCTCTTCAGGTCGAGGATGAGGTTCTGCCTCAAGTGGAGGAGTTCAAGTATCTCGGGGTTTTATTCTCAGTGATGGAAGAATGGAGCGAGAGACTGACAGATGGATCGGTGCAGAGTCTGCAGTGTTGTGGACTCTGTGCCGGTACGTTGTGGTGAAGAGGGAGCCGAGCTGTAAGACAAAGCTCTCTGTTTACTGGTCGGTCTACGTTCCTCCCCTCACCTCTGGTCATGAACTCTGGTAGAGACTGAAAGAATGAGATCGTGGATCCAGGAGGTTGAAATGAGTTTCCTCTGCAGCTGGACTCTCCCTCAGAGACAGGGGGAGAAGTTCAGTTATCAGGAGAGACTCAGAGGAGAACCTGCTCCTCCACATCCAGAGGAGACAGTTCAGGTGGTTCATCTGGTGAGGATGCTCCCTGGGCTCCTCCCCAGGGAGGTGCTTCAGGCATGTCTGACTGGGAGGAGACCCAGGGGAAGACACAGGACATGCTGGAGACACTGTCTCTCTGTTGGTCTGGGAACACCTTGGAGTCCTCCCAGAAGAGCTGGAAGAGGCTGTGGAGAGAGATGTCTGGACCTCCCTGCTCAAGATGCTGCCCCCGAGACCTGATGATGGATGGATGTTGTCTGCTCCTCATCATATCCTAACATTTAAATTCAGTTCCTCCTGTTTATACCAGACGACTCTTGTGTACGTGCAAAAAAAAAAAAAAAACAAAGTCCTAAACTTTATTAGAAGAAATAAATCTCGTTGTTCTTTTGTCTTGCAGAAGCTGGAAGCAAAGTCCCTCATTAAACTGAACTTTGCCAAGAACAACGAAGGTAAGTTGTTCATGTGTTGACGTGTCCGGGCCATGAGAGCGCACGTCTTTAGAGTAAACTCATTAATTCAAGACGTGAAGCTGCAGTTTCTTCTTGCCTCTCTGAGAGAACACAGAAATGACCGAGCGCTTGCTTCTCAGTCAGGACGATCATTACGTGCACTTTGAAAAGGACTTGATCCTCTGCTGCCATCACTGTCAGAGTAATTCTGCTCCTTTCCTTATTTATTTATTTATTTCCAGGAAAGTATCACTGCCCTGTTCTGTACAACGTCTTCACAAATAATTCTCACATCGTTGCCAACAAGGTGACAGGAAACGTGTTTTCATACGAGGTGAGGGATCTTTACATAAATACTAAAAGTACAATCACAGAAACGTTAAGAAAGATAAATATTTGAACTCCGATGCAGATCAACGTGTTTGTCCCCTCAGTTCATTAAAACAAAGCTCTTCTCTGGGACGGTGGTTCAGTTTCAAGCTGGGACTTCATATTTCTCCGCAGGCCTTCAGTGAGCAACAGAAAACTGTAAAGGAACAAGTTGTGGTTTATTTGACCACAATATGAAAAAACATTTGATTTGAGAAGAGGCTTTTAGTTTCTCAGAAGCCTTTAAGCTTTCCTTCAGCCTCTGAAGGGAACGAGCCGCCTCCGGGGGTTTGGGTCGGTTCTGTTCACCAACTGAACACGGAGCAGAGAAACCAAACAGCTGTGAGGAGCTCAGACAGAAGATTCTAGATGTTCGTGTTAACGTTAAACACTGCAGCTTCACGATCCTCTGACCACAGCTGCACGTGTTGTTAGAAACCACAAGCTTCAAGAGACCGTAGACAACCTCTCAGGGTGTGGATGCAAGAGGAAATGCGACCCCAGGTTGATCAGTGGGATAGTGTGTGTGGTAGGATCCAAACTGGTCACCATCTGTCACATTTTGAATCCTAATGGGCTCCATCAAGATCCCTCATGTGAAAAACAAAGTTGGACAGGAAGTCACCAAAAACATGAGAGGAACCAAAGATCCTGGGTCTGATGAGACAAACCCAGAACCCTTTAGCTCCGGCCTCATCAGCTCTGTGTTTACAAAAATGAGTAAAGAACATCATACCTGCTGTGGAACATGGACAGGTTTTTGTTCTGAGGCTGCTTTATGCAATCTCAAGACTATCAAGGCACCCAGTGTCAGGAGTGATGGTTTTGGATCAGAACCCAGTGGTGCAGGCAGGACTCAGAACCAGGGAGGAAAATAAGAAGCACTTTAATGGAAGCAAATAATAAGTTGTTGTGGCAGCAAAACACTTGGATGGCATGAGGAAATAACCAAAGACTCAAGGAGGGAAACCAGACGAAGACCAGATGATTACTTCCCAGACAGCGAGTAACACAAAGACACAGACTTGTACACACACACACACACACACACACACACACACACCTGGACAAGACACGTAGGTGGAAACAATCATGACAATTAACAGAGAAACCAGGGGGTGTAGGGATGGGGACCAGCCACCAGAGGGCACCATCCTTGCACCCTGGAGCAGAAACCTCAGCTCCTTCAAGTTCAAGTTGTTTATTTGTCATGTGCAGGTTAACAGAACAATGAAATGCTCCGGATGAGAAGAACCGATTTGACTCACTAAAAAATCAAAGAACAAACCAACAAGAAAAAAAAGCATAACTTATTAAACATCATCATTATTATTATTATTATTATTATTATTATTATTATTATTATTATTATTAT
>NC_056505.1:1664440-1666709 GCF_014905685.2 Nematolebias whitei
ATTATTATTATTATTATTATTATTATTATTATTATTATTATTATTATAGCACCACCACATCACAACAAGTTGTCTCAGGGACTTTACAGGAACATTCACATCAAAGCCAGTTAGTAAAGTTCTCTATCTAAGGAATCCAGCAGACAAGATGAATCTTGGCTTCGTTGCAGTCTCCCATCCTGAGCAAGCACAGTGGAGACAGTGGGAAGAAAAACTCCCTTTAACAGGAAGAAACCTCCAGCAGAACCAGCTCAGGACAAGAGACCATCTGCTTTGACCGGCTGGTTGAGAGGACAGGAAGGAGAGACAGACGAACAGACATCAGATGTTTCTAATGTTAGTGATATTACGCAGGTGGAAGAAGGAGGTTCTAGTAACGTTTTTAATGTGGGGGATAAAAGACATGTCCTGATCAAAAATAACACCAAGATTTTTAACATTAGAGCTGGAGGACAGATTAATGCATCTAAGGAGGGAGAAAGACTGAAACATTCATTCCTAAGGTGCTCAGGTCCAAAAACCAAAACCTCAGTCTTGTCTGTTCAACAGGAGAAAATTAAGGGTCATCCAGGTTTTTATGTCTTTAAGACATGCTTGTAGTCTAAGTAGCTGATTGGATTCATTGGGTTTAATGGACAAATATAACTGTGTGTCATCAGCATAACAATGAAGATGTTTCCCATGGAGGGGGGGGCGATATGGCTCAAATATAATATTGTGATATTTCAGAGCATTCTGACGATAACGATAAATTTCGTGATATTCATTCAACCTTTATTTAGACATTTAAATCTCATTGAGCCTCGAGGACTCATTTACAAGAGAGACCTGATATAACGACAAAAAACAAAACAACAGAAATCATAGTTATTTGTCAAAATTAACTTAACATGTTGCTTTGCAGTTTTATATAAAATTAAAAAACAAGGTTGACTGAAATAACTTCATTTAGTAAAATATTCAGTCTCCAAGTATAAAACTAAAAATGATCCTTCTGTTATTTAGATTGAAAAAGTCAGCACAAAATATAGATCAATAAATCCACCACAAAAACTAAAGTGCAGGTGAAGTTTACCAAAATAACTGAATAAAATGAATCTTAAGATCTGTTGATCATAAATGTAACAAAATATATGTTTCTTTAAATGAGCTGTAACTTCCAGAAGTTGTAACAAGGTGATCATGTGACTCTGAAGCTGGTGGAGTTTCATCTGTTCCTGCAGGAACATTCATGTCTCTGATCACATGACTCCGATCACATGACTCTGTCTCTGATCACATGACTCTGATCACATGACTCTGATCACATGACTCTGATCACATGACTCTGTTCTTGGTCCATGGACTGTGGATTTCAAGAGCCAGTTGAGCTGCGTGTTTGTACTGGCAGTTTAGAGCGGGGTGGAGAGACGGCTAAGCAGCACGTTGTTTGTTTTTACCTTTTTAGCTAGCTAGTATTGTGTGCAGCTAATTAGCGTTGCACCCACAGATATCATATAAACACTAGACCTCACATTGGCTGCTGCGGTGCAGGAAATACAGCCACCGTCTTGGAGCGGTCGTCCTTCTTATTTGGCTAAACCAGAAGAGCAGAAGATGTCTCAGCACCCGTCCTGGGATGCCATCAGGCCCTGGTGTCTTGTGAGGGTTTACCTTCTTGAACGCCTGTCTCACTGTAGCAGTGTCTAAACAGAGTGGAGCGTCCTCACTGTCTACAACAACTTCAACAGGATAATGACCTGTTGGAAAAATTCTCCTTCACCAACGTTGTTTACTCACAAAAAGCACAGCTCACGGCAGGTGACCATTTTTAACCAGCTTTACCTTCAGGACCCACTCAGGACCTGTTCGGGACCCGTTCAGGACCCGTTCAGGACCCGTTCAGGACTCGTTCAGGACCCACTCAGGACCCGTTCAGGACAGATTCATTCAGGACCCGTTCAGGACCCACTCAGGACTCGTTCAGGACTCGTTCAGGACCCACTCAGGACCCGTTCAGGACCCACTCAGGACTCACTCAGGACCCGTTCAGGATCCACTCAGGACCCGTTCAGGACCCACTCAGGACACGTTCAGGACCCACTCAGGACCCACTCAGGACACGTTCAGGACAGACTCATTCAGGACCCGTTAAGGACCCACTCAGGACCCGTTCAGGACCCACTCAGGACTCACTCAGGACCCGTTCAGGATCCACTCAGGACCTGTTCGGGACTCGTTCGGGACTCGTTCAGGACTCGTTCAGGACTCGTTCAGGACTCGTTCAGGA
>NC_056505.1:1666719-1668845 GCF_014905685.2 Nematolebias whitei
GTTCAGGACCCGTTCAGGACTCGTTCAGGACCTGTTCAGGACCCGTTCAGGACTCGTTCAGGACCTGTTCAGGACCTGTTCAGGACCCGTTCAGGACCCGTTCAGGACCCGTTCAGGACTCGTTACAGATACAAATAAACGCAGACAAGTGAGCGATTGAGCCTCGAACATCATTTATAGCATTAAGAGTTCGGTGGAGTTTCATCCTGCAGGGGTCAAGTTCCTGCTTTTACACATAAATTTGAAAAATGTTTTCAAATGTTGTCTTTTTGTTAGAATTGTCATGTAAAGCAAATTAAAAACATGAAATGGACTTAACTGTAAGTGTCTTCAGAGAAGCTTTTGTTTTGATTTGAGGTGTTTTTTTCCTCGCAGGCTGTTGAGCAGCTAAACATTAAGACGAAAAGTTTTAAAGACTTGCTGACGGACGAACCCTTCACCAGGAAGGACATCATAACCCTTCAGGTCAGCCCTTTCTTCCTTTAATATTCATTTAGGTTCTTCAGAAAGTCTTTAAACATTCTTCTGTTTTTAAAGGACCCCACAAACCTGGATAAATTCAACGTGTCCAGCTTTTTCCACGTGCAGAACAACCTGAAAGTGTTGGACCCAGGTGAGGTGGACATGCTCTGTAAACGTGGAAGCATCTGTTTGTTCTGGTTTTAACCCGTCTGCTCCTGGTTCTACTGTTCAGACGAGGAGAAGGC
Organism: Nematolebias whitei; assembly: GCF_014905685.2. NCBI lineage: Eukaryota > Metazoa > Chordata > Actinopteri > Cyprinodontiformes > Rivulidae > Nematolebias > Nematolebias whitei. The sequence continues at coordinate 1,667,427 of NC_056505.1, forward strand.
CAAGCAGGACCCGGCGTACCACCTGAAGAGCACCAACCTGGAGACCAGAGAGACCTTAGCCGAGCTTTATAAAGACTACAAGGGGGACCAGCTGCTGGCCTCCACCATGAAGGAGCCGCAAGCAAAGAAGACGGACAAACTAAACGCTGTAAGTCCGACCTGAAGCAACGAGGAGCTTCTGGTGACCAAACGCTGTTCAAACATTTCATTTAGACTTTAAACCTGAACTGCTTCTGTTATTTTCACATTTACATCTTATTAGTTTTAACCACGCCTAATGTCGTGTTTGCATGTAACACTATAATAAGACCACGTTTCACATGCTGATGTCTCCAGAACGATCTTTATGAACGGGAGCAGCGATGTTTTTGATGCGTAGAACCGAGATGACTGACTTTAGAGGTCAACCTGGTCCAAGATGGCTGCCACAGCTGAACTAAACAAATACTGAATCTAAAAACTGCAGCAGTTGTTGCTACACAGATACTGAGCTAAAGTTTGTTGTGGTAGTAGCTGAGAGTCATCCAACACGTACTCTGAGCGTCCATCTTGCAGTATGGTATGAAACTGAGTAACGGTGACCTGACTGAACATTGTTGGAATTTTTACCTGGATTACTGAGCATGAACTTTGATGTCTGAGTAATGGTATTTTCAACATTTGATTTTAAACAAAGTCTTTTTATTTATATTCTTCTTTTTTTGATACAAAGAAAACGAGAACACAAAAACCCCTCCCACACTGGACCAGTCGCACATACACAAAGGAACTACACACAGGCATGGACAAGTTCTCAACAAATGATACAAAGGGCTGCCAAGTGTCCCAGGATCGTCTTACAGAACCCTTCAGGGTGTATTTGATCTTTTCCAAATGAATATGGCACACATCACCTCCATTACCCAATGTACATATGGTGGTGGTGGGGTGTGGCTCCTTCCAGTTGCACAAAATCAGCCTCCTGGCCAGAAGCGAGCCAAAGGCAATTACATCCCTCTCACATTTGCTGAAGGACGTGTCCACGGGGACCACCCTGAACAGCGAGATGAGTGGTGATGGGTGAACAGTTTTGCCACATATTCCAGAGAAGGTGTCGAATATAGATTACCAGAAGGCTTTCAGCTTGGGACAGGTCCAGATTGTATGCAGGAGTGTAGCTGGAGTTTGTTTGCAATGATTGCATGCGGGGTCCAGATCGACCTTGATCCTGGACAGTTGTCTTTGGACCAGAGCAGCCTGTGCACCACCTTGATTGACATGTGTCAGACAGATTGAAGATGAATAAATGTTCTTAATGATCACAAAGTTTGTTTTCTCAGTCATCCAGGTATATAACAACAAAAAAGGTTGAATCATGTCATCTGGACTTCGTTTTTTTTGTTAAAAAGAAACGTTTCGCCCCTCGTCCAAGAGGCTTCG
>NC_056505.1:1668945-1674013 GCF_014905685.2 Nematolebias whitei
AAAAAAAAACAAAAACAGTTAGATTCTAATGCGAATGTAGAAAACTAAAAACAGGAACATGTCTGCATCGGTCCCTGCCAGGAGTCCAACAGATTCTTAAAGCCACTTAGAAAGGTCAAAGGTCGAGAGCTTCAGATGTTTTTACAAGATATTCCAGGAAACAGGAGCGGAGCAGGAGAAGGTCCTTTTGTCTAGTTCAGTCCGCACTGAGGGAACACTGCAGGTAATGATGTCCTGAGAGCGCACGCTGTAGCTGCACTCACACAGAGACATGAAGGAGGAGATGTATGAAGGCAGCAGACCAGGAAGTGATTTAAAGATGGAAATGTACCAGTGGGAGAGTCTGTGTGGAGTTAATGGTGACCAGTTAACCAGTGAATACTGGGTGCAGTGGTGGGTACGGTAGTTACAGCCAGTTATGAATCTTAGTGCACCATGATAGACAGCATCCAACATCTGCAGCATCCAACATCTGCAGCATCCAACATCTGCAGCATCCAACATCTGCAGCATCCAACATCTGCAGCATCCAACATCTGCAGGGTTCTTGTAGGAGCGTTCATGTAAATAATGTCACCTTAATCAATGGAGGGAAGGAAAGTCACAGATACAAGGTGTTCCTAACATTCAGAGTTAGACAGGATCTGTTTCTGAAAAAGAAACCCAGTTTAACTTTCAGTTTCTTTACCAAGTTTTCCACATGGAGCTTAAAAGAGAGATGTGAGTCGACCAAGATACTCAAATATTTATAGGAATCAACAAACTCAATGGGGACACCATTTGAGGATAAATCGAAGGAAGAACTGCTGGGACCAACTTCCTATTTGAAAAAAACATCCCTTTGGTTTTATCTGAGTTTAGGACAAGTTTGAGGTGAAACAAATCAGTCTGGATGTAGTTGAATGCAGATTTCAAAAGCTGGAAAGCCTTAGCAACTGTTTTAGCTCGACAATAAACAACTGTGTCGTCAGCATAGAAATGTATGGATGCATTAGGGATGCTCTGACCTACATTACTTATGTTTATTGTAAAGAGGGTGGGTCCTAAGACTGAGCCTTGTGGTACACCATTGTTGACTGTTAAATAACTGCAGGAAGTACCATTATGTTGAAAACATTGTCTCCAATGGTGTGATCTGAGAAACCGATTTCTGAGAGTTTATGACACAAGATGTTCTGATCCACAGTGTCAGAATCTTTAGACAGGTCTAAGAAAAGTGCAGCACAATAATCCTTAGCATCCAGTGCTTCAACAACATCATTAAGAACCTTCAGTGAAGCAGTGGTTGTGCTGTGTTGTTTCCTGAAACCAGATTGATGTGGAGGTAAGATGTTAAATGAGTCCAGGTCATTTTTGATTTGAGAGTTTATCAGTTTTTCTAGAACCTTGGCTAAAATGCAGAGTTTAGAGATTGGTCCATAGTTGTTCAGTGAGGGGGGGTCACCTCCCTTCAGCAAAGGAAGAACAAAGGCTGTTTTCAAGTGTCTGGATGGAGTTTTGTCTCATGGAGAGATTGAAGATGTGGGTCACAGGGACTGTGATGATATGAGCAGCCAGCCTTAAGAAATAAGGTGGAAGTTCATCTGGACCTGCAGATTTTTTAGGATCAAGATCTTTTAACAGTTTATTGACCTCACTGACTGAGAATGGAGAAAAAGAGAAGGTGTGATTAACTGAGGATTGACTTGTAGGAGGGATTTGATTTGTAGAAGTTTGGTTATTAAGTGAAGTGGCTGATCTTCCATTAGTAACTCTGTCAAATAAAGAACCAGAAGCAACAAAATGTTTGTTGAAACAATTCAGGATCTCGTGCTGATTTGACACAGGAACAGAGTTAACGAGAAGTTGTGATGGGAGGTCAGATGAGAGAGACTTGATGGTTTTCCAGAATCTGTTAGGTTTTTATTTAGGGTTTAGACCAGTTTTTCTGCATCATCTTTAGATCAGATGTTTCTAATGTTAGTGATATTACGCAGGTGGAAGAAGGAGGTTCTAGTAACGTTTTTAATGTGGGGGATAAAAGACATGTCCTGATCAAAAATAACACCAAGATTTTTAACATTAGAGCTGGAGGACAGATTAATGCATCTAAGGAGGGAGAAAGACTGAAACATTCATTCCTAAGGTGCTCAGGTCCAAAAACCAAAACCTCAGTCTTGTTTGTTCAACAGGAGAAAATTAAGGTTCATCCAGGTTTTTATGTCTTTAAGACATGCTTGTAGTCTAAGTAGCTGATTGGATTCATTGGGTTTAATGGACAAATATAATTGTGTGTCATCAGCATAAATGACTAACTTTGGTGAATGAAGAAGATTCATTATTTACATTTACAAACTGGAATCTATCAGATAGATATGATTTAAACCATTTTAGAGCTGTTCCTGTAATCCCAACATCATATTCAAGCCTCTGCAGTAAAATATTGTGATCAACTGTATCAAATGCAGCACTGAGGTCTAACAGGACCAGTAGAGACACAAGTCCATTGTCTGAGGCCATGAGAATATCATTAGTGACTTTTACTAGTGCTGTTTCTGTGCTATGATGAGCTCTAAACCCTGACTGAAACTCTTCAGATTATTTCTTTGTAGATGTTCACACAACTGACCTGCAACTAGTTTCTCTAGAAGTTTTGAGATGAAAGTTAGATTAGATATAGGTCTATAGTTGGCCAGGATTCCTGAGTCAAGGTTATTTTAAGAATCTGTTGGACTCCTGGCAGGGACCAATGCAGACATGTTCCTGTTTTTAGTTTTATACATTTGCCTTAGAATCTAGCTGTTTTTTGTAACTTTTTTTAGCCATCCTATTTGTTAAAAAAATAAATTGAATTACATTTTATAACCGTTTATTGTTGTCTTGTTGTCCAATGTCATTATTCTTTGTTGAAATCAGGTCTCTCTTGTAAATGAGTCCTTGAGGCTCAATGGGATTTACCTGTAGAAATAAAGTTGAATGAAAAAAAATTATGTTTCATAAGTAAAGGTTTAGTTACAGCAATATTAAAGCTCTGTGGTATGCAACGGTTTATGAGACAAATTAAGCAGATCCAAGACGTGGCTATTAATTAAGGGAAATACGTCTTTAAACAGTCTGGTTGGGGCGAGATCTAGCAGACATGTGGATGGTTTGGATGAAGCTAAAAACAACGGACACCATCTTAGCACCAACATAACTGGTTTGTTCCACTTTGGAGTAAGCTGTTAGAGGAAGAATCAGTTTTGTGTTGTGTGTTTCGTTGACTGATGAAGCCTTCTGGATGGAAGGTGAAATATTTCAGGAAAAAATTAAACTGTCCAGATGACCTGACTGAAAAATGTTGGGAGTTATCAGTTCATTGACTAACAGGGCTTTAGAGGAAAGAGATCCGAAGGTCAATAATCCACATTTAATCATTTTATTATTTTGTTCTGGTAAAGTAGTTGTGTTTATTTTAATAAGATTTTTATGGTTTTTATTTTTAGAGCTGATTTTTGGTTTATTTGTTTTGAGCCGTGGGTTATTAAGACTTTAAGAATCGTAGTGATGAGTCTACAGGAAGTGCAGGAGCGTTCACCAGGATGCTCCTGCCAGCTGGCCATCAGCTCAGAGTTTATGTTGGTGTCAAAACAACAAACAAACAAACAACCCCTCTAAGGCTCCCCCAGCAGCGTTCATGCATCATTCATCAGCTCGCTGCCATTTGGACTGAGTGGGACTGGATCAGAGAAGTGAGTGGAGTCACGGTAAGCCCTGAACATGGTTCGCTCTGACAAGTCAGAAAACCCTCCTGAAAGCTTTGAGTCTGCGGTGAGACATGTGAACGTGTGCTTCTTGTTCTAACCTTGGAATGCATCGTGGACTTCATTTACCATTCAAAGACTAAACCTTGGGACTTCCTCTGAAGCACATGGTCCTGGAGGACTGCAGCAGAATGAGGTTCCTGGGATTGAGAAGCAGCCGATGATAAGTCAAGTGTTGTTTGAATTTATAGACAAAAAGAGAAGCTCGAAGTGTCTGAACGTTCTCTGAAGGACTCTCCTGAAAATGACAGAATCTTTGGTTCATGTTGGTAACCGCAGCTGGTGGTTTATTTTGTCCCACTCTGCTGTGCAGTGAGTCCCATGTACACAAAGCTGAACACCAACAACAGAATACTAACTGAAAGCTAAAAGAATGGGAATACTAGCTAAAGGCTACAAGGAACAGAAAACTGTCTAAAAGCCAAGTTACCAAAAGGCTAGACAAATACCAAAAGTAGCAAAGTAACTTGTACCTCAAAGTAGCACAATTTTAGCTTAAAGCTACAAGTAGAAAATGTTAGCAAAAAGCAGTAACAAGCTAGCTAAAAACTAAAAGTACATAAAATGCAATTTTATTAACTTTATTTGACCGGGTGGGTCTTTAAAAACAGTTTCTTATTTACAGTGTCAGCCTGGCAAGCAGACACTGTAAAGAACTGCAGCTTAAAGTAGACAAATGTTAGCTTGATGCTAAAAATAACAAAATGATAGCTCGATGCTAAAAGTAACAGAATGTTAGCTCAATGCTAAAAGTAACAGAATGTTAGCTCGATGCTAAAAGTAACAGAATGTTAGCTCGATGCTAAAAGTAACAGAATGTTAGCTCAATGCTAAAAGTAACAGAATGTTAGCTCAATGCTAAAAGCAACAGAATGTTAGCTCAATGCTAAAAGTAACAGAATGTTAGCTCAATGCTAAAAGTAACAGAATGTTAGCTCAATGGTAAAAGTAACAGAATGTTAGCTCAATGCTAAAAGTAACAGAATGTTAGCTCAATGCTAAAAGTAACAGAATGGTAGCTCAATGCTAAAAGTAACAGAATGTTAGCTTGATGCTAAAAGTAACAGAATGTTAGCTCAATGCTAAAACAGAATGGTAGCTCAATGCTAAAAGTAACAGAATGTTAGCTCAATGCTAAAAGTAACAGAATGTTAGCTCGATGCTAAAACAGAATGTTAGCTCAATGCTAAAACAGAATGTTAGCTCGATGTTAAAAGTAACAGAATGTTAGCTCGATGTTAAAAGTAACAGAATGTTAGCTCAATGGTAAAACAGAATGTTAGCTC
>NC_056505.1:1674023-1674563 GCF_014905685.2 Nematolebias whitei
ATCGATACTAAAAGTAACAGAATGTTAGCTCAATGCTAAAAGTAACAATGTTAGATCAATGCTAAAAGTAACAGAATGTTAGCTCAATGCTAAAACAGAATGTTAGCTCAATGCTAAAACAAAATGTTAGCTCGATGCTAAAAGTAACAGAATGTTAGCTCAATGCTAAAACAAAATGTTAGCTCGATGCTTAAAGTAACAGAATCTTAGTTCGATGCTAAAAGTAGCAGAATGGTAGCTCGATTCTAAAAGTAGCAGAATGGTAGTTCGATTCTAAAAGTAGCAGAATGGTAGTTCGATTCTAAAAGTAGCAGAATGGTAGCTCGATGCTAAAAGTAGCAGAATGGTAGCTCGATGCTAAAAGTAGCAGAATGGTAGCTCGATTCTAAAAGTAGCAGAATGGTAGCTCGATTCTAAAAGTAGCAGAATGGTAGCTCGATGCTAAAAGTAGCAGAATGGTAGCTCGATGCTAAAAGTAGCAGAATGGTAGCTCGATGCTAAAAGTAGCAGAATGGTAGCTCGATGCTAAAAGTAGCAGAA
>NC_056505.1:1674573-1677812 GCF_014905685.2 Nematolebias whitei
GATGCTAAAAGTAGCAGAATGGTAGCTCGATGCTAAAAGTAGCAGAAAGGTAGATCGATGCTAAAAGTAGCAGAACGGTAGCTCGATGCTAAAAGTAGCAGAACGTTAGCTCGATGCTAAAAGTAGCAGAACGGTAGCTCGATGCTAAACGTAGCAGAATGGTAGCTCGATGCTAAACGTAGCAGAAAGGTCCCAGCACCGCCCCCTGAATGAGCTGAAGGTTTTGAAACACGAACAGCTAAAACGAGACATAAAAAAATGACAGTGTCAGAACGAGCATTTTCTGTGTTAAAAGTCCTGAAGGTCCAGGAAACGTTCATTGTGCCAAAATCCACAGCACCTCCAGATGTTGGACCTTCAGTCCTCCCATGAAAGTAGCTGAAGTTCTAGTACTCTGAGCGCTCGTATTGTTCAGCGCAGGTGACGAGGACGATGTCGCCCACGGGACAGAGATTCTGCACCTTCATAAACCTGTCAGAGCGAACGGGTCCAGCAAAGCGTCCGGTCGTCTTCAGACACAAAGATCGCTCCGTGCTGCCGAGAGCCGCCCCAGCAGCTCAGCCGAAACAGAGGCAGGAAATAAGCCGTACGTGGGGGAGAACTCCCCCCGCCTCGAGAACTGAAGCGCACGCTGGGTGACGCTCGGCGTCTCTTCTGCTCGCAGCCTCTAAAACCTGTTCTCAGTCCACGCCAAGGACAAGATTCACTCAGAACGTCTGAGAAACACCCGCTGAAGAGAAGGCCTTTCCTGTGAAAACACAGCCGAACGCCAAGAGCCGAGAGAAACTTACCGACGCTGAAACGCAGCTGTAAAGTTTCTACAAAAGCTACATTTAGCAACCACATGCTAGGAGCCAAAAGATACAACTAACACTGTAACTGCTAAAAGCTAAACAAAAAATAAAATTAGCCTAAAAAAAGTGAAAATTTGCAAAAGTTTAGCAAAAACCTAAAATTATTAAAAAGTAGTTAACATCTCATGCTGCTGATCCCATGCTGCTGATCTCATGCTGCTGATCTCATTCATACCGATCTGCTCACCACAGACTCATGTTCGTGCTGCTGTTGTTACACCGTGTTATTTTACTTTATTAGCTCTTAGATGCTTATTTACGGTTTCTTTTTTACTTGATATTTTGTAATTGTTGGATGTAACTGGGACCCGTCGTGTCGTTCCACCTCATGTTCCACCTCATGTTCCACCTCATGTTCCACGTGTGATGTGAATAAAACTCGACCTGAACTTCAGGAGATCAGCAGAGCTACGCTCTTCAAATGGGTTTTAGGAGCGAAGATTTTAAGGCTATGAAGAGTTGTCTGTCCATTTCAAATCACAAACACCAAAAGTGACATTCGTACCGTCCTGAACGAGCCGAACGTTCTCATAAAGGACGAGTACATCAGCAAAAAACATGCCGAAGAAGTTGCAGCCAAAACAAACAAGAGAAACTACTCACAGGAAAACAAGAACGCTGAATCAGCATGTAGATTATAATTCAAATGAGAAGTCCGCCGTAATCCAGAATCCAGACATCAGCCAGAATCTAATCTGTAGCCATAATCTAATCTAACCTGCAATCCAAACTCCGACTGTACTCCAGACTGCGGCTGTAATCCTTGTACACAGGACATCCTTGTAAAAGAGATTAATAATCTCAATGGATTTCTTCCTGGTAAAATAAAGGTTTAATAATAATCCAGACTCCGGCTGTAGTTCAAACGGCAGCTGTAGTACACTCTAATCCAGACTCTAATCCAGACTCTGAAGGTCTTGCTCACCTGTGCCAGTGCCAGTGGGATCTCCTCCTTGAATCTGGAAACAAAAACAAAAAACACTTAGGTTTGACTTTGTGAGTGCGTTTCATTCAACCTGTGTTTCTACAGTTAATCCCACTGAGCCTCGGGGACTCATTTACAGAGAGAGCTGGATTAACAAAGAGTGATGACAACAGAGGACAATCAGAAAAGAGGCATACAGATTTAAAAAAAATAAGATGCAAAAAAAGTAACAACATCTAGATTATAAGGCGGTGTAGAAACTAAAAACAGGAACATGTGTGCGTTGGTTCTTCCAGGAACTTATCAGATGTTTGAAGCCACTCATGCCCCTTTTCCATTAGTACCTGTAGTACCGGTACAGCACGGCTCTACTCTACTCGGTACGGTACAGGTTGTGTTTCCATTACGCTTTCAGTACTGGTTCCAGTGGGCGGGGTTCAAATTGACGTCACCACCTCTCACCAGCTGGTGGCGCTGAGACACAGAAACTGTTTTCAGTACAGGTTGAGAATTTATGTTATTTTGAAGTTGTGTGTATGTATGTGTGTGTGTATATATATATAAGCAACTGTCTTTTATGTGAATGTTCCTGTAAAGTCCCTGAGACAACTTGTTGTGATGTGGAGCTTTATAAATAAACTGAAGTGACCCTCTCTGAACACGCTCGGAGGCCACTGACCGTACCTTCATGAACTCTCAGTCTTCTCTGGATTTGGACTTGCTGTGTTCAGGTCTGACTCAAATCCCCGAGTATAAAAAGTTGTTTAGGTGCACGGGGGATTCTTCTTCAGGGAGCAGCTAGCAGAGCACACAGAGTCCAGTGGACAAACAGGAAGCAGCTAGCAGATCTGTCATAGCCGTTAGGATTTCTTACCATGAAGTTCCGAATGCACCTGTGGAAGATGGTCCCGTCGTAGAAGCCCTTCTTACACAGACGGATGAAATTCTCTCCAGCTTTGGGAACCTGGAGGAAAACATGTTAGAGAGCAACGTTAAAAACTGCGCAGCTGCAGGACTCGTTACCAGCCCAGGTCCTGAGGTGTGCTAACCCAACACCTAGTCTTTTGTACTTTCAGCTAGAGTCTTTACTTCATTCATTTAACTTTTCTCTAACCAGACAAACCCACTGACATCACTCTTCTCTTTTGCAAAGGACACCTGGACCTGAGGCAGCCTAACATGCATGTTTCTGGTCTGTGGGAGGAAGCCGGGGTACCCGGAGAAAACCCACGCAGCACGGAGAGAACATGCAAACTCCACCCAGAAAGACCCCCGTCCAACCGGGGATTGAACCCAGGCCCTTCTTGATGTGAAGCAACAGAGCGAACCACCGAGCCGTCGTGTTGCCACGAGCAGTTTAGCCTTTAGTTATATTTAGGTTTTAGCTCGTCAGCTGTAATCCAGACACCAGCAGTAATCCAGACACCAGCTGTAATCCAGAGACCAGCAGTAATCCAGAC
>NC_056505.1:1677822-1677922 GCF_014905685.2 Nematolebias whitei
AGACACCAGCTGTAATCCAGACACCAGCTGTAATCCAGACACCAGCTTTAATCCAGAGACCAGCAGTAATCCAGACACCAGCTGTAATCCAGAGACCAGC
>NC_056505.1:1678022-1685056 GCF_014905685.2 Nematolebias whitei
GAGACCAGCAGTAATCCAGAGACCAGCAGTAATCCAGACACCAGCAGTAATCCAGACACCAGCAGTAATCCAGACATCTGCTGTAATCCAGACACCAGCAGTAATCCAGACACCAGCTGTAATCCAGCACTAGTTTTTTCTTTGTCCACGTTTAGTTTCTAGCTAGCGTTTTGCTTCTTTCAGCCAGTGTTTTGGTGATATCAGACTGATCATGTGTGTTTGGTTGGTGTAAAGGACAGTAATCTGGACTACAAAGTCCTGTAAATGGAACCAGAACATGAAGAGACAGGAGCTGGTTGTGACGGCCTGGACCTCTTGCGCTCTTTGTATGTAGAGTCGGGGATGACGCAGACAGAACTGAACGTTTGTTCAACAAACCAAAGAGCCGCAGAGGATCTGACTGGAGCGGGCAGCGCAGATCGAGACGTCCTTCGTTAAATCAGGGATTAAACATCTTGGCCTGTTCGCGTCAGGACGTTCAGAAGAACGTGCTCCTCACAGCAAGACGTTAAAGTTTGATTTGATGGTAAATTATTGAGAGACAGAGTGCAGTGCACAGCTCCGTGTGAATCTTTTAAACCCCATCAGACCCAAACCTGCTGCTCTAAAAGGAAAACCAGACCCAGAGACTGCTGCTGCACGACACACACCTCAGTGAAACAGCGTTTGAGAATCTGCTCCTGTCTAATCCTGCACCTGAAGGCAGACGTGTAGTGTTCTGCTCAAGGCCCTGCTCGCTGTGTGTTTTTGTGACTGGACCTTGTCGCAGTGCAGCTCCAGGTTCAGGTCTCCCAGGCTGGTGTGCAGACGGACGTAGCCTTTTTTCTTCACGTACTGGTAACGCACTGCGTCATCTGCAATGGCGTCTGCAGCGAAAACAAACCACAGAAGTTCATGCACACACAGTAAAGAAGGTCCCACAAAGTGAAGTCTGGTCCTCCGTCCAGAGGACCAGACTTCACTTTGTGGGATGTTTCTACCTGGACTTTCCATTCAACCTGTGTTTCTACAGTTAATCCCACTGAGGCTCGGGGACCCGTTTACAAGACACACCTGATTTTAACAAAGTGATGACAACAGAGGACAATCATGAAAGACGAGTACAAACTGAGAAGAACAAGAGAAAGAAAATTATATTAAAAACAACAACAACAAAAACAGCTACTTTAAAAGCAGATGTAGAAAAGTAAAAACAGGAACATCTGCGCTGGTTCTTACCAGGAACTTATCACATGTTTGAAGCCACTTAGAGAGGTCAAAGGTCGAGAGCTTCAGATGTTTTTACAAGATATTCCAGGAAACAGGAGCGGAGCAGGAGAAGGTCCTTTTGTCTAGTTCAGTCCTCACTGAGGGAACACTGCAGGTAATGATGTCCTGAGAGCGCACGCTGTAGCTGCACTCACACAGAGACATGTAGGAGGAGATGTATGAAGGCAGCAGACCAGGAAGTGATTTAAAGATGAACATGTACCAGTGAGAGAGTCTGTGTGAAGTTAATGGTGACCAGTTAACCAGTGAATACTGGGTGCAGTGGTGGGTACAATATAGTTAATTAAATTCAAAACTACTTTATTATTCCCAGAGGTAAATTATATGTTGTGGTAACTCATCACCCTGGTTCCATTAAAGAGTTGTTCTAGATGCTGATGTCTATGGGCAGGAAGGATCTCTTGTAGCTTCTGTCCTACAGCAGATCTGAAGAAGTCTCTGACTGAAGACACTCTGTTGTTGTATGGCAGTCTGACATTGTATGACAGTCCGACGTTGTATGACAGTCCGACGTTGTATGACAGTCCGTTGTTGTATGACAGTCTGTTGTTGTATGACAGTCCGACGTTGTGTGACAGTCCGTTGTTGTATGGCAGTCCGACGTTGTATGGCAGTCCGACGTTGTATGGCAGTCCGACGTTGTATGACAGTCCGACGTTGTATGACAGTCCGACGTTGTATGACAGTCCGACGTTGTATGACAGTCCGACGTTGTATGACAGTCTGATGAAGAGGATGCTGAGGGTTGTCTATAATGTTCTTCATTTGATGAAGAATCCTTCTTTGTACAATCATCTCCAGAGGTTCTAGAGGAGTCCCCAGAACTGAGCCAGCCTTCTTTATGAGCTTGTTGATCTTTTTTAAGTCTCTTGCTCTGGTGCTGCTCCCCCAGCAGATGATGGCAGAAGAGACAGCGCTCTCTACAACAGACTTATAGAAGATATGCAGCATCTTGCTGCAAACGTTGAAGAACTTCAGCTTCCTCTAGAAGTACAGTCTGCTCTGTCCCTTCTTGTAGACGCTTCACTGTTGCATCTCCAGTCCAGTCTGTTGTCCAGGTGAACTCCAAGGTATTTATACTTCTCCACCACCTCCATGTCTCCTCCCATGATGGAAATAGGGTTGGACCTGTTCCTGATTTTCCTGAAATCTACAGTCATCTCCTTTGTTTTGTTCACATTCAAGATGAGATGATTGTTTCCACATCATGCCACAAAGCGGTCCACCAGTTCCCTGTACTCAGCTTCTTGTCCATCTCTGATACACCCGACCGCTGCAGAGTCATCAGAATATTTCTGCAGATGACAGGAGTCTGTTTTGTACTGGAAATCTGAGGTGTACAGAGTGAAAAGGAATGGTGAGAGTACAGGCCCCTGTGGTGCTCCTGAGCTACTGACCACCTGGTTAGACACACAACCCTTCAGTCTCACAAACTGTGGTCTGTCTGTCAGGTAGTCTTTGATCCAGGTGATTGTTGAGGCCTCCACCTGAGTCTTCTGGAGTTTCTGACAAAGCAGATCAGGCTGGATTGTGTTAAATGCACTGGAGAAATCAAAGAACATGACTCTCACAGTGATGTCTGCCTTTTCTAGATGGCAGTGAGTTTGCTGAAGCAGGTGTATGATGGCATCTTCAACTCCAAGTCCACGCTGATAAGCAAACTGCAGTGGGTCCTGATATGTGCTTGTTTGTCTAGTCAGGTGGGTCAGCAGAAGTCTGTCTAGGACCTCCATGATGTGGGATGTCAGGGCAACAGGTCTATAGTCATTGAGGACTGATGGGTGAGTTTTCTTTGGTACTGGAACAAGACAGGAGGTTTTCCACAACACTGGAACCTTCTCCTGGGTCAGGCTAAGGTTGAAGAGGTGCTGCAGAACCCCACAGAGCTGCTCTGCACAGACCTTCAGGACTGGGACTGACACCATCTGGACCTGCAGCCTTATTCTGGTTCAGTCTCTCCAGCTGCTTCCTCACCTGACTTCTGGAGACGCAGACGGGGGAGGCAAAGGAGGTATCAGCATCTTCTGATTTGGTTGAAGACCAACATGTAGAAGAAGAAGGGTCCATGACTGAGGTGGGAGATAAAATATTTGAGGTGTGACAGGACAGCCTTGGGTCAATGGAGGGTGGTATGTCTGTTTGACTGTGGGCAAGAGAGGAGGATGCTGAGCTTGTTCCTCAACTGAACCTATTACAGTCACAGCCAGTTATGAATCTTAGTGCACCATGACAGACAGCATCCAACATCTGCAGCATCCAACATCTGCAGCATCCAACATCTGCAGCATCCAACATCTGCAGCATCCAACATCTGCAGGGTTCTTGTAGGAGCGTTCATGTAAATAATGTCACCGTGATCAATGGAGGGAAGGAAAGTCACAGATACAAGGCGTTCCTCAGGGTTCAGAGTTAGACAGGATCTGTTTCTGAAAAAGAAACTCAGTTTAACTTTCAGTTTCTTTACCAAGTTTTCCACATGGAGCTTAAAAGAGAGATGTGAGTCGACCAAGATACCCAAATATTTGTGGAAATAAACACTCAAGACTCCATGGGATGAACCTGTATAAATAATGGTTGAATGAATTCCTGGAAGACGGCTGCATTGACCTTGGACCTCAGAAACCCAGTGGACCAACACCAGTAGATGACATGGCACCAAACCATCACCGACTGTGGAAACTTGACACTGGACCTCAAGCAACATGGATTCTGTGCCTTTCCTCTTCCTCCAGACTCTGGGACCTTGATTTCCAAAGGAAATGCAAATTTACTTTAATCAGCGAACAAAACTTTGGACATGTCATCTGCTGGTGTTGGTCCACTGTGTTTTCTGAGGTCCAAGGTCAAAGCAGCATCTACCAGGAAGTTTTAGAGACTTCCTGCTTCCTGCTGCTGACCAACTTTATGGAGATGCAGATTTCATTTTCCAACAGGACTTGGCACCTGCACACAGTGCCAAAGATACCAGCACCTGGTTTAAGGACCATGGTATCCCTGTTCTTAACTGGCCAACAAACTGGCCTGACCTTAACCCCATAGAAGATCTATGGAGTATTGTGAAGAGGAAGATGTGATGCACCAGAGCCAACAATTCAGAAGAGCTGAAGGTCACGATCAGAACAACCTGGACTCTCAGAACCTGAGCAGAGACACAGACTGATCCACTCCGTGCCACGATGCATTGATGCAGAGATCCAGGTAAAAGAGCAACAACTAAGTATTGATGCTGAACATGATCAGACTTTTCATGTTCAAACTTTTCAGTTGGACAACATCTCTAAAAATCTTTTTTTTATTGGTCTTAAATAATGTTCTAATTTTCTGAGATACTGAATTTGGTGTTTTCATTAGTTGTCAGTTATAATCATGAACATTAAAAGAAATAAACAGTTGAAATGTATCAGTCTGTGTGTAATGAATGAATATAATCTACAAGTTTCACTTTTTGAATGGAATTACTGAAATAAATCAACTTTTTCATGATATTCTCATTTTATGACCAGCACCTGTAGAACCGCTAGACTGAGGAACAGCTTCTACCCTGAGGCTGTTAGACTCATGTATCTCTAATCAGGATCATCACTGTAAAGGCGCTTATGTGCTGCTGATCTCATGCTGCTGATCCGTTTCATGTTCATTTGTGCTCACCTGCTCAGACTCATGTTCGTGCTGCTGTTTGGCGCTTGTAGTGTTTAGCGTGTATTTAAGATCTTTCAGCGTATGTTGATGTCTCCGATCCTCATTTACCGTTTCTTTTTACACTTTATATTTCTGGTATTGTGGGATGTAACTGGGACCCCGAGTCCATCATTTTGTTCCACCTCAGGTACCACACGTGATGAAACGACAGCAACACCTACTAGAACTTGAGCAGGGCCCACATGGAGTCAGGAAGTGTCTCCTTCAGACTGTCGGGACGTTCGAGCTGCTTCTGGTTCCAGGAAACATTTGAAGCATCAGACGAAGACGCTCTGCTGGACCTGGACCCACATGAACCCTTCAGCCGTTTCATGAACGAGGATTTTTATAAAATAACCTGAAGTTTCTTCAAACCGAGCCCTGAAACACCCAGCCGTGTTCTGCCGAGTCCGTGTTTCATGATCTGCTCAAATCTCACTTGTCAAAAGGCCGAAGAAAGAAAAGCGTGACGATAAAACAGAACGGCAGCTTCATGGTCTTTTTCAAACAGTCTGTGGAGACCCAACGGAGCGGGCTCAGAACCAGAACCACAGACAGGAAACACAAAAACAAAAGACTTTTCATGAAAAAGCATCTTTAATGTTTATGAGACGATAAAACTGAAGGAGAGCATTTAGTCAGACTTGGTGGAAAACAGAACCCTGAAAGCTCCAGAGCTACCAGGAGCTGAAGTCTCTGAAGCTCGTCGTCCCTTTGGACCTCTTGGCTGCAGCTCCACTCGTAGAGGGACCGTCTTCATCGTCCACAGCTGAACGTTTCCTGAGGAGGAGAGATGAACAAACGAGAACCTTTGCTTAGAGATCAGCGTCTGTCTGTCTCTCAGTCTGTCTGTCTCTCAGTCTGTGTGTCTGTCTCTCAGTCTGTCTGTCTCTCAGTCTGTCCGTCTCTCAGTCAGTCCGTCTCTCATTCTGTCTGTCTCTCAGTCTGTCTGTCTCTCAGTCTGTCCGTCTCTCAGTCCGTCTGTCTCTCAGTCCATCTGTCTCTCAGTCCATCCGTCTCTCAGTCCATCCGTCTCTCAGTCTGTCCGTCTCTCAGTCTGTGTGTCTGTCTCTCAGTCTGTCCGTCTCTCAGTCTGTCTGTCTCTCAGTCCATCTGTCTCTCAGTCAGTCCGTCTCTCAGTCAGTCCGTCTGTCTGTCTGTCTCTCAAGTCTGTCTTTCTCAATCTGCCTGTCTCTCAGTCTCTGTCTCTCAGTCTGTCTGTCTCTCAAGTCTGTCTTTCTCAATCTGTCTGTCTCTGAGTCTCTGTCTGTCTCTCAGTCTGTCTGTCTGTCTCTCAAGTCTGTCTTTCTCAATCTGTCTGTCTCTCAGTCTCTGTCTCTCAGTCCGTCTGTCTCTCAGTCTCTCTGTCTCTCAGTCTCTGTCTCTCAGTCTCTCAGTCTGTCCGTCTCTCAGTCCGTCTGTCTCTCAGTCTCTGTCTCTCAGTCTGTCTCTCAGTCTGTCTGTCTCTTACATGGCAGCAGCGTTGATGTACTTTCCCACCCCCTCCTTGAAGGTTTTGGGCGTCGCCGGCTGCTCTGTGGATTTCTTCAGCGCGGCGTTGGTCTGTAGCTCCTCCTCTTCCTGTTTCTGCAGCTCCTTTAGTCGCTCGGCCGCAATCTGAACAAAACGAAGCACGTCAATCCCACACACAGTTAATCCATTAACTCGTAATTAATCTCTACATGAAGATGAGATGTCGACGCAGAACCACGTGTGGACGATAACCGGAGCAGAGCTGCTCGGTGCCGACCCAAAACAAGAACTTTCAGAACATTCTGGGTTCTCTTGATATTCAATTTATAATCCAAGCTTTTCGTGCCAGATACAGGATTATTCTGTGAGGCACCAGGAACTCGGATGGTACCAGTTCAAATCTGTCCCCCCTGTGGATTCTGCTCTCTGAACCCTCAGTCCAGAACGACCCACCGGGCCAAACGTCTCACTAACGTGTGCAGACGACAGAACCGGCTGATGGACTCAGGCACGAAGTGGACTAAATGAAATACACATTTAAAAAAACACCACGAGTCCAGTCCCTGGACTGACCCGGTTCTGTAGACACCCGGCTCCGCAGGCCCTGAACTGAC
>NC_056505.1:1685066-1694519 GCF_014905685.2 Nematolebias whitei
AGACACCCGGCTCCGCAGGCCCTGGACTGACCCGGTTCTGTAGACACTGTGAAGCGTGTCTTCGGAGACGTCGTGACGACGTTCAGCCGAGACGAACACACAAAGTTTTCAGCTGAAAGAACAGAAACGATAAAATAAATAAAAACTTGCTCAGACTGAAAACTAACCCGTCGCCTGTCAATCATGTTCAAAGTCCCGAGTTATTCGTGTGAACCAGACTGTTGTCAGAACCGGGCCGGCAGCTGCTCTGAACCACTCAACCACTCAATAAAAAGGTCCAAAGAAGACGTTCTGTTGAAAGTCACCACCTGATCTGGGTCCTGACTTCATTAAGGTCCAAATGTGGACCACAGACCACCATTTGAGGAACCATAATCCAGGGCTACAACGTTCTCAGATAGAAGCTATTCAGAAGAACCGGGCCCAGACCAGAACCGTCTGTCTGCCGGACTAGAACAAAGGAGCTGAGAGCAGAGGACAAGAGAAGAGCTGAAAGAAGATGAAGGTCCAACCTGAGCGTCGGCCTCTTCGTACGGGTCCACGAACACCGTGGTGCTCACGAGCTGGATGTCCGACTGGAACACAAGAACACGTTTGAAACCAACATCAACCCTGGACCAACAGAACCAGACTCGTTATGCTTTCCTGTTGACAGTCGACAGATTTTAAACTTTAACTTCTTCGGCTGTTTCAATAAATCCAACGAGCTTCTTTTAAATCTTTAACTTGATTTAAAGTTACATTCCTCAGATTTTGTTTCCGTTTGTTGTTTGAAATCTGATTCTCTGACTTTTTCTGCTACTTGTAGCTTCAAGCTAAACGGACTTGTGTCTATACTGGTCCTGTTAGACCTCAGAGAACTTTACTAATGGGCTTTTCAATGTCTGTGAATGTTCCTGTTCAGTGTCCTGAGACAACTTTGTTGGGATTTGGTGCTGTAGAAATAAAAGTAAAATTAAAGTTCTGCATCATCTTTAGATCACATGTTTCTAATGTTAGTGATATTACGCAGGTGGAAGAAGGAGGTTCTAGTAACGTTTTTAATGTGGGGGATAAAAGACATGTCCTGATCAAAAATAACACCAAGATGTTTAACATTAGAGCTGGAGGACAGATTAATGCATCTAAGGAGGGAGAAAGACTGAAACATTCATTTCTAAGGTGCTCAGGTCCAAAAACCAAAACCTCAGTCTTGTCTGTTCAACAGGAGAAAATTAAGGGTCATCCAGGTTTTTATGTCTTTAAGACATGCTTGTAGTCTAAGTAGCTGATTGGATTCATTGGGTTTAATGGACAAATATAACTGTGTGTCATCAGCATAACAATGAACATTTATCTCATGCTGTTTAATAACTTTACCTAATGGAAGCATAAGATATTTGTCCAAGCACTGAGCCCTGAGGAACTCCTTGATTAACTTTGGTGTATGAACAAGATTCATTATTTACATTTACAAACTGGAATCTATTAGATAAATAAGATTTAAACCAATTTAGAGCTGTTCCTGTAATTCCAACATCTTTTTTTTTATTTTATTTTATTTACTCTTTATTTATCCAGGTAGTCTCATTGAGCCACGAGAACTCATTTTCAAGAGAGACCTGTTTAGGGAGCAGATGGTGGGGGGTTAAGCATCTTGCTCAGGGGCCCAGAGTGGGGTCAATGAGGGTGGAGGCAGGTGTGGGTGTTTCGCCTTTTTCACCCACATTTTTTTAATGTAGACGGGACCGGGAGGTGAACCTGCGACTTTCCGATCACAAGTCCAACTTCTAACCTCTGCGCCACCACTCTCCATAATCATATTCATTTAACCTTTATTTAGACATAAGTCACATTGAGCCTCAAAGACTCATTTACAAGTGAGATCTGTTAAGACAGACAAAAATTGGTGAAACTGGACACATGGAGGAATTGGAGGCAAAAAAATTCCTATCAGACTTTCTTCTTGGCTGAGAAGAAAAAACTGATATTAAAAAACACCTCGCACAAACAAGCACATGGTGACATAGACGTTCTGCAGACGGAGGAGATGAGAGTAGTGAGCATGTTCATAGATGCTCTCGAGGTCACTGTAAGAGTTCTGATAAGGATGTAATAATCAGTCAATGTCCTCCGGTGAGATCCATAAACATTCTTGAGGGATGTCGAGGAATGACCAAGAATAACGTCTATAAGAATCCAAGAGTCCTGAAATGATGACAAGTTTATTCAGCTGGTTTCAGCTGGTTATCCAATGGAAATTCTTCAGGGAGGGGGTGGTGAGCATCAGATCACATTTTCTCCAGGTGAATTCGGATAAGATGTCCTTCAAGACCAGCCAAGGGAGCCAAATTTAGATAAACACAGTTGTTTTGGGGACAGGCAGAACTTAATGACATCTACCTTGAGTCTGTGTTGGTCCACTCGGTTCCGAAATGTCCAAAATAACATGGCCACACCGATGGAACGTGACTGAAAATAATCTCCGAGATCTGATCCATTCTGCCCAAAGCATTTGAGTCTGGGTACTCGAGGCACGAACCAAGCGTGATTGGGTCCAAATTTGCTGCCGACGACTTCCTTGATTGTAGATAAAACCAGCACCAGCCGAATCCAAAAAGCAGGAACCAGTTATCGTAAATCCAATTAAATATGTGTCCTTAAAATCCACAGATGGCAGCAGAGATAGACACATCATCAAGTCTTCAAGTCGATGAGATATCCAGCTGCGTGCCAGCAGGACAAATCGGCTCGCCTAAAGTCTGTCTTCTCTTCGAAGAAATGTTGTAAATTGAGTTGAGGGACCAACTGATCAAAACAAGTCCATAATTATGGTTCAGAAGATTTGTAGAGAGGCTCAGAAGCAGTTTCACAGACAGACAGAGGCACAAAGCAAAGCGAAGAGGGAGGGGGTGGGGAGAAGCGTCCGATCTCGGCGAGAGCAAGTGGTCAAGCCTCTGTAATTAAATATTGTGATCAACTGTATCAAATGCAGCACTGAGGTCTAACAGGACCAGTATAGATTAGGGGTTGAACGAGTATATAATTTTTAAACTCGACATTAACATAATAAAACCCAAGTAGAACTCGAGTATTTGATGACGTCATAGATCTCAAGATACAAAAATAAATAAAACCGCAAAAAAAGGTAATTATTTACCAAAAAAAAAGACCAACAAAACATTGGGAGCGTATATTATGCTCCTACCATTTATCAAACTGCAAATAAGTCACAGGAAAAACTAAACTAATAGTTATTATTATTAATCTGCAAACGTGAAGAAACATGCAGCACGTCAAAAACGAAACTTAAACCGAAACTGGTTCTGGTTCGGTGGATTGGACCCGGTGTTACACCATACTCTGTGACCTGCAACAGTGCAACACCGCCCCCTACGGTCATACGGTGGTCACATAATATGACGTCACTACGGATACTCAATGTTACATTTTTAACCTCGATAGTGGTCCTAGCAATCGATGTGTAGATTACTCGAGTACTCTGTTAATGCCCTAGTCTAGACACAAGTCCATTGTCTGAGGCCATGAGAATATCATTAGTGACTTTTACTAGTGCTGTTTCTGTGCTATGATGAGCTCTAAACCCTGACTGAAACTCTTCAGATTATTTCTTTGTAGATGGTCACACAACTGACCTGCAACTATTTTCTCTAGAATTTTTGAGATGAAAGTTAGATTAGATATAGGTCTATAATTGGGTAGGATTTCTGAATCAAGGTTATGTTTCTTAAGTAAAGGTTTAATTACAGCAACCTTAAAGCGCTGTGGTATGTAACTGTTTATTAGAGACAAATTAAGTAGATCCAAAATGTGGACATTAATTAGGGGGAATACCTCTTTAAACAGTCTGGTTGGGATGGGATCTAACAGGCATGTGGATGGTTTGGATGAGGTTATTATTTTTGACAATTCAGAGCTGAACAGGACAAAAACTGTCCAAACATAAATCAGGCTCTAGTGAAATTTAAAGTTGTCTCATCTGACACAGAACCAGAGGTGATAGTAGGAATGTTGGTTTGAATTTTGTCCCTAACTGAAACAATTTTCATTATAAAGAATGTCATGAAGTCGTCACTGCTTATAGTTGTAGGGACACATGAATCAACAGAGATGGGATTTTTCATTAGACTAGTTATGGTACTGAAAAGGAACCTGGGATTATTTTTATTCTCATCAATTAAAGATGAATAATATAAAATTCTAGCTTTACAGAGAGCTTTTTGTACGTTAGCTGGCTGTCTCTCCAGGATAAGTAAGATTCCTCAACATTAGTCGAGTGCCATTTTCTTTCTAGATGCCTGTTTTAAAGTACGTAACTCAAAATTGAACCAAGGAGCTAATCCCCTCTGATTGATTACTTTCTTATTCAGCGGAGCAGCTTTAGTGAAGTTTGGAAAGTAGTTGAAAAATTATCACCCATATTTAGCTACAGCTTAGCTGCTTTTAGCTTTAGCACCTGTTCAGCTGCTGTGTATTTTTAGCAGAAGCATCAGTTTTTGCTCCTAGCTGACATGACCAGCTGGTTTCCACTGGTTCTTGTTCCACTTCCTGGTTCTAAGCCTGACCTGTGTTTGACCCGGGCTCGAGTCTGAACATGGTGATCCTGTCGAGTGTTTGTAACTAAATCCAGCTCACCTTTGGTTTATCCGTCTTGGGATCACAGTCCACACTCTCCATGGCTGTGAGCACCTCAAAGCCACCAACGACCCTACAGGACACAAACAACGCCTGCGTTAGCGCCAACCATGACTTCTGCAAACGTCTGGAGTCCTGCGCTCCTCTGGGAGCAGCAACAACGGCTCCATCCATTACAAACTATCGCTCCTCATCACCCGCCGCCTCCAGCGCCTGCGTGGTGCCCGACAGGAGGAGGCCAGGTGAAGCTGTGTTGGTCAATCTTGCAAACTCGTTGATGTCATGCAGGTAGGAGAGATCTGTCAGAGCTCAAGGTGTGTGCTGGGGATGACTCTCAGGGACTACCACATTAGACACATTCTCCATTTATCTGGGAGTTCCTGTCTGATATTTTGTTTTTGTTTAGGTTAGTTAGCTGTGGCAGGTTACCTACAAGTCAAAGTTCTGACCTTCATCCAATCCAGATGTTGTGGAAGGACCTGAAGCTGCAGTTAATGTGAGGAAACCACCAACATCCAGAGGTGAAGCTGTTCTGTTGTTCTGTACGGAGGAGTGGTCTAAAGGTGAGCAGGACTGATTTTAGTTGTAGTTATTGATTCACTGGGGGGGGGTCACACCAGGTACTGAAAGGTTCACATACTTTTACCACTCAGATATTTAATGTTGGATTATTTTCCTCAATAAACAAATGACCGAGTTGAATGTTTTTGTCTCATTCAACTGGTTTATCTACGTTTAGGACTTGTGTGAAAATCTGATGTTTTAGGTCAGACTGAAGAGAAATAAAAGAGTTCACAAACTTTAAGCACCACTGTACATCTCACAGTTGATCAAGTGCATAAAATACTAATGTGAAGAAAATAATTCATATAAAAAAGAGAAAGGTAAAGGGCAGAAATGTTTTTATTCTATAAAGTGAAGTTCCCACTTTCTAAGAAGTGTGTTTATCTGCACACGTACAGTCTGGATACATGAGTCAGCTTGTTGATGACGTTGAACAACATTTTTTGTAGACGTGCATATCTCACCAGCACTTTGAACAAACATCTCGTGTGAGTACAGCAAGCAGTTTGTGTATTTATTCCACACGCTTGATTTCAAGCGTCACACACACGCACTAGTTCATAATAACTACCACTAACGAGAAGTGCAGGAGAGTGTGGGAAGCCATGCGAGCGAGACGACGTGTGACCGTCAGCTAATGCTAATCTGCTGTAGTGGGAGCTGAGTGTAAAGTACGTGCTGGTAAATGTTGATGAAGTACGTTTAGTAACAAGCTGTGTGTGTTTCAGATGATTCTCCATCAAAATAATGGCAGCACACCTACAGTCTGTTTACGTCCTGCTCTGGAGCGACAGCATTCAATGTGTGAAGAGTGGCTGCTACCTTCCCTGCACTAAACCATCATGGATCATTTCAAATGTTGACCATAAAGATGTGCAGTCGTCCCTCGCTACTTCTCTTATCGCTGATTTTCAAAATAAGAGTGGACATGACACAGTTTTCTGATTGATGGATGAGCCATGAGTTGTTTATTTAAAGTAAATTATTTTAAATGATTCTGCAGCATGTGTGCAGCCCACAAGTGCAGGAGAAGCTCCCTCCTGCAGCTGATCAGCTGATCTCCTTCTCTGCCACGCCCACATTTCTCCTGCTGCAGCTTTGTGAAGGTTAACCCTTTACTGTCCAGATGCACTGATCAACTTTTGTCTTCCAACTTAAAATTCAAAGTATGTCACATGGTAAAAATCATCGTAATCACAAAATATAAAAGTGTTTAAAGTTATTTTTAATTATTTTAGAACTTCTTTGTTCAGTCGTTTCAGCGTCGCTGATCAAGAAGTTTGTGCTCCGTGCTGCAGAGCTGAAGCTGCGTGACATCCTGTGATGTTCTGCTGCACTTCTCTTCTCTACAAGTTAAATGTAAATACTGTAACATTTTAAATACACAATCCATGCAGCATGGATTGTGTATTTAAAATGTTACAGTATTTACATTTAACTTGTTTATTTAAGGAGGGAGATTGGGACGAACAGGTGATGAGTGTGATTGCAGCCTGACACGTCATGACAAACTTTACTGAACTTCAACTGTATCTCTACTTCATGGTTTTTCACTTGTCACAGGTGGGCGTGGTCCCAAACACCTGCGATAAACGAGGGACTACTGTATTAAAAATAACCTGACTTTTGTTATGATGCTTCACTTTTATTATTTACCAAACACTGTGGATGGATGGATGGACGGATGATGGATGGATGGAATAATAATAAAAATGACCTGAAGAGTTAAAATAAATCATTTAAATGTGATGTTTTCAGTCTGAGTCAGCTCTCTCTTTTAAAGACTGACTAGTTGTTTAATTTTGTGACTAAAATAAAATAAACTGTATTTTATGAAGTTTAATAAGGTGGTTGATTTTTCCCTAAGGGTCATGAAAGGTCATAAAGTTAGCGGACAATAAAGGGTTAACCTGGAAGTTTCAGAATGTGTCCAGATTAAACATCATTCCTGTCAGATTATTACGGTCACACAGCCACAGATTGGATCAAATCTGGATTTAGCTCATAATCATGACTTAATCTTGAAACAGGTTTCAGTACAGGGCGAGGATTTACTTTGAAGTTTCTGGTAAATTAAAAAGAATACAGATTATTAAAATGATCAAATTAAACATTATATATATAAATAAATCCTGTTAATGAATTTTTAATAAACTTTTGTTCATTAAATCTCTGATGAAGGAGATTCTACAAAAACATCTATATTTAACATTTGATAGGTTTTTCTTCATCATTTGATGTATTTACACTCATTGTGTCTATTTTTATTGTTTAATTTAGAAATGTGGTTTTGTTTCTTGTTCACATATATTTATTTTATTTTAGCTTTGATTTAAAGTTTAATTCTTGTTTAGTGGTTTGTTCATGCGTGCGTTAGAATAAAGTTGAACTAAAGGCTGAATCTCTTCTTTAAACATGTTGGAGGGAAATATTCCTGACAGATCCAATAACTGTCTTTTTATGATTCTTCAGCTGAGTTAACTTTAACAGATTATTTAATAAAGTCATTAAAGTGAAAACAGGATTTCATGATAAAGCCGGCACCGTTTATTAATTTTTGATGGCGCTCCTAGCTCCGCTGGCAAATGCAGAGGAACGTCTGAGCTGCCGACCCACAGGAGCCCCGGTGTAGCTCGGAGCCAGGGAGATGACGCCCGGCCCCGGCCCCGGCCCGAGGGGGCTGCGAGGCTCCGTTGGAGAGGACTGGGGGGACCGGCGGAGCTCCATCCAGCTCGCTCTGAATTTTGTCGTCGGTCACCAAACATAAAAAACACCTGCACTTCAACGTTGGACCACGGTGGAAGTCCAGCCGCTGCTCCGAGTTCAAGTTATTGCAAATGGTGGATCAGGTTGTTGTGAAAGTTTCTCAGACAGCCAGTGACTCCGCCCCCTGACCAATCAGAGACCGACAGTGTTCTGACGTCATGTTTTGGTGCCAGCTGGGCTCAGTTGGAACCCCAGAGAAAAAGGGACTTTATAAAGGGTCCACGAATAATAACTAGTGGAAAAGCCTTGGAACCGATCCGAGCCGAAAGGAGCAGTGGAAAAGGTGTTGGTTAACTAGTGCACCCTAATGTGCAGAATGAGCAAAGAGAAGCGAGGAAGGAGGGCAACGATGTAAACTTCAACCAAACCTTGATGTGTGTCAGGACTGGTAAATCATCAACACGTCCTTTAAATAGAGGCGTAATAAAACACAGGAAGTTGACGCTTACCTTCCAAACACGCTGTGTTTTCTGTCCAGGTAGGTGCAGGAGCGAAACGTGATGAAGCTGAGACAAAAACAATAAAACCATTACAGCAAAAGTCAGCAGCTGAAATGGATCAGCAGTGAAGGCTGATGAACGAGTTAATGATGCAGCAGGTGCTCTTGATTTTAGCTACTGTTGAGCTCATTTTAGCTCCAAGTTTTCATTTTAATATCAGTTTTGCTACTTTTAGCTTCGTGTTTTGTTCAATTGGAGTCAACGATTCAACGGCTAATTGTCTGCCGACGGCAGTTTGAGACGATGCGCTGAAGGAAGTTCCTTACAACTGAGATTTGTTGGTGTTCGGACCGGAGTTGGCCATGCTGAGAATTCCTCGGCCCGTGTGGGACAGGTTGGGTCGAAACTCGTCTTTGAAAGGTTGTCCCCAGAAAGATTCACCACCTGAGAGCAGAGAAGACAAACGAGTCAACAGGGACGTCTCTCCAAACGTTTCATTCATGTTTATTAAAGACATGGCTCCTCGTCGTGTCAGAGTCAACCCAGGACGGTTATTTCAGTGAGCCTTCAATATTTAATCACACCCGGCCGTGACGTCGCAGCACGACAAACCAGAGCCATTCTTAGCGTTAATGATGGATGAGGAGGGTTTCCAGTCCGACTCGTTCAAACCGAGCGACAGCTTCTGGGAAAACGTTAAAGCTACACGAGACCTTGTTTATAGCCGTTATGAGTGAGAACCTCTGGACCTGCTCACCTCCAACTTTCTGCTTTTACTGAAGCAGACAAGTCAAACACTTTGTTCTTAGTCTGAAGTGGAACACAGGAGGTCTGACACGTTAGAAGCTGTTAAACTCAGAGTCACATTCTTGATGAAAGGATCGTCTGCTATCAGAACAACTCTCACTCAAACAGCAGCTCAGACGATCAGAGAAACAGAGTGGAACTTCAATTTTCAGTTCAGTTCAGTTAAAATAATAATTGAACAGAAACATTCATCAATAAAATAATAATTGAACAGAAACATTCATGTATAAAATAATAATTG
>NC_056505.1:1694529-1700986 GCF_014905685.2 Nematolebias whitei
TATAAAATAATAATTGAACAGAAACATTCATGTATAAAATAATAATTTAACAGAAACATTCATCTATAAAATAATAATTGAACAGAAACATTCATGTATAAAATAATAATTAACAGAAACATTCATGTATAAAATAATAATTGAACATTATTTATCTGAGGAGCAGCTTTGAGTTTAACTCCATCACTGAACTCTCATGTTGAACAAGCATGAAGGCGACAGTGGAAAGAAAAACTCCCTCATGAGGAAGAAACCTTTAGCAGAACCAGGATCAGGACAAGAGGACCATCTGCTTCGACCGGCTGGGTTTGGTAGGAATAGATACACAATGGCAGGTCAAGAATCACATGTTAAGATAGAAATAGTATCAAATGAAAACTATTGAATTTTAACAATTCATTTAAAGAAATGAGGTCAGTTTGTCCTCTAGTAGTCTAAGTCTATAGCAGCATAACAAGCTGACCCTAACTATAGGATTTATCAAGAAGGAAAGTCTTAATCCCAGTTTTAAACTGGACAATGTGTCAGTCTCATGGACAGAAACTGGAAGTTGGTTCCACAAGAGAGGAGCCTGAGAACTGAAAGATCTTCCTCCCATTCTGTTTTTGGAAACTCTAGGAACCACAAGTAAACCTGCAGTCTGAGAGTGAAGTGCTCTGTTAGGAAAATATGGAACAATAAGATCTGTAATATAAGATGGAGCTAGGTTGTTGAGGGCTTTGTAGGTTAGAAGTAAGATTTAGAATTCTATTCTGGATTTGACAGGGAGCCAATGGAGAGAAGCTAAAACTGGAGAGATATGATCTCTCCCAGTAACTCCAGTTAAGACTCTGGCAGCAGCTTCTTGGATCAACTGAAGACGTTTTAGAATCAGAATCAGAATCAGTTTATTATTATCGCCACGTCAATGAACGAGGTTCACAAACTAGGAATTTGCTTCGACATAAGGTGCGAATAGTAATAAAGTAAAATAAAGTAAAAATAAAGTAAAATTAAGTAAAAATGAGAACATTACATAAGACATAAGCCTGTGTACACCCACAAATAAAGTAAAATTAAAAAACATAACCATATGTACACCCATACAATAGAAAACAATAAAAAAGCTTAGAGAACAGTACAGATGGAGTATTCAGTTATAAAACAGATGTAATGTGACCAAAGCAGAAGTTATGAGGTAGCATTATGAGTGTTCAGGAGTCCAACAGCAGAGGGGAAGAAATTGTTCTTATGGCGGGAGGTTCTGGTCCGAATGGATTTTAAAGAAGTATTTGGACACCCAGATAATAAACCATTGCAATTGACCAGTCTAGACGTGACAAATGCATGGACCAGTTTCATTCAACCTTTATTTCTACAGGTAAATCCCATTGAGCCTTGAGGACTCATTTACAAGAGAGACCTGATTTAACAAAGAAAGATGACAACAATGGACAACAGCAACAACAATAAACAGTTATAAAAAGTCATACTGCAGGTTTTTTTTTTTTTTTTTACAAATAGGATGGCTA
Source organism: Nematolebias whitei (assembly GCF_014905685.2). Taxonomy (NCBI): domain Eukaryota; kingdom Metazoa; phylum Chordata; class Actinopteri; order Cyprinodontiformes; family Rivulidae; genus Nematolebias; species Nematolebias whitei. Next base: position 1,696,041 of record NC_056505.1, read on the forward strand.
AAAGGAAAAGGTAACAAAACAAACAAAAAAAAACAAAAACAGTTAGATTCTAATGCGAATGTAGAAAACTAAAAACAGGAACATGTCTGCATCGGTCCCTGCCAGGAGTCCAACAGATTCTTAAAGCCACTTAGAAAGGTCAAAGGTCGAGAGCTTCAGATGTTTTTACAAGATATTCCAGGAAACAGGAGCGGAGCAGGAGAAGGTCCTTTTGTCTAGTTCAGTCCGCACTGAGGGAACACTGCAGGTAATGATGTCCTGAGAGCGCACGCTGTAGCTGCACTCACACAGAGACATGAAGGAGGAGATGTATGAAGGCAGCAGACCAGGAAGTGATTTAAAGATGGAAATGTACCAGTGGGAGAGTCTGTGTGGAGTTAATGGTGACCAGTTAACCAGTGAATACTGGGTGCAGTGGTGGGTACGGTAGTTACAGCCAGTTATGAATCTTAGTGCACCATGATAGACAGCATCCAACATCTGCAGCATCCAACATCTGCAGCATCCAACATCTGCAGCATCCAACATCTGCAGCATCCAACATCTGCAGCATCCAACATCTGCAGGGTTCTTGTAGGAGCGTTCATGTAAATAATGTCACCTTAATCAATGGAGGGAAGGAAAGTCACAGATACAAGGTGTTCCTAACATTCAGAGTTAGACAGGATCTGTTTCTGAAAAAGAAACCCAGTTTAACTTTCAGTTTCTTTACCAAGTTTTCCACATGGAGCTTAAAAGAGAGATGTGAGTCGACCAAGATACTCAAATATTTATAGGAATCAACAAACTCAATGGGGACACCATTTGAGGATAAATCGAAGGAAGAACTGCTGGGACCAACTTCCTATTTGAAAAAAACATCCCTTTGGTTTTATCTGAGTTTAGGACAAGTTTGAGGTGAAACAAATCAGTCTGGATGTAGTTGAATGCAGATTTCAAAAGCTGGAAAGCCTTAGCAACTGTTTTAGCTCGACAATAAACAACTGTGTCGTCAGCATAGAAATGTATGGATGCATTAGGGATGCTCTGACCTACATTACTTATGTTTATTGTAAAGAGGGTGGGTCCTAAGACTGAGCCTTGTGGTACACCATTGTTGACTGTTAAATAACTGCAGGAAGTACCATTATGTTGAAAACATTGTCTCCAATGGTGTGATCTGAGAAACCGATTTCTGAGAGTTTATGACACAAGATGTTCTGATCCACAGTGTCAGAATCTTTAGACAGGTCTAAGAAAAGTGCAGCACAATAATCCTTAGCATCCAGTGCTTCAACAACATCATTAAGAACCTTCAGTGAAGCAGTGGTTGTGCTGTGTTGTTTCCTGAAACCAGATTGATGTGGAGGTAAGATGTTAAATGAGTCCAGGTCATTTTTGATTTGAGAGTTTATCAGTTTTTCTAGAACCTTGGCTAAAATGCAGAGTTTAGAGATTGGTCCATAGTTGTTCAGTGAGGGGGGGTCACCTCCCTTCAGCAAAGGAAGAACAAAGGCTGTTTTCAAGTGTCTGGATGGAGTTTTGTCTCATGGAGAGATTGAAGATGTGGGTCACAGGGACTGTGATGATATGAGCAGCCAGCCTTAAGAAATAAGGTGGAAGTTCATCTGGACCTGCAGATTTTTTAGGATCAAGATCTTTTAACAGTTTATTGACCTCACTGACTGAGAATGGAGAAAAAGAGAAGGTGTGATTAACTGAGGATTGACTTGTAGGAGGGATTTGATTTGTAGAAGTTTGGTTATTAAGTGAAGTGGCTGATCTTCCATTAGTAACTCTGTCAAATAAAGAACCAGAAGCAACAAAATGTTTGTTGAAACAATTCAGGATCTCGTGCTGATTTGACACAGGAACAGAGTTAACGAGAAGTTGTGATGGGAGGTCAGATGAGAGAGACTTGATGGTTTTCCAGAATCTGTTAGGTTTTTATTTAGGGTTTAGACCAGTTTTTCTGCATCATCTTTAGATCAGATGTTTCTAATGTTAGTGATATTACGCAGGTGGAAGAAGGAGGTTCTAGTAACGTTTTTAATGTGGGGGATAAAAGACATGTCCTGATCAAAAATAACACCAAGATTTTTAACATTAGAGCTGGAGGACAGATTAATGCATCTAAGGAGGGAGAAAGACTGAAACATTCATTCCTAAGGTGCTCAGGTCCAAAAACCAAAACCTCAGTCTTGTTTGTTCAACAGGAGAAAATTAAGGTTCATCCAGGTTTTTATGTCTTTAAGACATGCTTGTAGTCTAAGTAGCTGATTGGATTCATTGGGTTTAATGGACAAATATAATTGTGTGTCATCAGCATAAATGACTAACTTTGGTGAATGAAGAAGATTCATTATTTACATTTACAAACTGGAATCTATCAGATAGATATGATTTAAACCATTTTAGAGCTGTTCCTGTAATCCCAACATCATATTCAAGCCTCTGCAGTAAAATATTGTGATCAACTGTATCAAATGCAGCACTGAGGTCTAACAGGACCAGTAGAGACACAAGTCCATTGTCTGAGGCCATGAGAATATCATTAGTGACTTTTACTAGTGCTGTTTCTGTGCTATGATGAGCTCTAAACCCTGACTGAAACTCTTCAGATTATTTCTTTGTAGATGTTCACACAACTGACCTGCAACTAGTTTCTCTAGAAGTTTTGAGATGAAAGTTAGATTAGATATAGGTCTATAGTTGGCCAGGATTCCTGAGTCAAGGTTATTTTAAGAATCTGTTGGACTCCTGGCAGGGACCAATGCAGACATGTTCCTGTTTTTAGTTTTATACATTTGCCTTAGAATCTAGCTGTTTTTTGTAACTTTTTTTAGCCATCCTATTTGTTAAAAAAATAAATTGAATTACATTTTATAACCGTTTATTGTTGTCTTGTTGTCCAATGTCATTATTCTTTGTTGAAATCAGGTCTCTCTTGTAAATGAGTCCTTGAGGCTCAATGGGATTTACCTGTAGAAATAAAGTTGAATGAAAAAAAATTATGTTTCATAAGTAAAGGTTTAGTTACAGCAATATTAAAGCTCTGTGGTATGCAACGGTTTATGAGACAAATTAAGCAGATCCAAGACGTGGCTATTAATTAAGGGAAATACGTCTTTAAACAGTCTGGTTGGGGCGAGATCTAGCAGACATGTGGATGGTTTGGATGAAGCTAAAAACAACGGACACCATCTTAGCACCAACATAACTGGTTTGTTCCACTTTGGAGTAAGCTGTTAGAGGAAGAATCAGTTTTGTGTTGTGTGTTTCGTTGACTGATGAAGCCTTCTGGATGGAAGGTGAAATATTTCAGGAAAAAATTAAACTGTCCAGATGACCTGACTGAAAAATGTTGGGAGTTATCAGTTCATTGACTAACAGGGCTTTAGAGGAAAGAGATCCGAAGGTCAATAATCCACATTTAATCATTTTATTATTTTGTTCTGGTAAAGTAGTTGTGTTTATTTTAATAAGATTTTTATGGTTTTTATTTTTAGAGCTGATTTTTGGTTTATTTGTTTTGAGCCGTGGGTTATTAAGACTTTAAGAATCGTAGTGATGAGTCTACAGGAAGTGCAGGAGCGTTCACCAGGATGCTCCTGCCAGCTGGCCATCAGCTCAGAGTTTATGTTGGTGTCAAAACAACAAACAAACAAACAACCCCTCTAAGGCTCCCCCAGCAGCGTTCATGCATCATTCATCAGCTCGCTGCCATTTGGACTGAGTGGGACTGGATCAGAGAAGTGAGTGGAGTCACGGTAAGCCCTGAACATGGTTCGCTCTGACAAGTCAGAAAACCCTCCTGAAAGCTTTGAGTCTGCGGTGAGACATGTGAACGTGTGCTTCTTGTTCTAACCTTGGAATGCATCGTGGACTTCATTTACCATTCAAAGACTAAACCTTGGGACTTCCTCTGAAGCACATGGTCCTGGAGGACTGCAGCAGAATGAGGTTCCTGGGATTGAGAAGCAGCCGATGATAAGTCAAGTGTTGTTTGAATTTATAGACAAAAAGAGAAGCTCGAAGTGTCTGAACGTTCTCTGAAGGACTCTCCTGAAAATGACAGAATCTTTGGTTCATGTTGGTAACCGCAGCTGGTGGTTTATTTTGTCCCACTCTGCTGTGCAGTGAGTCCCATGTACACAAAGCTGAACACCAACAACAGAATACTAACTGAAAGCTAAAAGAATGGGAATACTAGCTAAAGGCTACAAGGAACAGAAAACTGTCTAAAAGCCAAGTTACCAAAAGGCTAGACAAATACCAAAAGTAGCAAAGTAACTTGTACCTCAAAGTAGCACAATTTTAGCTTAAAGCTACAAGTAGAAAATGTTAGCAAAAAGCAGTAACAAGCTAGCTAAAAACTAAAAGTACATAAAATGCAATTTTATTAACTTTATTTGACCGGGTGGGTCTTTAAAAACAGTTTCTTATTTACAGTGTCAGCCTGGCAAGCAGACACTGTAAAGAACTGCAGCTTAAAGTAGACAAATGTTAGCTTGATGCTAAAAATAACAAAATGATAGCTCGATGCTAAAAGTAACAGAATGTTAGCTCAATGCTAAAAGTAACAGAATGTTAGCTCGATGCTAAAAGTAACAGAATGTTAGCTCGATGCTAAAAGTAACAGAATGTTAGCTCAATGCTAAAAGTAACAGAATGTTAGCTCAATGCTAAAAGCAACAGAATGTTAGCTCAATGCTAAAAGTAACAGAATGTTAGCTCAATGCTAAAAGTAACAGAATGTTAGCTCAATGGTAAAAGTAACAGAATGTTAGCTCAATGCTAAAAGTAACAGAATGTTAGCTCAATGCTAAAAGTAACAGAATGGTAGCTCAATGCTAAAAGTAACAGAATGTTAGCTTGATGCTAAAAGTAACAGAATGTTAGCTCAATGCTAAAACAGAATGGTAGCTCAATGCTAAAAGTAACAGAATGTTAGCTCAATGCTAAAA
>NC_056505.1:1701086-1702470 GCF_014905685.2 Nematolebias whitei
CTTCACCTGCATCTACACCTACATCTTCACCTGCACCTTCACCTTCACCCTCACCCTCACCCTCACCTTCACCTTCACCTTCATCTTCACCTTCACCTTCATCTGCACCTGCACCAGCTGCTCTGAAATATAAATGTTGCTTCCAATCCTTGAACTCTGTGGTGGACACCCCGGGTCAGGGAGGCTGTCAAGCTGAAGAAGAAGTCCTATCAGGCCTTGTAGGCTGGTAGGACTCTGGAGGCAGCTGAGGAGTACCGGAGGTCCAAGTGGTCCGCAGCCTTGGCTGTTGTTGAGGCAAATGCTCAGATGTGGGAGGAGCTCAGTGAGACCCTGGATAAAGACTCTCGGTCGGCTCCGAGGAGATTCTGACAAACCATCAGACGGCTGAGGAGGAGAAGCAGCTCTTTACGAACACTGTGTTCAGTGAAGGTGGTGCTGTCGACCTCAACCAGTGATGGTGTCAGGAGGTGGAAGGAATACTTCTCAATCCTACCAACATGTCTTCCATGGAGGAAGATGAGTTGGTCTGTTCATAACTGTGGCTGAGGTTGTTAAAAAGCTCCGAGGGGGCAGGACTCTGGGGGTGGATGAGATTCACCTGATCTCCTTGAGGCTCTGGATGTTGTGGACTGTCTTGGTTGACACGCCTTCGTAACATCACGTGGCCATCAGGGGCAGTGCCACTGGACTGGCAGACTGGGGTGATGGTTCCCCTCTTCAAAAAGGGGACCGGACTGTCTGGACTTCCCTCTCTGCCCCCGAGCTTCGAGTCCAGAACAAGATGTATGCTGGAAACATCAGGGCTTCTATAGATTAATAAAAATATTCATGTTTTTCTGTTTTATTGATCTAAAGCAGAATGTGACACAGACCTGATGTACGGAGGCTGCAGGGGTCAGAGGTCAGACCTGATGTAGGAGGCTGCAGGGGTCAGAGGTCAGACCTGATGTACGGAGGCTGCAGGGGTCAGAGGTCAGACCTGATGTAGGAGGCTGCAGGGGTCAGAGGTCAGACCTGATGTACAGAGGCTGCAGGGGTCAGACCTGATGTAGGAGGCTGCAGGGGTCAGACCTGATGTACGGAGGCTGCAGGGGTCAGAGGTCAGACCTGATGTACGGAGGCTGCAGGGGTCAGAGGTCAGACCTGATGTACGGAGGCTGCAGGGGTCAGACCTGATGTACGGAGGCTGCAGGGGTCAGACCTGGTGTACGGAGGCTGCAGGGGTCAGAGGTCAGACCTGGTGTACAGAGGCTGCAGGGGTCAGAGGTCAGACCTGATGTACGAAGGCTGCAGGGGTCAGAGGTCAGACCTGATGTACGGAGGCTGCAGGGGTCAGAGGTCAGACCTGATGTACGGAGGCTGCAGGGGTCAGAGGTCAGACCTG
>NC_056505.1:1702570-1707946 GCF_014905685.2 Nematolebias whitei
CTGCAGGGGTCAGACCTGATGTACGGAGGCTGCAGGGGTCAGACCTGATGTACGGAGGCTGCAGGGGTCAGAAGTCAGACCTGATGTACGGAGGCTGCAGGGGTCAGAGGTCAGACCTGATGTACGGAGGCTGCAGGGGTCAGAGGTCAGACCTGATGTACCTAGGCTGCAGGGGTCAGAGGTCAGACTCTTCATCACTTTCTGCTGAATCAAGTCATTTATTTAAAAAGAACTTTTTTACAAGAACATCTCCAAGATGAGACGTGAAGGTTACAGAGACGAGCAAACGGTTTCCAGTCGGTCAAACAGGAAGTCCCTGTTTGAACCAGGAGGTGTCGACTCAGCAGAAATCTGAGTCCTCGTCTGACTCTCAGCTACTACCACTCCACGTAAGAGCTAAACATCTGTGAAGCTGATGGTTGACCAGCTGTGGTGGCCATCTTGAACTGGGTTGACTCCAAATGGTAACGAGTTTTAGACGTTCATCCGGTGGTTACTTTTGAAGTTTCATTTGAATCTGTTCAATGGCTCATGAGATATTTTGCTAACAAACACAGGTTAAAACATGGTCCCCCGCCTTCACCTTCTGCCAGCGGGTGATAAAACTTCACGAGAAGAAAACTTTATAGTTTTAAACCAATCAGCTGATGTCCCTGAACTCATCAGTGTGAGTCATTTCAAACCGCAGACCTTTTTATTTTATTATGGTTTAGTCTGTTAGCAAAATATCTCATGAACCAGTGGACAGATTTTAACACGACTCTCGGAAAGTTAAACATAAATAACTGATTAACTTCTGGAGTCAACCTGATTCAAGATGGCTGCCACAGCTGAGAAATACTTGAGTCATAAAGAGCAACTGTTTTACAGATAAGGTTTGGCTGGTAGTAGCCGAGACTGATCCAAAGGTTTGGCTGGTAGTAGCCGAGACTGATCCAAAGGTTTGGCTGGTAGTAGCCGAGACTGATCCAAAGGTTTGGCTGGTAGTAGCCGAGACTGATCCAACGCACACATTCCGAGCACTGGATCACCTCAACAGGTGGATTTACTGTAGATTTGTTGTGGCGGGCGATATGCATTCCTCGAAGCTTTACCTTGAAGTGTTGTAGTCCAAGTTCACGAGCGCTCAGGCTCCTCCCACTTCACGAGCGCTCAGGCTCCTCCCACAATGTTCACAATAAAAACGCAGCACGTCTCAATGCATGAAACTTTATTGTGACATCTGATGTTTTTACATTAGAGTGAAAACCGCCGGCTTTACCGAGACAGAACGTCGTCAGACATTAAAGTTCGGGAGGGAAGGCGGATCAGTCGGTGAATTCAGCCTCGTCACAAACGACCCGTTTCAGCAGCGAACAGGTTCTGCAGGACGGCGCCGCCCGCGGGCCTCCTGCTCTTTCATTTGGTTTCAATCTGAACCATTCGACCGAGCCTCGTTCTTATTTGGTACGACGCCGGCTCCAAGTCGGATCGGACGGACCAACAGAACCCGCTCTGGTTCTCGCAATGATCAGATTATTTGGGATTACAGATTGAGAAACTGTTACATTCAAAGTCCCAACGTCCTGCTCCGACATTCAAGCATGGAAACCTTCTGGCTGCAGGACCTCCGAGCCCGATTCTGGTCTTCCTGCTGTTTAAACCTCGAGGTGGTGGGTCAGAACCAAGCAAAACCACAAACATGGCCGCTTCGCTACCGCAGGGTCACTGAGTGCGAGCAGTGCACCGTGCAGCGTAATCTGAGCTGTCTGTTTTTAATCTCAGTCGCACACATTCAGAACAACTTTGATTTAATTTACCGGAACGAACGTAACTGATCTACCGTCTACCATCCTCGGCCTCTGCGCCAGCCGGGCCGGGATGAACACAGACCTGTTGGACCGTCTCTGATAAATACAACTTTGGGCTAAAACATAAAATCAAACGTGGTCTGAAGGACGCAGCCAGGTGACACGTTTAAAAACAGGAAGTCACACCGCCGACCGCAAAACGCTTCAGATTAAAGCCAAGAAAGAAAACGCTGCGTTGTTCGACCCATGAGAACCGACACGAAAGAAGCAACTGAAGCCCAAATCAGGGCCACCGCATCAGAGCCAGCTCCAACATGGCCGCCGCCGCATCAAAGCCAGCTCCAACATGGCGGCCGCCGCATCAGAGCCAGCTCCAACATGGCCGCCCCCTCAGAGGCCTCGGCAAACAGGAGACGTAGACTGCAGTGGCGGGAAGAAGAGACTTGCGACACAATGGGAGATTCCAGCTCGCCCTCGACGTCTAGGCGGCTCAGCAGACCCAAAACCCTCTAACAGACTCCCGCCACACGAGCTAAACAACAAACGAGCAAACAACACACGGAGAAATCGCCTCCAAACAAACTGACGAGGCTCTCGACCTCAAATCAGAGAAACAAAAAGGAACCAAAGTGCGTATAAGGTAATGGTATAAGCTAACGGTATAAGCTAACGGTTTGAGCTAACGGTATAAAATGTATAAAACGTTCACTTCGTGACTTCGTGTACAAATCGGACTCTTCTGGTCGTCAGAGTTCTCATCGTCTTCGTGTTTCACAATAAAAGCTCGTGTGATCGGACTCACCTCGCCAGCAAAGTGTCAATCACTGCTGACTTTTAAAAGCCCCGCCCACCATCTTTATACCCACAATGCAACAGCAGCCCAGTTCTTTACGGTCCATCAGCGTAGCCCTGACTGATCCAGCTGGAGCGCTGTGTCAATCAAACGTTGTCGTATCCAGAGGAACAAACATCTGAAGATCGTTCAAAACGTTTTTTTAAAAACGGGGATTTTGAAGGCGACGGCAGCAACAGGTAAAAGTTAAAGCTCTATCAGACAAAGAAGAAGCCAGATGTGGACACCATCCAGAACCATCACCATCTTCTCTGGACCAGAGCTCCTTTCAAATGGACTAAGGTGAAGTCCAGAACTTTGTCTTTGGAGTCAACTCTCACCATGACTGACCGAAGCAACGCCCTCATTACTGAGTAATGGACTGTACTTATACAGATCCTTTCTGTCTGACCCAGACACTCAGAGCTCTTTACAACAACATGTGCCTCATTTATCCATTCATACAGCTCTATACCAGATCTGTTCCAGATCTATACCAGATCTATACTAGATCTGTATCAGATATGTACTAGATATGTACCAGATCTGTTCCAGATCTATACCAGATCTATACTAGATCTGTATCAGATATGTACTAGATCTGTACCAGATCTGTTCCAGATCTATACTAGATCAGTTCCAGATCTATACCAGATCTATACTAGATCTGTATCAGATATGTACTAGATCTGTACCAGATCTGTTCCAGATCTATACTAGATCTGTACTAGATCTGTTCCAGATCTATACTAGATCTGGAACAGATATGTACTAGATCTGTTCCAGATCTATACTAGATCTGTATCAGATATGTACCAGATCTGTTCCAGATCTATACTAGATATGTACTAGATCTGTTACAGATCTATACTAGATCTGGAACAGATATGTACTAGATCTATACTAGATATGTACTAGATCTGTTACAGATCTATACTAGATCTATACTAGATCTGGAACAGATATGTACTAGATCTATACTAGATCTGTACTAGATCTATACTAGATCTGGAACATATATGTACTAGATCTGTACTAGATCTGTTCCGGATCTATACTAAATCTGGAACAGATATGCACTAGATCTGTACCAGATCTATACTAGATCTGTACCAGATATGTACCACATATGCACTGGATCTATACTAGATATGTACTAGATCTATACTAGATATGTACTAGATCTATACTAGATCTGTACTACATATGTACTAGATCTGTACTAGATCTATACTAGATCTGTACTAGATCTATACTAGATCTGTACAGAGACTACTCAGAGCTTTATCACATTCAAACACTGATGGGACACACATCAGAGACTATGAGGGGTTCAGTGTCTTGCCCAGGGACACTTCAACGTGTGACTGCTGGTGGATTCAAACCCCCAACTCTTGCATTGGAGGACGACTGCTCTAACCACTCAGCCACAGCCGTCCCTGAGGACGAGGCCTCAGGCTTCAGCTGGAGTCCATCAGACCAAACTGGGACAACATTCAAAGCTCCAGAACCTCCAACAGCCGGTCTCGTCCTGGACGTTGGACCATCGTTAGAAGAGGACACCTGGACCTTGGACAGCTTCAGAGACACGTTGCTCATGTCCAACTCAAGAATCCTGTTTGTCCCAAAGACACGACGTCCCAACTTAACAGAGCCTGCACGTGTGTGCAGAGTGTGTGTGCGCAGAGTGTGTGTGTGTGCAGAGTGTGTGTGTGTGTGTGCAGAGTGTGTGTGTGTGTGTGGAGTGTGTGTGTGTGTAGTGTGTGTGTGTGCAGAGTGTGTGTGTGTGTGTGTGTAAAGCTTCTGTTATCTGAGGAAAAAGGACAAGACAAGAGATTCTAGATTCTCTGTGGGACTTTGGACCAGAACGAGAGAAGACATGGGGGGGGGGGGGGGGGGGGGTCAGTTATGTTTTGAAGAGGCACAAGATTCATCTCCAGCAGCTGGGAGGAAACATCTGGATCTCCAGATCTGCAGCAACACAAAACATCCAGATGTTCTTTTTGTAAACGAAGACGTGTCCTGGGGGGGGGGGGGGGTCACTGAAGACTGGAACAGTTGTCTCTGAACCGAGATGAACCAAAGGCAACGTGCAAACATGTAGCTTCATTCAAGTACGCTGCATCATCTCACACACACTCACACACACACACACACACACACACACACTCACACACACACACACACACACACACACACTGCACACGTGCATGGCAGCAAATATACATATTTGTATAGAAATCATGTTCCAATCAAAACCTACATACTACGAACAATACCAAAGTTTTGGTGTACAGTATGTGTATTTATACTTGTGTATTTATATATAAATGTGTCAGTACTAGACGAGAGACGAGTTCTGGTGCAGAATGGGTCCAGCCACAGCCGCGTACAATATTCATATATATCTGAGTATTTATATATTTATACATCGTACTCGTGTGAAACTAGTACTGGGCGCTGCGGTCGGTGATCTGTGGTGCTGAAAAGTACCGGAAAAGGAGGAGTAAAAGTACAACGCGATAAAACAGAAGGAAACAGGAGTAAAAATAAACAACAACAACAACAACAACAACAACAACAACAAGCTGCTACATGTTTGTAACGACCGTAAACTCCCTTTGATCTTTTCGTCTCGACCCTGCGCTCGTTTGGACTTCAGCAAAAGAAAAAACTAAAAACACACAAAGAACTGAACCGAATGCTAACCAGTAACACCCATCAGCCCTGAAACTGGGAAACTGGACCACCAGT
>NC_056505.1:1707956-1709908 GCF_014905685.2 Nematolebias whitei
GGACCACCAGTAACACCCATCAGCGCTGAAACTGGGAAACTGGACCAGACCGAGAAGCGTCCACGATGAGAAGAAAGAAAAACAAAACATGTCCGTTCACACAGCCGGCGCCCAAACACACGGTCCTGAAGAACCAACGATGAGCAGGTCCCACAGGGAGTGAAGGAGGGGTGGAGGTGGAGGTGGAGGCGGCTCCACCCAGTCCAGTAAAGAGCGTTCAAAGATCCTGGAGGACGAGGCGACGCGTCACTCCCAGCCGTTGTCTTTGATCATGTGAGCCAGCTCGATGATGAACTTCCCCTCCTTGTACTTCTGGCTGCTCTCAAACGCGTGTTCCTGAGGAGACAAGAAACATGAGACAGGCCGGACCAGAACCAGAGCCGCTCTGGGTCAGGATCAGAACTCGGACTCTAAACAGAAGATCCACTCATCGTGAGCAGAACCGTCATTAGTTCTGGTCTTTTCAGGTCTTTGGTGGAACTTGAATAATTTTTTTAACGAGCTGGGAACAAGGTTTGAATTTTGTTTTCGTTCAGAATCATCCAGAACCTTCATCTGAACCGTCTCAGCGGTGGAGCTGAAGGTTCTGGAGGCGCTTTAAGTTGACGAGGCCGACTTGCTGTTAGTGATCGTGACTGACTGCAGCTTTGCTCCGACAGATCCAGGAGCATCAAAGAACTCAGCAACGTCTAACGACAGAAGAGCTGGAGCTTCACACGACATGGGACAGTCAGACCGTTCTTAACAACGTCAGGGTCTAAAACCATTGGTTGGACATTTGGACATGTCCCCACTAGGCCTGTCACCATTCTTATTGCGATAAACGATAATATTGTTTGAATTAATTAATTAATTAGTAATTATTGTCAAATTTAAGAAGAAATGTTGCTGAAGTTGTTTTGAGTGTAGTACCTTTGTTCAACCACCAGATGGCAGTATAAGAAGGATGGATAGTGAGGGAGCGAGCAGCGTGTCTCTAAGAAAAATGGGAGGGAGGCCCCTTGACGTGACATGGGCTGTCTCTCTTTGTTCTCAAAATGGCGGACGCTTGGTGGTTTGAGCTCTTTAACATTTTTCACACAAAGCTTTTAATAAAAAATCTGTAAAAAAGTTCTCAGATTCTTTTTTCAGAGAAAAACAACTTTTTACTCGAAGGCACGAGTTTCAACCGTGAATGTTGGAGCTTCGACAAAATTGAGGTTTTTTCCCTGAGGTCAGCCTGTTAGCTTAGCTTGTAGCTTAGCTGCTTTTAGAGTTCCTGTCCACCAGTGCCCCAATCCAGAGTTCCTGTCCACTAGAGTCCTTGTCTACCAGAGTCCTTGTCTACCAGAGTCCTTGTCTACCAGAGTCCTTGTCTACCAGAGTTCCTGTCCACTAGAGTCCTTGTCTACCAGAGTCCTTGTCTACCAGAGTCCTTGTCTACCAGAGTTCCTATCCACCAGTGTTTGTCCACAGTGAAGACTGTTTTACATCACCATGGACTGAGAGCAACAAAAAAAGAAGCTACAAAAATTTCAAAACAAATGTCTTCTAGAGAAAGTTTGATGATCAGACATGACAAATATTGAAACAGGAAGTCTGTTTGGACATGAAGACAGGAAGTCTGTTTGGACAAGAAGACAATAAGTCTGTTTGGACATGAAAACAAAAAGTCTGTTTGGACATGAAAACAGGAGGTCTGTGTTTGGACATGAAGACAGGAAGTCTGTTTGGACATGAAGACAAGAAGTCTGTTTGGACATGAAGACAAGAAGTCTGTTTGGACATGAAGACAAAAAGTCTGTTTGGACATGAAGACAAAAAGTCTGTTTGGACATGAAAACAGGAGGTCTGTGTTTGGACATGAAGACAGGAAGTCTGTTTGGACATGAAGACAAGAAGTCTGTTTGGACATGAAAACAGGAGGTCTGTTTGGACATGAAGACAGGAAGTCTGTTTGGACATGAAAACAG
>NC_056505.1:1710008-1715500 GCF_014905685.2 Nematolebias whitei
AGACTTCTTGTCTTCATGTCCAAACAGACTTCTTGTCTTCATGTCCAAACAGACTTCCTGTCTTCATGTCCAAACAGACCTCCTGTCTTCATGTCCAAACAGACTTCTTGTCTTCATGTCCAAACAGAATTCTTGTCTTCATGTCCAAACAGAATTCTTGTCTTCATGTCCAAACAGAATTCTTGTCTTCATGTCCAAACAGATGGAACAGTTCTGGTCCCGGTCCTGCTGAGCGTCAGGACTTCCTGCAGCAGTGTCCTCGTCCCCAACGCTGCAGCTCAGACTGAGACGGGGACAAGTCTCTTGAAATGGCGTGACGTTTAGCCGCCGCGGGCTCTCAGAGGCTCCGTGGTTCTGTTCCGATACCACAGCCCAACAGAACCGTCACAGGCGCTTCAACAGAGCCGCGGTGCTCCGTCGGCCCAGAGTAACAGAACCAGTCTCCTGTGAAACCAGAACCAGCACAAAGGTCCAGCAGAGGCAGCGGGGGAGGGGACTTACGTATTTCCAGCCCAGCGTGGTTTTACAGTTTTCACAGTAGATGTCCGCCACAGCGTGGAGACCCGTGAGGAGAACCCGCTCCTCAGCCGGCCCGCAGCCCACGTTCACCCTGCGAGGAGGACAGCAAGCAGAGGACACGGGTCACACATCAGACAGAACCCATCAGAACCGCAGCCCGTTAGGACGAGGCTGAAGAAGATGTAAATGTGCAGCTGTGGAGTTTGAGACTTCCTGTTGGTGTGGACACGGAGACATTTGTCCACGTCTCTTTCAACTGGAGGATTTGGACAAGGTTCAGGACGAACTCTGGACCACGACGTTTTACGGTGCGGTCGTTTTGGACGAGCACGTTAGCGTGGTGCAGCTGTCGGCCCTCAGAGTGCGTGTTGTGCACGACTGTCAGCTACTACCAGTCAGAGCTGGAACGTGACCACTGTGGCAGCCATCTTGAATGGAGTCCAGCTGGTAGATGCACGGATTACTTCCTCGATGTTTTAATGAAATCTGTCCTGAGAGATATTTTGCTAACAGGCAGATGTGACTGAATGCAGCTTTTCTTTGAGGTCACATAATATTTTTATAATTAATAAGATTTATCAGCACATCTGGCGCGTCGTCTTTGATTTGTTTCTCTCATGTTTCGTTAAAAAGCTGCAGGTGTGGAGTTGGTTCAGGTCAAAGTTCAGCGTGTGAACGTCAGAACAGCACAGGTGCACAAAGTACAGGTGCGCAGTGGTGCAGTGGAGGTACTCACACGGAGTTGAACAGGTAGGCTCGTCCCTGGCTGCCCTGGAACGACTGAAACACACAGAACATCATCATCAGATCACGTTACAGCTGAGGAACGCCGTCTCCGGTTCCACCTGTCCCTTCGCCACCTGCACGCTGGCCGGAGGACGAGAACAACCGGAGAACAGGGAGCAGGGACGGCCAAACGTTAGCTCCATGTCTGTACAACATCTGTGCTCACTGCAGACTTAACATGGACTAGAGAGAGGACAGAAGTTGAGGGCACAAAGGACACGCGCCTCCTAGTGGCTGGTTCCTGTAAGATTTATAAGCCCCGCCCCCTCCGTGTAAACACAAGACAAATATAAATGCACACTTCACATTAATGTTCTCGGTGTTGATTTGTGCAGCTCTTTTCCTGCTGCTGTACGTTTACGTGTGCTGGTTTCAGTTTACCCTGCAACTGAGGGTCTGTCAGCATCAGTGGGCGGGGCCTACAGGTAGAGCCGCGCCTCCCAAGTTTTTGGCCTCTGGCTCCGAAAATAAAAAATGGCTGCACAAAAAAAAAAAAAAAAAAAAAAAAAAAAAAAACGAGACGCTGTGGCTTCAGTTCTGCAGCCCTGGAGGAGCAGAGACAATAAGCTAAAGTTGATTAGCTGTGGCGGCCATCTTGAGTTAGACAGAAAAAACGAGTAAATAGTTCATAAAATGGGTCCAGAGTGTGGAGGTATTTTGCTAACAGAGCTGACACCCTGTCCCAGAACTTGTATATTTGTTTGTGTCTTCAAGTCAGACCTGCGCCTCCACCTGTGGAGCCTCGCGCGCTTCAGCAGCGCCGAGGAACTGGGTCAGTCCCTGTGACGAGAGCCGGGTGTCAGACCTGAGGTCCACACACACAAGAACTCTTTGGCTCCTTCAGCTACTATTGTTCTTTACTGACTTTTAGCTGCAGTTAAGCTAATATCATGTTTTACCAACAGTTTTGACCATTTTTGCCTTTAGCTACTTTATTAGCAAATTTTAGCTTTTAGTTACCGTTTTGCTACATTTAGCTTCTCCCCACAGTTTTGCCACTTTTTTCTTTTAGCTACAGTTTTGCTCATTTATACTTTGGCCAATTTTTGTTGGAGCTAAATTTGCAAGTTTTAGCTTTAAGCGGATGTTATTTTAATTTGGACTTTTAGCTAAAGTTTAGTTAATATTAGTTTATATCTAAAATATATATCGGGGCGGCGGTGGCTCAGTGGTTAGAGCAGTCGTCCTCCAATGCGAGAGTTGGGGGTTCGAATCCACCAGCAGTCACATGCCGAAGTGTCTCTGGGCAAGACACTGAACCCCTCACAGCCTCTGATGTGTCCATCAGTGTGTGAATGTGATGAAGCTCTGATGAGTCTCTAGAATGATTTGTTCAGTTCTCTCTGTACAGATCTAGTATAGAGCTGTATGAACGGCTCTATGAGGCACAGATTGTTGTAAAGAGCTCTGAGTGTCTGAACCAGATAGAAAGGAGCTGTATAGGTGCAGTCCATGTACCATTTATCTACGGCTTTGTTCATTTTTCCTTTCAGCTGTTGCTCAAATCAGATTTTAGCTAGTTTTCAGCTACTTTGTTGTTTCCAATGAGAGACGAACCTGAAGAACCATCATCCAACCATCCTCCAGCCTCCATCCAACCTCCATCCAACCATCCTCCAGCCTCCATCCAACCATCATCCAGCGTCCATCCAACCTCCATCCAACCATCATCCAGCCTCCATCCAACCATCATCCAGCCTCCATCCTCCAGTTAATCCACCTGCATGAAAGCATTTAGTGTTACTTTACCGTCTAGTTAGCTGTTCAGCTGATTCTTCGGTCTTCTCACGTCGCGGATGCCGATAAAAACGACTGTGCGGTGTCACTGTAACCCACATCAGTCATCACTTTCTGTTTTTATTTACAGCCCAGAGAAAAGGGCCAACACTCGCAGCTCATGAGTCTTTCGAGTGCGTTACAAGCGCGTGTTGTTGTCACACGCACCGTCATGGTGGCAGCAAACATGGCTGCCGAGGCAGCTGCAGGAGGCCTGAACTCGTTTTTCACACAGACGCTGAGAGCTGAAGGACTTCCCTCAACCTGGCTAAAGAAGTCACTGAACATAAGCTGCAGCCAACAGCTAAAACCAGTAGGAAAGTATCTAAATATGTCTAAAGCTAAAAATAGCTAAATAAATGCTAAAGCTAACAGTAGCTAAATGTAATCGTATTAAAACTGCGGCTACATGGAGCAAAACTTGAGAACAAGGGCAACACTCAGCTTAATCTGCAAAACTGTTGCTAAAAGCTAAACGGAGCAGAATGACAGGTAAAAGCAAAAAAGCAGAATAAAAGCTAAATGTAGCAAATCAGTAGCTAAAAACTAGAAGTCACAAAATGGTAGCTAAAGTTGTCATAGGAAGACAAAACAGGAGCCGAGGCAGATTTCAAAGATGTTTTTGAAGGATTTTAATTGAATTCTTCTCGATTAGTTTCTGAAATACTTTTAAATATAAAGTGAAATACTTTGAAACGTTAAAACCAAACGTGACGGGGCCACGCCCGAATGAGCTGAACGTTGTGATGCAAGAACGGTTCAAGTGCTTGACCGCAGAAAACCTTCAGAACATCAGGAAATAGAGCTGGCCTGAAATACAACGGACCTGAAGCCGGGTCACAGGCTGGTTCGAAACGAACCTCGGGGAAACTCACCTTGGAGATGAGCTCGTCGTGGTTGGCCAGGTGCGCCCGGCAGTGGATGCAGCTGTAGGTACGATGGCAGGATGGCAGGTAGGCCTGGAAGGTCTTGGACTTGGTCATCTTCACCATGTCAGTGGGGCAGGGCTCCTCGCTGGCGTCAGGGCTGGACCTGGAGGAGCTGCAGCTCTGCTGGACGTGCTGACAGAGGAAACACTGGAAGATGCAAGCCAAAGCCGTCGTTGTTGTGGAGTGGGTGTGTGGCACGCTCCACACAGACACCACAGGAGAAAATCGACCTGCGGGCGAGAAGAAGGGATGTGGTGAGGACCTCCTTCCACACCTGTGTGGCATCGAGGCTGCACAGAAGATGTTGGAGTCAGTCTCCACCATCACAGACATCTACACCTCCAGATGCAGGAAGAGGGCCACCTGAATCATGAAGGACCACACTCACCCAGCACACACACTTTTTGCCCCACTCGCCTCAGGAAGGAGGTTGAGGAGCATTAAGTGTAGAACCACTAGACTGAGGAACAGCTTCTACCCTGAGGCTGTTAGACTCATGAACCTCTAACTAGAATAATCACTGTGAAAAACCATATCATGTTGCTGCTGATCTGTTTCATGCTGCTGCTGATCTGTTTCATGTTGCTGCTGATCTGTTTCATGCTGCTGCTGATCTGTTTCATGTTGCGGTGTTCATTCGTGCTGCTGTTCAACGTGTTGTTTTTATGCTACTAATGCTTAGTTGATGTTGTTCTTAGTTCATGTCTTTGACCTTGTTACTGTTTTTATTTTACATTTTATTGTTGGATGTAACTGGACCCTGTGGACATAACTTTGTTCCAACACATTAGAAGCAAATGACAAATAAATCCCTGACTCTGACAGATCATATTGATTTTTCATTCAACCTTTATTTCTACAGGTTAATCCCATTGAGCCTCGCGGACTCATTTACAAGAGAGACCTGATTGTTTTAACAAAGAATGATGACGACAGTAGACAGTTATAAAAAGGCATACAATTTGTTAAATAAAACAAATAAGATGCAAAAAAAGTAACAAAAAAAACAGCTAGATTCCAAGACAAATGTAGAAAACTAAAAACAGGAACATGTCTGCATTGGACCCTGCCAGGAGTCCAACAGATTCTTAAAGACACTTAGAGAGGTCAAAGGTCGAGAGCTTCAGGTCTTTTTACAAGATATTCCAGGAAACAGGAGCGGAGCAGGAGAAGGTCCTTTTGCCTAGTTCAGTCCTCACTGAGGGAACACTGCAGGTAATGATGTCCTGAGAGCGCACGCTGTAGCTGCACTCACACAGAGACATGTAGGAGGAGATGTATGAAGGCAGCAGACCAGGAAGTGATTTAAAGATGAAAATGTACCAGTGAGAGAGTCTGTGTGAAGTTAATGGTGACCAGTTAACCAGTGAATACTGGGTGCAGTGGTGGGTACGGTAGTTACAGCCAGTTATGAATCTTAGTGCACCATGATAGACAGCATCCAACATCTGCAGCATCCAACATCTGCAGCATCCAACATCT
>NC_056505.1:1715510-1724215 GCF_014905685.2 Nematolebias whitei
ATCCAACATCTGCAGCATCCAACATCTGCAGCATCCAACATCTGCAGGGTTCTTGTAGGAGCGTTCATGTAAATAATGTCACCGTAATCAATGGAGGGAAGGAAAGTCACAGATACAAGGCGTTCCTCAGGGTTCATAGTTAGACAGGATCTGTTTCTGGAAAAGAAACCCAGTTTAACTTTCAGTTTCTTTAACAAGTTTTCCACATGGAGCTTAAAAGAGAGATGTGAGTCGACCAAGATACCCAAATATTTAGAGGAATCTACAAACTCAATGGGGACACCATTTGAGGATAAAATCGGAGGAAGAACTGCTGGGACCAACTTCCATCCATCCATTATCTTTACCCGTTTTTTCCATTATGGGTCATGGGGGTCGCTGGTGCCCATGTCCAGCAATCACTGTGCGAGGGGCGGGGGACACCCTGGACGGGTCGCAAGTCCATCACAGGGACACATAGAGACAAACGAGACAAACAACCATTCACTCTCTCACTCACACCTAGGGACAATTTAGAGTTACCATCAGTCTAACATGCATGTTTTTGGTCTGTGGGAGGAAACTGGAGCACCCGGAGAAAACCCACGCATGCACGGAGAGAACATGCAAACTCCACCCAGAAGGCCCCTGGACCGGGGTTTGAACCAGGGACCTGTTCGCTGAGAGGCAGCAGCTCTACCAGTTGCGCCACCGTGCTGCCCGAGACCAACTTCATATTTGAAAAAGGCATCCCTTTGGTTTTATCTGAGTTTAGGACAAGTTTGAGGTGGAACAAATCTGACTGGATGATGTTGAATGCAGATTTCAAAAGCTGGAAAACCTTAGCAACTGTTTTAGCTCGACAATAAACAACTGTGTCATCAGCATAGAAATGTATGGATGCATCGGGGATGCTCTGACCTACATTACCTGTAGATTGTAAAGAGGGTGTGTCCTAAGACTGAGCCTTGTGGTATACCATTGTTGACTGTTAGATAACTGGAGGAAGTACCATTATGTTGAACACATTGTCTCCAATGGTGTGATCTGAGAAACCAGTTTCTGAGAGTTTATGACACAAGATGTTCTGATCCACAGAGTCAGAATCTTTAGACAGGTCTAAGAAAAGTGCAGCACAATAATCCTTAGCATCCAGTGCTTCAACAACGTCATTAAGAACCTTCAGTGAAGCAGTGGTTGTGCTGTGTTGTTTCCTGAAACCAGATTGATGTGGAGGTAAGATGTTAAATGAGTCCAGGTCATTTTTTATTTGAGAGTTTATCAGTTTTTCTAGAACCTTGGCTAAAATGCAGAGTTTAGAGATTGGTCCATAGTTGTTCAGTGAGGGGGGGTCACCTCCCTTCAGCAAAGGAAGAACAAAGGCTGTTTTCAAGTGTCTGGATGGAGTTTTGTCTCATGGAGAGATTGAAGATGTGGGTCACAGGGACTGTGATGATATGAGCAGCCAGCCTTAAGAAATAAGGTGGAAGTTCATCTGGACCTGCAGATTTTTTAGGGTCAAGATCTTTTAACAGTTTATTGACCTCACTGACTGAGAATGGAGAAAAAGAGAAGCTGTGATTAACTGAGGATTGACTTGTAGGAGGGATTTGATTTGTAGAAGTTTGGTTATTAAGTGAAGTGGCTGATCTTCCATTAGTAACGGTGTCAAATAAAGAACTAGAAGCAACAAAATGTTTGTTGAAACAGTTCAGGATCTCGTGCTGATTTGACACAGGAACAGAGTTAATGAGAAGTTGTGATGGGAGGTCAGATGATTGGGGGCTGCCTGAGAGAGATTTGATGGTTTTCCAGAATCTGTTGGGGTCATTTAGATTTTTGGAGGTCTGAGATAAAAAGTTACATTTTGCAGCTTTGATGGAAGTTGTATATTTTATTCCTCATCTGTTGAAAACTCAACCAATCAGAGTCTGAGTCAGATTTTTCTCTAAAGACCAGAGATGATCTCTCCTGTGCAGGAGGTCAGCTAGCTCTGGAGTAAACCAGGGGCTGTCTCGTCCCTTTATTCTGAACTGATGAAAAGGAGCATGTTTGTTCAGGAAATAAATGAAATTATTATGGAAATAGTTCCAAGCAGAGTTCACGTCATCAGGAATTATAATACGATGCCAGTCAAAGTGAGACAGATCCCAGAGGAATGACTGTTCATATTTATATGCCACGTCGTCGGGATTAGATTAACTAAATGAACGCAGTTTATTGGCCGCAGCAATCATTAGATTACATCCATCTATCCCATGATGACGAGCACGCTGACGGATCCACGGGGACGCCACGAGTTCGACCAGAACTGAAACCCAGTCAGCATGAACCTGGCTGCAGGTGAACTCTGACATAATCGTGAAGACCTGCTCCTCCTCCGAGTCAAAGAGACGCTCATCAGGTCCTACTGACTCCTTTAGCTGTTGTTTCATGAAGTGTCGGCGGTTTGACGAACAATTTCAGCTGCTAAAAAATAGACTCCACGTTTCTGTAAAAAAGTCCATTGGTCCATAAGAAACATTAGTAATAAGTAGCCCTATGATATTTTTAGCTTTTAGCTGCATGTTTGCCATTAGACTTTTGCTACTTTAAGCTTCTAACCTATCATTTACTACTTTTAGCTGAGGTTGGCTGCTTTTATGTAGTGTTTTGTTACTTTTAGCTTTAGAGAGGTATAAAAAGATCTCTCACACCATGTCCTTACAGGACACGGTTGAAGGCATCAAAAATCTAACAGCAAGTAACGTACATGGACACAGTACATAAGCATGGACGACAAGACGCTGAGATTTGTCCAGGAACACTTCCAGACAGTTTCCATAGTCCTGATAAGATGCTGCAGTTTCTGTCAGCCGGTACAGCTCTGATAAGTGTTCACAGAAGTTCTCGGGGGTGGGGGTGCAGGGGTGGACAGAGCAGAGCGTCTTGATTTATATATCCACCAGGAGCAATTTGAGAAAAGTTGGCCTACCCAAGGCCAAGATTCAGATAAACAACGGTCTGGGGCTGCCAGACTGGTTTCAGTTCTGCTGGTACTCTCCATGGTGAATCCAAACAGCCAGATGTGTGGACATTCTGCCGGTCCGTGCTCGTTAGCCTTCTCCAAGGTCGAATCCTTCATGCCGGCAAATCCCAGGAGCTGCAAGTGGCCTATGATTCTCAGAAATCCAGCCAGCTTGTGGTTGAGCTCGCTAAGCACGAGTCTAAGAGCTCAAAGCACAAATGAATCCTTCACGTAAGGCTGGCAGCTTTACCATGGCCGAAACTGCTGCTGACGTCCCCCTAATTTGTCCATATCTTTGGTATCTGCGTATTCCAAAAAGCAGAAACCCTGTTTTCATAAATCTAATAATGTACACATCTTCTACGTCCTCCACGGACATCACAGACAGGCACATGATCTTCCACTGCCCCCAGTAATCCATGACATGTGTTCAGGGCATGAGGGCTCTCCAGCACCCTGTCGTCTGGTGGAAGTTTTTTTATCAACTGCGTTGAGAGACCAGCGGACCAGATCCATGATAATAATAAATCACGATTCAAAGATGTGTAAAGAGACGCTCTGACACACAGGACAAAGAGAAAAAGCAGGAGGAAGGCAGGAGAGGGAAGCTTCGTCGAGGGCAAGTGGAGGAAAAAAAGCTAAATGTTTTGCTACTTTCAGGCTGCATTCACAGCAGCCCTGTTTAGTCTCTTTAATCCAACTCCAGCTCGTTTTCCTAGAAAGTCCGGTTCCTTTAGGGAGGTGTGAACGCACCATCGAACTCTGTCACGGAACAAAAAGGTGAACTCTGGCCCGGGCTAAAACCTAGGTCTGGGTCCGGTAGAAGAGAACTCCAGTGGTTCCAGTACAGTGTGAATGTAAACAGACCGGACCCGCTCCTCAGGACAAACAAACACACATTTCTCTCATATGGAGCCGTCAGCTGACTTGTGTGAAGAACAATATTCTCCATGGTCTTCTGTCTCATCTTCTGCTCATGCTGAGTCCATTGATGAAAAATGACTAAATATAACTCCTAAAACTGATAAAACTTGATGCCACTTTGTTTTTATTTTTATTTACAGAAGAAGAAGAAGACGTGTCTTCAGAGGTTTTTGTGTCGTTTCTTTCAGTAGTTCTTGGTGCAGCGCCCCCACAGGCGAGCGGGGGAACAGGTTGGTTCAACAGGTTGACTCGACTGCACAGTGCAGTGTGAATGCAAACGCACCAGCTCAAATGTAACAAAAGGTCATGAATATTGGTCCAGAACCGAGTCTACCGGACTATCAGCTGTGAAAACGACCTTAGCCAATACTGGCTGCTTTCAAGAGGTGTTTTGCTACTTTTAACTTGTGCTGTTTTCTGTTTGCTCTCCTTTTTGCTCCATGTCTGTAAACCAAACAAACTTTTAGCTATTGTTGTGCTTGCTAATGTCAATTAGCTGTGGCGGCCATCTTGATTGCCAAAATGATCTGTTGGCTGAATGAAGGTCCACAACTGATTTAAAACGGCTGCTGCAGCTAATTAAGCAGCACGATGGTGCAGTGGTTAGCACTGTTACCTCTCAGCAAGAAGGTCCTGGGTACAATCCCCAGTTGGACCGGGGGTCTTTCTGTGTGGAGTTTGCATGTTCTCCCCGTGCTGCGTGGGTTTCCTCCGGGTACTCTGGTTTCCTCCCACAGACCAAAACCTGCATGTTAGTCTGTGTTCAGGTCCAGACCTCCCTTACAGAAGAGATCTGTGACCTCAGTGGGATTTGTCTGGTTAAATCAAGGTTAAATAGAGGTTAATAAATAAATAAAGTAAATGGACAAACAGCTAAAGGTAGGTGTGGAAGAAGCTGAGACTGATCCCCAACGTGCACTCTGAGCACAGATACAGGTCGTTGTTTTCAGGGTCTGGTTCTTCACGCCACTCGACGGACACGACAGGAAGGAGGCGGCGACATCGTCTGCGTTGACCTTTTCCTTCAAACTCTTCAAATCACAACCAAAGCGGACTCTGGAAGTTTCCAAACGAGCCGATGGTTCTGGTTCTGCAACAGGAAGAGACCGAAACCCACAGCCGAGGAAGAAAACAAAGGAGCTTCCTGTCCCAACAGGAAGCAGACCTGACACACACGTGTTTTCAGGTACTTCCGGTCTTAATCCCTGCCTGAACGCGTCATAATCTCGCTGGAGATTTATAAATGCCTCCCCCCACCTGTAACTGGTTGTTCACAAACATAAACAAGTAAACAACAACAGCCACAGGTGTCATGTTTTGTTCCAGGTGACGTGTTAATCCAGCTGTTTCCAAATGTAAACAACTTGTTTGTGTTTGACGTCACTTCAGAAGGTAAACAAACGAGATGAGAGCAGCTGATGAAAACAAAGCAGCAGCTCAGAACAGGAAGTCCAGACAAAAGATTCTTCCTGCTGACGTCACACAAACAACAACAACAACAACAACCGGCTCGTGTCCTCCTCCTTTACGTCAAATACAATCCAGATTTATTTATTTGTTGTTGTTATTGTTTTCTGCACGGAGACACGTTCCTCTGCTGGTTGTTGTGGTTCGAACAGAACCTGATGCGAGAACCCAGGACCAGAACCAGGTTCGGATCAAAGCTACTCACCACCAGGGTCAGATCGGCAGAAAACCGGACGGACCTTTGCTTGTTTGTTTGTTTGTTTGTTTATTTGAGGTTTTCAGAGTGAAGCGCGTGACCGCCGTCCTCCCAGGTTCGGATCCGCGCGCGGTTCTGACCCGGTCCGGCAGGAGCTTATTGTTGGGTCCACCTGGAGCCGACCGGGCTCGTTCTTCCAGCACGAGCTTTTGTTTTCTTTGTGCGGACTGGCCTCGTTGGAGAGGATGACGTCAGCACGTGGGCGGGTCAGGACGCGTTGATTGACAGCAAGATCAACCAATGAGAGGCCGCGGTGCTTTCAGGGACCACCGAGACAAAAGAGAACTTTATTTTCTTCTGAAAGTTGTTTTCAGTTCAATTCAGTTTATTTCTATAGCACCAAGTCACACCAGAAGTCATCTCAGGGCACGGAACAAAACATTATTTATTATTTATTAATTTTTTTACCTTTATTTAACCAATCCCATTGAGATCGCAGATCTCCTTTGTAAAGGAGGCCTGGACCTGAAGGCAGCCTAACATGCACGTTTCTGTTCCGTGCGAGGAAACCCGAGTACCCGGAGAAAACCCACACAAGCACGAGAAGAACAAGCAAACTCCACCCAGAAAGACCCCAGGTCCAGCTGGGGATTGAACCGTGGACCTTCTTGCTGTGTGAACCACTGAGGCTTCATATATAAAAATAATAATTTAACATTATTTCTCTGAGGAGCGGACTGCACACAGAACTCTCATCTTGAGCAAGCAAAAAGGTGACAGTGGAAAGGTAAAACCAGACACTTCACCACTTGCTCTCGCCCAGGTCGGACGCCCCCCCACCCCCACCCCCACCCCCCTCCAGGCTTCGCTTTGCTGCTCTGTCCGTCTGTGAAACTGCACTGAGCCTCTTTTCTACAAATCTGGACCAGAATTATGGACCTGATTTGGTCAGTTGGTCCCTCAACACAACTGATAACATTTCTTCGAAGAGAAGACAGACTTTAGGCGAGCCGAGTTGTCCAGCTGGATATCTCATCGACTGGAAGACTTGATGATGTGTCTCTCTCTGCTGCCATCTGTGGATGTTAAGGACGCATATTTAATTAGATTTTCGATAACTGGTTCCTGCTTTTTGGATTCAGCTGGTGCTGGTTTTATCTACAATCAAGGAAGTCGTCGGCAGCAAATCTGGACCCGATCACGCTGCTTGCCTTTATGAAGGCTTGGTTTGTGTCTCGAGTACCCAGACTCAAATGCTTTGGGCTGAATGGATCAGATCTCGGGGATTTTACTCATTCACGTTCCACCAGTGTGGCCATGTAATCTGGACATTTCAGAACCGAGTGGACCAACACAGACTCAAGGTAGATGTCATTAAGTTCTGCCTGTCCCCATTTGGCTCCCTTAGCTGGCCTTGCAGACCACCTTATCTGAATTAACCTGGAGAACATGTGATCTGACGCTCTGCCCCCCCCCCCCCCCCCCCCCACCCCATAGAGGAATTCCAACTGATGACCAGATGAACCACCTGAATAAACTTGTGTCATCATTTCAGGACTCTTGGATTCTCATAGGTGTTGTCCTTGGCCATTCCTCGACATCCCTGGAGAATGTTTATGGATCTCACTGGAGGGAACTGGCTGATTATTCCATCCTTATCAGAACTCTTACAGTGCCCTCGAGAGCGTCCTTGGACATGCTCACTGCTCTCGTTATCTCCCCCTCTGTAGAATGTCTACGTCACCATGTGCAGTTTGTGCGAGGTGTTTTTTAATATTAGAGGTTTTTTTTTTCTCAGCTCCTCCATGTGTCCAGTTTCACCACTTTTTGTCTGTCTAAACACTCTCGCTTGTAAATGAGTCTTGGAGGCTCAATGTGACTTATCTGTCTAAATAAAGGTTGAATGAATGAAAGAAAAAAGAAAGATCATCAGAGACTCTACTTCCTCAGACGGCTGAGGCGAGCTGGTCTGGAAGCTCAGTCCTCACCTCCTTCTACAGGTGTGCAGTGGAGAGCATCCTGTGCTCCAGCATCAACGTGTGGCATGGAGGCTGCACAGCTGCAGAAAGAAAAGCTCTGCAGAGAGTGGTGAAGGCTGCACAGAAGATGATGGAATCAGTCTCCCCACCATCACAGACATCTACACCTCCAGATGCAGGAAGAGGGCCACCTGCATCATGAAGGACCCCACTCACCCAGCACACACACTTTTTGTCCCGCTCCCCTCAGGAAGGAGGTTAAGGAGCATTAAGTGTAGAACCACTAGACTGAGGAACAGCTTCTACCCTGAGGCTGTTAGACTCATGAATCTCTAACCAGGAGAATCACTGTGAAAAACCATATCATGTTGCTGCTGATCTGTTTCAATGTTGCTGCTGATCTGTTTCATGTTGCTGATCTGTCTCATGTCGCTGATCTGCTTCATGTTGCTGCTGATCTGTTTCATGTTGCTGCTGATCTGTTTCATGTTGCTGCTGATCTGTTTCATGTTGCTGCTGATCTGTTTCATGTCGCTGCTGATCTGTTTCATGTTGCTGCTGATCTGTTTCATGTCGCTGCTGATCTGTTTCATGTCGCTGCTGATCTGTTTCATGTTGATGTGTTCATTCCTGCAGGTCACTCACCCCCAAAGACGCTTCGTCTTCTACCCCCCCCTCACAGAAACCGGAGGTCCGGTTCCTCCGCTGGATCTGCAGAAGACCTGAGACCTTCACGCCGCCATGAGTCCGCTTCGTGTCCTCAAAGAGTCCTCGCGGACATCAGCGTCCCCTGCGGGTCACGAGCCCTGCGTGGATCGGTCCGTGGATGGAGCGGAGACCCATCCGTCAGAGGGGGGCATCCCGGGGGGTCCGGTCCGGGACCGAGGGGCTGGTTCGGTTGTAGAACCGGGCCGAGCTGTCCCGTCCCAGGCCCGGTTATTTACACATCTGCAGCGCGCGGCAGGTTAATGCACGAAAACACGCGCGCGCACGGGTACGCGTCTGATTACGTGATGTAATCCGCACATGAAAGTCCCGGTTCCGACAGGATTAAAACAGAATCTGAGTGGAGAGTTTCTGAGAGAAGAAAGTTGAAGGAAACAGCGCTGGTGCCGCCTTCAGGGGCTGTAGGACACTAGAGAACTCAAACATA
>NC_056505.1:1724225-1734170 GCF_014905685.2 Nematolebias whitei
AACATCGTCTGGTGCCGCCTTCAGGGGCTGTAGGACACTAGAGAACTTAAACAAAAACAGCGTTTTATTGACTTGTGCTGCGTTCAGGGGCTGTAGGACACTGGACAGACCAAGAACCAAAATAGAACCATTGGTAAATTATTTTGTAAATGGTGAATGGACTTAACATTATTTATCTGATATAAGTAAACTGACTTTTTATAGATGAATGTTTCTGTTCAGTCCTGAGACGACTTCTGTTGTGACTTGGAGCTGAAGAAATGAACAAAACTGAATTATCCAGATACTCAAAGCTCTTTACAACAATCTGTGCCCTCTACCCATTCAAACAGCACCCTGGATCTGTACAAACATCTTGAAGTCAAAGCCCTCCTACAAGTCCATTGTATCCTCAAATGGTGTCCCCATTGAGTTTGTTGATCCCTATAAATATTTGAGTATCTTGGTCGACTCACATCTCTCTTTTAAGCTCCATGTGGAAAACTTGGTAAAGAAACTGAAAGTTAAACTGGGTTTCTTTTTCAGAAACAGATCCTGTCTAACTCTGAATGTTAGGAAACACCTTGTATCTGTGACTTTCCTTCCCTCCATTGATTACGGTGACATTATTTACATGAACGCTCCTACAAGAACCCTGCAGAAGTTGGATGCTGCAGATGTTGGATGCTGCAGATGTTGGATGCTGCAGATGTTGGATGCTGAAGATGTTGGATGCTGCAGATGTTGGATGCTGCAGATGTTGGATGCTGTCTATCATGGTGCACTAAGATTCATAACTGGCTGTAACTACCGTACCCACCACTGCACCCAGTATTCACTGGTTAACTGGTCACCATTAACTCCACACAGACTCTCTCACTGGTACATTTTCATCTTTAAGTCACTTCCTGGTCTGCTGCCTTCATACATCTCCTCCTACATGTCTCTGTGTGAGTGCAGCTACAGCGTGCGCTCTCAGGACATCATTACCTGCAGTGTTCCCTCAGTGAGGACTGAACTAGACAAAAGGACCTTCTCCTGCTCCGCTCCTGTTTCCTGGAATATCTTGTAAAAAAGACCTGAAGCTCTCGACCTTTGACCTCTGTAAGTGGCTTCAAACATCTGATAAGTTCCTGTTTTTAGTTTTCTACATTCACCTTATAATCTAGATGTTTGTTTCATTTTTTAATACCATTTTCTTCCACTTGTTCTCAGTTTGTACGCTTCTCTTATGGCTGAGTGGTTAGACCCGTTGTCCTCCAATACAAGAGATGGGGGTTCAAATCCACCAGCATTCACATGCCGAAGTGTCCCTGGGCAAGACACTGAACCCCTCACAGCCTCTGATGTCTCTTTAGAATGATTTGATCAATTAGCTTTGTATAGATCTAGTATAGAGCTGTATGAATGGGTCAATGAGACACAGATTGTTGTAAAGAGCTTTGAAGATCTTGATCAGATAGAAAGGAGCTGTATAGGTGCAGTCCATTCATCCATTTATTGTCTTTGTTGTCCATTGTTGTCATCCCTCTTTGTTAAATCAGGTCTCTCTTGTAAAAGAATCCCCGAGGCTCACTGTGATTTACCTGTAGAAATAAAGGTTGAATGAATGAAAACAAAGAATAATCAGTGCTTTAACACATTGGAGGAGGCGTTCAGTGTCTCGCTCAGGAACACATCAAGTGACTGCTGGTGGAATCAAACCCCCAACTCTTGCAGTGGAGGACGACTGCTCTAACCGCTCAGCCACAGCCTCCTCGATGTTGAGGGGCTGTGTGAGCAAAGCAGACACATAACTTACTGTTATAAGAACATACAGGAGCAGAAATAATCTGTTTAAAGTCCTTTAAATCCATCTGTGTTCTTTGTTAAATCAGGTCTCGCTTGTAAAAGAGTCCTCGTGACTCAATGAGACTAACTTG
This sequence comes from Nematolebias whitei, assembly GCF_014905685.2. Classification (NCBI taxonomy): domain Eukaryota; kingdom Metazoa; phylum Chordata; class Actinopteri; order Cyprinodontiformes; family Rivulidae; genus Nematolebias; species Nematolebias whitei. The sequence goes on from NC_056505.1 coordinate 1,726,127, forward strand.
TAGAAATAAAGGTTAAATGAATCATAACTAAACATGTTTAACATTTGAGTTAATGTTGTTTAATTCGTTCTTTGGTTAATGTATTCACTGTCCGTTTTTCCACACATCTTTGACAGTTTCCAAAGTGACCACAGGTCTGATGTTTGTTGCCACTTTTTTCACCTAAACGAGGTTTGTTCTCTCCGCTCTATAGCACCGTCCGTGAACGCATCATCAGCAGCCTAGCTACACAGCCTGAGCCACGAATAGCGTCCAATCAGAGCGAAGAACGCTTTTCAGCGGACCAATCAGCTAGGAGAAAGGGCGGGGCTAATTCAGAGGACGGCCTTATATTCGCGCGCCCGCTTGTTGTTTTTTTTGGCTATGCGCGCAACCCACCATGACACGTGCTAGAAATGGCTATTTTGAGGCGCATGCGTGGTCGCATCGCAGGCACGTGGGCTGACCGCTGCAGGTAAACAAAGGCCTGGTGAATCATGCTGTTGGTTCATGTAGTCACGTGACGGTTAAAATAAAAGTCTTTATTTTGTTTTGATCGATTTAAAATTATTATTATTATTAAAGCAAATAAATTATCGTTTGGGTTGTAGTTTCTGAACTTAATCATAATCAAATGGTTTTTATTGTTTTGTTTTCCCAAGCAGATCATAAATCATTTTTCATTCATTCATTCCACCTTTATTTCTGCAGGTGAGTCCCATCGAGCCTCGAGGACTCTTTTACAGGAGACACCTGATTTAACAAAGAGTGAAGACAACAGCAACAACAATAAACAGCTATAAAAAGGTTTTATTATTTTTTTACAATAAGATGGCTAAAAAACGTAACAAAAAACAGCTAGATTATAAGGTGAATGTAGAAAACTAAACTAAAAACTAAAATAATTTTTCAATATAATTTAGTTTCATTTAGTTTCCCCAAGTTGTATGATTCCTTCTACTGTTGTCTGTGTTGTCTACTGTTGTTGTTGCTGTCTACTGTTGTCTTTGTTGTTTACCATTGTCTTTGTTGTCTGTTGTTGTTTTTGTTGTCTTTGTTGTCTGTTTTGTTGTCTGTTGTCTGTTATTGTTTTTGTTGTCTGTTGTTGTTTTTGTTGTCTGTTATTGTTTTTGTTGTATGTTGTTGTTTTTGTTGTCTGTTATTTCTACTGTTGTCTGTTGTTGTTTTTGTTGTCTGTTATTTCTACTGTTGTCTGTTGTTGTTTTTGTTGTCTGTTATTTCTACTGTTGTCTGTTGTTGTCTACTTTTGTTGTTGTCTTTGTTGTCTACTGTTGTTTTTGTCTACAGTTCTCTTTGTTGTCTACAGTTGTTGTCTACTGTTGTCTTTGTTGTTTACCATTGTCTTTGTTGTCTGTTGTTGTTTTTGTTGTCTTTGTTGTCTGTTATTTCTACTGTTGTCTGTTGTTGTTTTTGTTGTCTGTTGTCTTTGTTGTCTGTTATTTCTACTGTTGTCTGTTGTTGTCTTTGTTGTCTGTTATTTCTACTGTTGTCTGTGTTGTTTACTGTTGTTGCTGTCTACAGTTGTCTTTGTTGTTTTTGTTGTCTGTTGTCTTTGTTGTCTGTTATTTCTACTGTTGTCTGTTGTTGTTTTTGTTGTCTGTTGTCTTTGTTGTCTGTTATTTCTACTGTTGTCTGTGTTGTTTACTGTTGTTGTTGCTGTCTACTGTTGTCTTTGTTGTTTACCATTGTCTTTGTTGTCTGTTATTTCTACTGTTGTCTGTTGTTGTCTTTGTTGTCTGTTATTTCTACTGTTGTCTGTGTTGTTTACTGTTGTTGTTGTCTACAGTTGTCTTTGTTGTTTACCATTGTCTTTGTTGTCTGTTATTTCTACTGTTGTCTGTGTTGTTTACTGTTGTTGCTGTCTACTGTTGTCTTGGTTGTTTACCATTGTCTTTGTTGTCTGTTATTTCTACTGTTGTCTGTTGTTGTTTTTGTTGTCTGTTATTTCTACTGTTGTTGTTGTCTACTTTTGTTGTTGTCTTTGTTGTCTACTGTTGTCTTTGTTGTCTACAGTTGTCTTTGTGTACCGTTTTGTTGTGTACTGTTGTCGTCACTCTTGTATTAAAATCAGGTCTCTCTTGTAGACGAGTCCTCGAGGCTCAATGAGACTAACCTGTAGAAATAAAGGTTGAATGAATAATCCCTCATGTTCTCAACACTTGAGCACGTGGTGCACACCACCAGTAGGACCGTGCCCCAACGGTGCATGTGTGAACAGGACTGTTTAAAAATCCTGTCTGTTAGCAAAATATCTCAAGAGTTCCTGGACGTGCTTTTGTGAAACTTTCACATGGTAATCACTGGATGAACTTATGATTACCTTTCTGATTCAACTTGATTCAAGATGGCCGCCCCAGCTAATCCTGCCTAAGCAGCTCAGAAAGGCTGCGTCTCAGCTGGACAGCCATTGAGCTCATCTGTGTGGTAGTAGCTGAGGATCCTTCAGAACTTGCAGCCTGAGAAGCTCTGAGCCCAGCGAACAGTGTGGGCGACGTGCATTCCTGCAGAGAACGTCCAGATCCTGGAGAAGAAGCCGTGTCCTGAACTAGGAAAAGTTTTAATTTCAGCTGGAAGAGCTTCTGGACAAAGATCTAGGAGGTCTTCTTCACGTGGAGAGAAACATGGAAAGAGGATTTTAGAGGACAGTGGTTAGAAACTGCTGGTTCAGCGAACATGGACTGAGCGTTTCTGGAAATGAGACGTGAAGTTCACGTAAAAACTGAAGTTTCTGCATGTTTTTATTTTAGCTGTTTCAAGACGTTCGGCTCATGAAGCAGATGCAGGACGTGACTTTAGGCAAGTCAAACTTTTATACCTTTCAAATTTATAAACTTTACCCTCACTAAGGTCCTCGAGGGCTCATGGGAGTTTGCCCATCCAGTCTACATGTTTTTGTGGACTTGGATCAGATACTGGACCATGTTCCTCAGATTCAAAAAACGTTCTTCACCAGAATCTTCACCAGCACACGTCCTCAGAGTACACTGTGTGTGTGTGTGTGTGTGTGTGTGTGTGTGGGGGGGGGGGGCATTGTTTTGGGTTGGTCCCTAGTGGTGCGAGAGTTTGGTTCTCAGTGCTGCTAGTAAGTCTGACCCTTCAGGGTGGGAGTTGGACCACCAGGCTGTCCGTTGTCATCGACTCTGTTCAGAACTTATGGACAGAACTTCTCGGTGCAGCCGGGGGGCGGGGTTCCAGTTCTGTGGTCTCAGGATCCATCTCTGCTCTTTGCAGATGATGTGGTCCTGTTGGAGTCATCGTGCCGTGATCTTCAGCTCTCACTGGAGCGGTTCACAGCCGAGTGTGAAGCGGCTGAGATGAGAACCAGCACCTCCAGACCTGAGGACATGGTCCTCAGTCAGAAAAGGGTGGGTTGTTCTTCAGGTCTAGGGTGAGGTTCTGCCTCAAGTGGAGGAGTTCAAGTTTTGTTCACAGTGAGGGAAGAATGGAGCGTGAGACTGACAGATGGATTGGTGCAGAGTCTGCAGTGTTGTGGACTCTGTGCCGGTCCGTTGTAGTGAAGAGGGAGCCGAGCTTTAAGACAAAGCTCTCCGTTTACTGGTCGGTCTACGTTCCTTCCCTCACCTCTGGTCATGAACTCTGGTAAGGATGCTCCCTGGACGTGCTTCAGCATGTCCGACTGGGAGGAGACCCCGGGGAAGAACCAGGACACATCGGAAAGACCACGTCTCTCGGTTGGCTTGAGGCTGTGGAGAGAGGCGTCTGGACCTCCCTGCTCAAGATGCTGCCCCGAGTCCAGAACCTGAGGAAGACCATGGATGGATTTTATAAACTAATTTAATGTTTTGTTCTAAATCTGCTTCACAAACTGGATCCGTTTTAGTTTTATTCCGTTAGCCTTTAGCAACGTTCAACTGTAGGTTTTCCTCAAGTTCCTGACCAACACGCGTGTTCTCGTTTATTTTACATCACCTTATAATGCAGCTGTTTGTTTCCTTTTTACATCATTTCTTTTTTACGCCAGTATTTTGTTAAAACCAGGTCTTGTAGTCGAGTCCTCGAGGCTCAATGACACTCACCTGTAGAAATAAAGCTTGAATTAATTTAGCTTGTGCCTTTTCAAAACTTTCGGCTCATTATTTGCTCTTCTCAGCTAGACTTTAGCTACTTTTAATTCCCTTGATTAATTAGCTGCAGTTCTTTAGTTTTTTGATAAAAGTTTAGCAGGAACTAAATGAGGAGTCGACAGCGTGGATGAAGGTAGTTTTTAATGAACGTCTATTGAAATGTCGTGGCAGAATCAGGAAAAAACAAAACATTAAAAATCATTTAGCCGTCGGTCTTAAATAACAAATGTTTCCTTTCAAGTCTAATCCTTCACACGACAGCAAAATAAAACTGACCAATCAAATCCAGACGATTTCATGGCAAACAAACCCTGAAAATACAACGTTAATTTTTTCCCTTTCATCAATTTAAAAGTACACAATTAAAAGTTTATACTGATCAAGAGTGAAGAACCACCGGAGACGACTCAAACAAGGTTAGTGTCTGATAGAAACATTCATTTCACAATAAAAATATCTGCACAAAAACATAAAAAAGCTCAAGGAAAAAGGTAACGCAAAAATATATAATATTTGCTTTGCATCTTTTTATTACAGTCACAAATCACAGCTGTGGCAACAGATTTCTTTAAAATGTACAGAAATGAAATAAAAGACCCCCCCCCCACTTGATTGTTCGTTTTCAGAGCGGATACTGCAGGAACGACGGACTCCCGACTAAACACAAGCTGCACATCAAATCTTGGATATCAAGACCATCAAAAGGCACAGACAGACAGGTCGCACGAAGAAGTCAGCTGAAGCTTTTTTTAATTCAGTTTTATGTTTTAATACAACTATTCCCAGTAAGATCTCCAGTGCCCTTAAAGTTTGTACCAACCCCCCCCCACCCCCCCCCCCCCCCCCCCCAACCCACCACCCCCCCCCCCCCCCCCCCCCCCCCCGGCAAAAAGAAGAGAAAAAATATCTACAGGCAAGTCAAGTCCTGGCAGGCACCTTGGATTACAAGTCCCATCCAAACTACCGGAGCTCCGTTAAATCAGCCGTGAGACGAGCGTGAGGAGCTTCTCTGCAGGAAGTGCTGGTCCAACAGTCGCACAAATTAAATCCTCCCGCCACACTTCTCCCATCACGAGGAAATATTCAAGGTGTTTAACTTGTACAGAGAAGTTTTAAAAAGGTCTAGAAAACTCAGGAGCATTTCTGAATCCGCCCCTGAAGTTCGCCATGGTTTCAGCCTCGTGTCCACACAGAAACAGTTTGAAAAGCCTCAAAACATTTGTCTTTTAAAATGTTTCCAAAGTGAAAGAAATCTCAAAACTGCACCATTTGTGAGACAGCCAATACACAACGTTTGTAAGACTATGTCATAGCCCCCGCCCCAAACTAACCAACAATCCTAGACATGTTTCTCCAATGCATCTCAAAATGTTTGACAATTTAGTCTCCAGCGTCTCCAACCCGTCTCAGTTTAGTCTCCAGCGTCTTCAGTCCATCTCAGTTTTGTCTCCGGCGTCACCAACGCGTCTCAGTTAGTTTCTGGCACCTCCAACCCGTCTCAGTTTAGTCTTTGGCGTCTTCAGTCTGTCTCAGTTTAGTTTCCTTGTGTCTCCAACCCATCTCAGTTTAGTCTCTGGCGTCTCCAACGTGTCTCAGTTAGTTTCTGGCATCTCCAACCCATTTCAGTTTAGTCTCCGGCGTCTTCAGTCTGTCTCAGTTTAGTCTCCGGCATCTCCAACGTGTCTCAGTTTAGTCTCCGGTGTCTCCAACCTGTCTCAGTTTATTCTCCGGCATCTCCAACCCGTCTCAGTTTAGTCTCCGGCATCTTCAACTCGTCTCAGTTTAGTCTCCGGCGTCTTCAGCCCATCTTAGTTTAGTCTCCGGCGTCTCCAACCCATCTCAGTTTAGTCTCCGGTGTCTCCAACCTGTCTCAGTTTAGTCTCCAGCATTTCCAACCCGTCTCAGTTTAGTCTCCGGCATCTCCAACCCATCTCAGTTTAGTCTCCGGCATCTTCAACCCGTCTCAGTTTAGTCTCCGGTGTCTCCAACCCATCTCAGTTTAGTCTCCAGTGTCTTCAACCCGTCTCAGTTTAGTCTCCGGCGTCTCCAACCCATCTCAGTTTAGTCTCTGGCGTCTTCAGCCCGTCTTAGTTTAGTCTCCAGCGTCTTCAACCCATCTCGGTTTAGTCTCCAGCGTTTTCAGCCCGTCTCAGTTTAGTCTCCAGCGTCTCCAACGTGTCTGTTTCTGGCATCTCCAACCCATCTCAGTTTAGTCTCCAGCGTCTCCAACCCATCTCAGTTTAGTCTCTGGCGTCTTCAGCCCGTCTTAGTTTAGTCTCCTGCGTCTTCAACCCATCTCGGTTTAGTCTCCAGCGTTTTCAGCCCGTCTCAGTTTAGTCTCCAGCGTCTCCAACGTGTCTGTTTCTGGCATCTCCAACCCATCTCAGTTTAGTCTCCAGCGTCTCCAACCCATCTTAATTTAGTCTCCAGCGTCTTCAACCCGTCTCAGTTTAGTCTCCGGCGTCTCCAACCCATCTCAGTTTAGTCTCTGGCGTTTTCAACCCATCTCAGTTTAGTCTTCAGCGTAGACAACTTGTCTGCCCAGCCATAAGCCACTTGTCACTTTAGCTTTATGTGCATGCTTTGCGTCTTGTTTCCTGTTTTTGGTGGACTTGTTACGGCACCACATTCAAGCCTGGCATAGTGACTACAGCATGTCTGAATCATTTGTTGTGTCTGGGAGTGAATTAAGTCATTTCTGGAAATGAGGCAGTGTTAAAGGGATAGTTGTAGAAAATAAACAAAAAAAAAATCTGTTTCTGTGTAGACAAGGACTTAATTTAGATTTTTTTCCTTTTGATGCTCAACTCGTCTCTTAGATCATAATCTACTTAGTTTTAAATAAAATGCATTAAAAAAGTTTTTCCACTCTAGAAAAGAGCCACATCTATTTTATTTCAATTTAATGATTTTAAATATTGGCCAGTTAAGAATAAAGCATGAATTAAAGTTTTAAATCTTATCTTGTGGATGGGTTTTTCGTCTCACGTGGCTGCAATGGCGTGCACTTGTGGGCGTGTCCATGCACGCTTACATCACCACTGGGTGTGGTCAGAGCTGCGACTGACTGACCGATTATGGCTTGAGTTTTTTCTTTAAGCTTTAGCGTCCTCTCTTCAGGCGCGAGCCGACGGGACCGTCACATCGACGCTTTACGGGCGAAGTCGTGCAAATCGTCCCGGAGGCGACGCGACGCACTTAAAAACAGACGCTCTTCAAGCTGGCTGCTCCTGATCAGCAGAAAGGTGAGAATGTCTTCAGGAAAGTGAGCGCGGTCACTGAAACTAAGTCCTGCTCTTCAGAACAACAGACGGCAGCATGGCTCTTGGTAAAGACGACGTTCAAACACTTAACGGACTCAGAAGAAGCCGTCCAGAACGGGCCACACCGTCCGTCCACAAATACCGCAACCATCAAAAGTTACAGAAACTAGTCCCTTCAAAACTAAAAGGCTCCACTTAGAACAACATCTGATGTTTGACTCTGAACCCTGGTCGGTTTAAACCGGGTCGACTTGGTACAGACGTGGACAAATCTCACACTGCAGCGTTAAGAAGAAAAAAAAACACAAAAATAACTTTAATCTGACCCAAGTCAGACAAAATTAACTAAAGAAAATTAGTCTGCTTTTCAAGTTTGGTTCAACAAAATGATTCAAAAACAAACTAAAGTTTGAAGGTCCAGATGTTTCAGCTCCATCCACAGATGTTGGCAGGATTCAGAACAGTCCGGTGTTTGGTTCCAATCCAGTCTCAGGTGTGTTAAGCTGCTTGGAGACGGTCTGACAACCTTTGCTCCATCATCGTCTCCAAGCTCCTGAGACACTCTGTCCATGTCACACTCCATGAGAGCAAACTGCCCTGTGACTACCAGTCACCTTCAAGACTGAAGACGCCCGAGAGGCTGAAGACAGGACAGTCTTCGGTTTTTATGGAGGGACAGTCTTCGGTTTTTATGGA
>NC_056505.1:1734180-1736374 GCF_014905685.2 Nematolebias whitei
GGACAGTCTTCGGTTTTTATGGAGGGACAGTCTTCGGTTTTTATGGAGGGGCAGTCTTAGTTTTTTGTGGAGGGACAGTCTTTGTTTTTTAATTGAGGACGTTTTATTAGTTTGCTTTTTAAAATAATTGTTGAACCAAAACTGAAACGACAGATTTTTATTTGTTGACTTTGATTTACGACTTGTGTCAGTTTCAACTTGGCAACATTTTTTTAAATAAAAATTCTGTGCTTGTTTTTTTTTTTAGATCAAACCAAAAATTCAAGAGTTTGAATTTGAGTTCTTAAAAAAACAGCAAAGACTGCTTTAAAAACGTTTTTTTAGAATAAAGCTCTTGATGTCCTGAACAAAGACCGTCGGGGGATCTGCTGCATCAGCTTCTAGTACACGCCGGACCCAGAGCAGAACCGAACCAGTCGAGGGCCTTTGTAAAGAAATGATACCGTGGGTCTGCAGGCGGAAAACCACCGGGCACCTTTTTTCTAAAAAAGCTGCAAATTCAAACCTAGTTTTAAAAACCTTTGGAATTAAATGTATTAAATTTAACAGTCTTTAACGGGGTCAGCAGTCTTAACTTCAGCTGTTTTTTACGGCTGCCGGTGCACGACGACCCAAACTTTAGCAAAAAAATAAAGCTTTTACCTTTTCTGGCTTCGTTACAAATCAAAAGTTTATTTTTAAACTTTTAAAATACGATTAGCATGCAGATTAAAAAGCGAAGTGTTGAACGGAGAGAGAAGCTGAAGCAAGCGAACGGAAAGTGTTTGAAAAACAAGAGAGGTGGAACACAAAGAGCCCGGGCGCTCTGCCGGCGGACCCGCCCGACTCGCGTGGCACTTTACATGGTGGTCTTTGTGTACAGAGCTTATAACAGTCATGCAGGGCACAGTTTATTCCAACAAGGCGAGAGATGCTGACCGACGCCCGAGACCACAAACGAGTAAGAAAACGGAGGCACGACGACATCTTGTCCAGACAAAACGAGTTCTGCTTGAAAACTGAATTCTTGTTCTGATGCACACAAACACAGCGTGAAGGAAATCAACGCTTTGTGAAGTTTATCATGGCTAAGGCAGAAATGATGCTGATAGGAAATAATTCAAACCATCATCCCTCTTTACATTAAAATACCTTTAAGACTCTTCAGGTTTTAAACTTTTCTATCTATAGCTAGATCTGAGCATGTTTGACATTCCAATGTAAGGTGTGATCAAACGTCCTCATGGACACGTGATGGCTTTAGGCTCATTCCGTCATTAGTTGCATAAATCAGGTGATTTAATCTGGACTTTCCCAAACGCGGCGGCGGTCTCTGCGTCCCTTGGAACAGTGCGACAAAGGTTAGAAAACGTTCCTTTTTTAAGATGAAGGATTGTTTTGTGCAAAGCAGCTGCACCAGACAGACACCGGCGAGTTCACTCACCGCATTCAGTCACACGTGAAAACAGCACAGGACAGGGTTTGGATCTTACAGACGCACACGGTAAACTTGTTTATCTTGGCTTTAAATACAAATTAACCTCAAACTTTGAGCTGTGACGTGACTCCCACCACTCCCCCCCAACAGAGAGAAAGACCGGATGGACGCGTCGACTCCTGGCGCCGTTCCTGAGCGAAGTGGACTTGATGAGACCCGGGTACCGAGGACAACAGGAGGAGTTAGAATCAGAAGATCACAGCAACAGAGAGGAGGCGGGGGAGCAGTGGTGACGCAGAAGCCTGTCCACAGAAACATCTGGAAGAACAACTACAATTCAACAAATCTGATCACACCGACCTTAAACTGTGAACAAGCGTAAAATATGGTTATCACAAGAAACATCTGGAGCAGCTGCCGGCATGAAACGTGGAATTATGGAGCAACTTGTTGCTGAAAACTTGGCTTTATTTGGACCTGAAGGCCCGACACACATTTCTCACTCAACGTTTACGTTTCAGTCGACGGAGGCTAACGAGTCATTAGCCTCCGTCGACTCTCCGTCGTGAGTCGTTAGGGTCTGTAACTAGGTTATGCCTGTGAGTCGTTGGGGTCTGTAACTAGGACGTACCTGTGAGTCGTTGGGGTCTGTAACTAGGACGTACCTGTGAGTCGTTAGGGTCTGTAACTAGGACGTACCTGTGAGTCGTTAGGGTCTGTAACTGAGTTATACCTGTGAGTCGTTAGGGTCTGTAACTAGGACGTACCTGTGAGTCG
>NC_056505.1:1736384-1737664 GCF_014905685.2 Nematolebias whitei
AGGGTCTGTAACTGTGACGTACCTGTGAGTCGTTGGGGTCTGTAACTGGGTTATACCTGTCAGTCATTAGGGTCTGTAACTGTGACGTACCTGTGACTTGTTAGGGTCTGTAGTTGGGACGTACCTATGAGTCATTAGGGTCTGTAACCGCGACGTACCTGTGAGTCGTTAGGGCCTGTAACCAGGCTGGAAACGAGCCGTTTCCTCGAAGATCAGCTCCTTCAACGCCTCTTTGGGTAAATCGTCCAGCTCCATATCAAATTTTAGGGGAATGTCAGCAACAGGCTTCAGGGGACAGAGGGGACAGGTTGAGGTGAACGAGTCTAAAACAATCAGATTCAGGTTGTCCGGACGGAGCGGTGGGTCTCACCTCGTCTGTCGGGTCGTAGTATTGTTCCAGATAGGGGTGAGCGAGGGCCTCCTCCACCTCGATCCTCTTGTTGGGGTTAAAGGTCAACATCTTGTCCAGCAGGTCCAGAGCTGCAGCACAACAACAAGTTCAACGTTTAATGGGACAAAAACTGGCAGCGGGCCTGAACACTAGAGGGCGCCGTACGCCCAATTCACAGAAAACCAGTTTGGACGATGGTCCCGTTTGAAAATAAACTCTTTCTAACCTCAACATGCAAGCAGGAGCGATTTACTGTGTACTGATGAGGGTTCTGTTTAACGGAGCAGAACCTTCTGGATGGTTGAAAGAAAGAGCCGTTTGACTCTGAAGTTACATGTTTGCTGTGAAAACAAACATGAAGGCAGGAAGCTTCTTTAAAGCCCAGTCTGCTGCGACCAGTAAGAATTCAACAATCCCTCCTCCCTGAACGAGAGTCAAAGTACGAGTTTGAGCTTTCTAGGGACAAACAGGAACTTTAGGTACGAACATCAATAAAACAACTTCATCACTGCCGTCAAGCACAAGACAGACCGTCGAATGAAATGCTGACGTTTTCCGTCCTCAGATAAAAGATTTCCTAAAACATACACTTTAACATCAGAGCGGCCATTTGTTCTTCAGTAGTCGTGATCAACAGTTCTTCAGTTGGTTTTACTTTTCAGACCTTTGACCTGCTCAGACTCAAGGAGCTCGAGGGATGAGCCAGAAATATGTCACCACCCAAAAGATCCTGTAAAGGACCAGTTTAACTCAAAGCTGTTCCCAGCTGCCGCTCCCACACAGTTTGACCTGAATCTATGAAAAATACCAAACTACAACTGAGAACACGAGAACTTAACACAAGAACTTAACACGAGAACTTAACACGAGAACTTAACACGAGAACTTA
>NC_056505.1:1737674-1740770 GCF_014905685.2 Nematolebias whitei
CTTAACACGAGAACTTAACACGTGAACTTAACACGAGAACTTAACACAAGAACTTAACACGAGAACTTAACAGGAAAACTTAATACGAGAACTTTAAAATGCTCTCAGGAACGTCAACGATAATACACAGAAACTCAGGGTGGTTTAAAACTGCAACCTTTTGGATCAGCGTTGGGGAAGAGGCGGTTCCACGACACTTTGGGGCGCATGGGCAGCGACAACAGATAGTTCCTGGCCTTCAGGTTGATGATGCAGAGGAGGTCTTCCTGAGAAGGAGAACCCAGGATCCCTGAAAGCCAAACACAGGACCCGTTATGTTCCCTCAACGTTTCAGTTCCATGAGAAGCTTCTCACACAAACACGTCGGCAGATGAAGCAACACGTGGTCAAACACGAAGACTAACGACTTGACAAGAGTAAAGACTCGATGAGACTCGATGAGACTCGATGAGACTCGATGAGGCCGGCGGTACCTGCGACCCGTCAGCATCGAGCTGCAGCCGCCCCTGAAACCTCACGGACTTCAGTCACCTTCAACTGACACCGGCTGCAAACGACACGGAGCTCAAACGAAAAGTCCTCGTCTGAAAGAAGCAACGCTGCTCTAAAATGATAGAAACGCAGAAAAACTAAAAGCTGCTGCCGGAGGCTCATTGTGGTTACCGTGGTAACCATGCTTCAGTTTCTCTCACTCCCTGACAACCACGTTGTTGAGAGAAAGACAAAAAGTAAGATGATGACGAGCATCTTTCAAATCTTAAACCTCTTACGTAGAACACTAGATTGTAAAACGGGAAGATTATTGTGGTAGGAAATTATATGAGCACCAGCAGCTTTTATTTTGAAAAGACACCAGATCCACAGCAAAACAGCGAGTAACTTCCAGTTTTGAAATTATGATTGTATTTGTATTTAACGTGTTACGATTGTAGTTGTGAATTATGATTAATTTTACCGTTGAGCATATTAAGTTCATAGATTGTTATTTTGGGTTTCAGTTTGGTGTTTGAACAGATAAAGTGAACGGATCATACCACTGTGGTGGGTGAACTGGTTTTACCCGCTACCAGACGGTCTCTTTCCTTTTGGATTCTGTGGGAGAAGGAACAAAGTTTTCTGCTGTGCTTACGTGTATTTTAAGCATAGCAAGTGCTGGTTGAATCACTGGTATAGTAAAATACTGTGTTATGGAGCAGAGACGCTTTGTTAAAGAATGGCAGGACCGATGAGCACAAATTTAGCAGTTCCCATGCTACATGAAACACTGTTCCTGAAGTTACGACGACCATGGACTGAAAACAGCATTGTTGATGGTTCAACAGGTGACGTGGAGCAGTGATGAGAAAAAGACTTTCTGACAAACATCTTCTGTTACTTTAACGCAACAGCATTAAAAGTGCCTTCAAATCAGCTGTTGTCTTGCTGTAATTCCCACCATGAAGAAAGCTCATCAGAGACTCTACTTCCTCAGACGGCTGAGACGAGCTGGTCTGGAAGCTCAGTCCTCACCTCCTTCTACAGGTGTGCAGTGGAGAGCATCCTGTGCTCCAGCATCAACGTGTGGCATGGAGGCTGCACAGCTGCAGAAAGAAAAGCTTTGCAGAGAGTGGTGAAGGCTGCACAGAAGATGTTGGAGTCAGTCTCCCCACCATCACAGACATCTACACCTCCAGATGCAGGAAGAGGGCCACCTGCATCATGAAGGACCCCACCCACCCAGCACACACACTTTTTGGCCCACTCCCCTCAGGAAGGAAGTTGAGGAGCATTAAGTGTAGAACCACTAGACTGAGGAACAGCTTCTACCCTGAGGCTGTTAGACTCATGGATCTCTAACCAGGAGAATCACTGATGTCACCGATTGTTGATATGTGCTGCTGATCTCATGCTGCTGATCTCATGCTGCTGTGTTCATTAGTCATCTGTTCATACAGACTTGGTGTATTCTTAGTTCATGACTCGGATCTTATGAATGTTTTTCTTTACAACTTGTGCTTTTGTTGGATGTAAGCGGGACCCTGCGTACAGTTTCGTCCCACCTCGTGCATCACGTGTGGTGTGTATGACAAATAAATCTGACTCTCTAAAAAACAACAGTTCAGTCACGTAAAGTCCTCCTTTCAGCGACCCGCTGAACCTCGAAGACGTTTGTGCTGTGAAGTGTGAGCTAGCTTTAACGCAGTTTAACGAAGCCAGCCATCAGTTCAGGACAGAGCTTAGGCCAGGAGAAAGACACGGCCTTCCATTGACAGCGTGGATAAGAAAGAGGGCGCGGCCTCCTGCAGATACACCGGCAGGTTCGGTTGAGAAGCTCCGACAGAAGCAGCCACGGTTACCCAGAATGTGGTTGAGCTGATCCAGGTAATGCTTCCCCGGGAAGATGGGTCTGTTGGACAGCATCTCTGCCAGGATGCAGCCCACCGACCAGATGTCGATGGACTTGGTGTAGCCCTGAAAGAGACAGAAGCACCAAGGTCACACCAAGGTCACACGCTTCCAAAGGGAATTAAAAACCACCTCTAAAACAACACTGTACTGGACTGGACGTGGCTGAGGTCCACCTCTTCACACAGAAAATCTCTCGGCACCGACGGCAGAAAAATGTAAAGGTAGCGTAACTCGGCCGTGGCGGCCATATTGTTTGGAGAACGCAGACGCAGGAGAAGTGACTGACCTTGGAGTTGAGCATGATCTCAGGAGCTCGGTACCAACGCGTGGCGACGTACTCTGTGAGGAACCCGGTGTGATCGTGGTCAGGATCGGCCACACGAGCCAAACCGAAGTCACAGATCTGCAGAACAAAGACGCGATCATTAAAAACTTTCTGGGACCTCTGAGTCCAGACCCCCGGTAGTTTCCCTGCAGAACATCAACCGGTACAAACCAAGACTTTTGTATCCAGAGTAATAAACCAATCAGAGCAGGACTCGGTCTTTTATTTCCACAAACTCTGACACTTTCTAACATCCAAACTTTCGGCTCCGTCAGGAACCAAAGTGCTGCAGTCATGCTTTCTGCCATCTCAAACAACAGCTGGATTAAAACCAGCGGCTGGATTAAAACCCAAAGGTTGGATTAAAACCCAAAGGCTGGATT
>NC_056505.1:1740780-1741372 GCF_014905685.2 Nematolebias whitei
TGGATTAAAGCCAACATCTGTATTAAAGCCAACAGCTGGATTAAAACCAGTGGCTGGATTAAAGACAACATCTGGATTAAAATCCAAAGGCTGGATTAAAGCCAACATCTGTATTAAAACCAGCAGCTGGATTAAAGCCAGCTGCTGGTTTTAATCCTGCTGCTGGATTAAAACCAGCAGCTGGATTAAAACCCGTTTTAACGTAAAGACGAGACGCGGCTGCAGCTTAGAGTCTGCTCTGACGTTACCTTCAGGTCACACGTGGTGTTCAGCAGAAGGTTGGAGGGCTTCAGGTCCCGGTGCAGAACGTTGGCAGAGTGGATGTACTTCAGGCCTCGGAGGATCTGGTACAGGAAGTAGCAGATGTGGTCGTTGCTCAGGTGCTGGGTCTTCAGGAGCTTGTACAGGTCCGTCTCCATGAGGTCCTGGACGATATATCTGCACGGCTCAAAGTTAAAGATGGTGTTCTGTGGTGGGTTTGGGTCATTCCTCAGGTTGGGCAGATCCAGACCTACTCTGACTGAAACCATAACAAGCTACACATCTGCTAGGTTGTTAAGCTAATGCTCTGCTGCTAAGCTAATGCTAGGTT
>NC_056505.1:1741382-1742663 GCF_014905685.2 Nematolebias whitei
AATGCTAGGTTGTTAAGCTAATGCTCTGCTGCTAAGCTAATGCTAGGCTAAATCTTGGGATGAGGACTCGTTTAGTCTTTCGTTGTGATGCCGTCAGCTGATTCAGAGGCGTCTTATCTTCTGAAAGACTGACGTCAGAGGGTTGAAGAAACGCCTCCAATTTTAAAACTGATCCTGGTGGTCAATAAGTGTGTGTGTGTGTGTGTGTGTGTGTGTGTGGTGGTGGTGGGGTGGGGGGGGGGTGGGGGTCATGTTTCTTTTATATTTTAAAAGAAAAGTGGAAAAATGTGTTCAAAACACATTTCACTGGTTTGACTGGATAAAGAGTGTAGATAAAAGTTCTACTAAGTGTAAGTATTTATACGTCCACACTCCTACATGTACCAGACCAGCGGGACACTCCGGGTTTCAGGACGGGCCTGTTGGTCTGAGTGTTGGGAGTTGAAACTGGTTCCTCCCACAGCCCAGTTAAGACACAGACTCAAACCCAGACACAAACACGGTACAACGAGGACGACCGCTCGGATACACGTCCTTCATCTGCTCGATGGTCGGCGCCCGGATGATGTCGTTGATCCCGATGATGTTCTCGTGCTTGAAGCGCATGAGGATCTTGATCTCCCTCAGGGTGCGCTGGCAGTAGGTCTGGTGCTCGAAGGGGCTGATCTTTTTGATGGCCACGCGGAGCTTGTTGTCCCGGTCGTACGCCGAGCTGGACAATCAAAACAAAGACCAAACATTCAGATTCATGTCCCAGCAAGCCTCTGAACCATCAAGGTCTGTGGTCCTGCAGGGTTTTTCTGGAACAGAACCGGGAGTGAAGTCAACCTAAATGTTTTTGATGAATTCAGATCAGTTTATTTCTACAGCTCCAAGTCACAACAGAAGTTGTCCGAGGACACCGAACAGAAACCTCCACATGTAAGAATAATAATTTATTAAAGACACTCAGGTGGACGAGTTCATGAACAGAGGGAGGTTGTTCTGCAGAGAGGAGGGAGCAGCCACTTTATCCACCAGGAGGAGCAGAGGAGGAGCGGGGGGGGGACTATACCTTCCAGCAAATTAAACTCTAGAAACCAGTTTCCTCAATGATCAGAGTGAACGTTTACATGTGTATCCTCGACGCAGCCACACACCCAAGTGGAAGATGGTACTGTGATGCTTGTGTCCACTAGGTGGCAGTCACAAGTCTGAATGTATAAAAGTGAAGGACAGAGTTCTGTGAGATCATCCAGATGATTCCGTCAATCATCCAGATGATTCCGTCAATCATCCAGA
>NC_056505.1:1742673-1751976 GCF_014905685.2 Nematolebias whitei
CCAGATGATTCCGTCAATCATCCAGATGATTCCGTCAATCATCCAGACGCCTGTGAGCACAGCTTTTACAAACAGGACTGGTTCTCATCACACAGGTACTGGACTTATTTTCTCCTCAGCGCAACAAACATTTACTAAACTTCATGACGTCTTTACGCAGACGCAGGAAGTCACCTTTGACCTTCAGAAGTCACCTTTGACCTTGAGGGCCTCAACTAAAAAACATTCATCGTTCAAGCTACCAAACTTCATTTAGAGTTCATGAACAGAGTCCAGGCCAGTTATCACAGTGAAAGGGTGATAATGTTTTTACCCATGTAATGCGTTAGATGGATTAGCTGTGGTGGCCATCTTGGATTTGACGCTTCAGAACTTAATGAGCTCTAGAGGTTCAACTACTTTTTTCCTCAAATCATCAACATTCGTACAATAACTGATGTGATATTATGCTGACAGAGACACAAGCACAAAAACCTCCGTTCGTTTCACCCCATTCTGTGGCGGGCGATGATGTAACTCTTGAGTTTTGGCGCCTGAAGCCCCCGGCCTCGTGATAATATTAGACTTTTGGTTAAAAATGTTTCAGTCGTGAGTTGAAAATGTAAAACATCCTGACGTCTTCACCGAGGTGGACCGGACCGACGAGTGCCGCCAACACGCCGCCCCATCCCAAAGCGACCGTGGTCTCAGCACAGCTGAGCTTCAGGGTCCACACGCGAGGTCCGATTTGTTACAAACGGCAGCGCCGTCTGAAAGAGCACGCACAGAACAGGAGCGAAGAAGAAACAGGTCGCCATGGAGACGAGGCTGCAAGGACAGAAAACGTCAACAAGTGTGCCAGCCTTCCTCGGTGAGTGTGGGAGGAAAATAGTTCTCACACTCGCAGAGACCCACGGGGCTCAGCCCAACCAGAACCAGAACCCTGTTTGGTTCTTTCTGCTGCCGCTCTCAGTTCTGACACCAAACTGACCCCAGGATGAAAACCTGCACAGCTCCAAGGAGCAAACTTAGACCTTTTATCTTTACTCTTCTCAAATATTGAACTGTATTTACATACAGAAAATACAGCCTTTTAAATTCTAAATACCAATATTGTTACTCCCACTGCTAGTATTAATACTACTGACAATTACAGTAATGCTAATTGTTCTGGTGCTAATGGTACCAACATTAATATTAATTTGCTCCTTCTACTAATAATTAAACTAGATCTGATTCTAATAAAGATCATTTTAGTTAACATTTACCTTTTGACACTTTCAATTTTGTCCTTTTCGCTTTTGATAACGTTGCACAACTTTTAGATTTTCTTAACTCTTCATTTTATTTCTGATATTTGCTCCTTTCCGTGCCGAGCTAGTTTACTTTATTTTTTAACGTCATAGCTTCACTGTCTCAGTTGGAGTCTCTTCAGCGTCTTTCCTTCAGCCCTCAAAGCCTCAACATATTTTTCTTTGTAGAATTTGCATGCCCTGAGACTTACAGGCCGAAGCAACGATTTATGGATTTTTTCCCGTATTTATAAACCAGTTTTGGCTGAGAGGTGACCGGTGGTGGGATGCATCACAAACAATGATGAGTCCAGCTGCAGGCAGGAGGTGGAACATCTGGAGAGCTGCTGCAGGAACAACAACCTTCACATCAATGTGAAGAAGATGAAGGAGATGATCGTGGACTTCAGACAGAACAAAAACATCTACACCCCCTGAACATAAGAGGATCTGTGGTGGAAGTGGTCTCCAGCTCCAAGTACTTGGGTGTGCACCTGAACAACAACCTCAGCTGGAGCAACAACACCTTCTACAGGTGTGCAGTGGAGAGCATCCTGTGCTCCAGCATCAACGTGTGGCATGGAGGCTGCACAGCTGCAGAAAGAAAAGCAAGAGGGCCACCTGCATCATGAAGGACCACACTCACCCAGCACACACAATTTTTGCCCCGCTCCCCTCAGGAAGGAGGTTGAGGAGCATTAAGTGTAGAACCACTAGACTGAGGAACAGCTTCTACCCTGAGGCTGTTAGACTCATTAATCTCTAACCAGGATAACCACTGAAGAATCACATCATGTTGCTGCTGATCAGTTTTCATGTTGCTGCTGATCCGTTTCATGTCGCTGCTGATCTGTTTTCATGTCGCTGCTGATCTGTTTTCATGTCGATGCTGATCTGTTTTCATGTCGCTGCTGATCCGTTTCATGTCGCTGCTGATCCGTTTCATGTCGCTGCTGATCTGTTTCATGTCGCTGCTGGTCCGTTTCATGGCGCTGCTGATCGGTTTCATGTCGCTGCTGATTGGTTTCATGTTGTGTTCATGCCTGCTCATCTGCTCACGCAGACTCATGTTCGTGCTGCTGTTCAATGTATTATTTTTATACGATTAGTGCTTAGTGTATATTTAGTTTGTTTTTTTTAGTTCATATCTTTGATCTCATCATTTTTATTTAAAATTTTATTGCTGGATGTAACTGGGACCCTGTGGACATCATCTCGTTCCATCACATGAGGTGCGAATGACTAATAAATCTGACTTTTCATTCATTCTGATTGAAAATAATTGAACAGTACCACTTTCAGCCACTAGATGGAAGCAGAGTTGTAAGGAATGCTGTTGCGTCATGTAATAGGTAAAAGTGTCTATTAATGACTCAGTCTGCTTGCCACAGCCTGCCACCTTCATCCTGCTCGCCTGGAGCAACCGTCAAATCAGATTCATTTTGAAAATGAATCTGATTTGACCATTAAAGTGCATTAATTAAGGAAAAGTTCAACTGAGGCGCACCTTTGTTATAATGTCGAGCAAATAACTGTTTTAGGTGCTTGTTAAATTTCGAAGAAACGAGCAGCGTTCCTCCTTTTTTCCTCCCCGTCTGCGCGCTCCCGGAGAACAGAGGTCGCAAACACTTTTGAAATTCAGCTGATTTGAGCGTCAAAGTGCATTTATTATTAAGCAAACGTTAGACTGAGACACACATTTACTATAATTTCGAGCAAACAAATAATTGTGTTTTAAGTATTAATCTTGTCAACACTTGCTCTTGTCAAGGGCGGACGTCTTCTCCTCCTCTCCCTCCCTGCTTTCTTTTGCACTGTCCTGTGTGTGAAACTGCTTAGAGCCTCTCTTCTACAAATCTTCTGAATCATAATTTATGGATTTGATCAGTTGGTCCCTCAACACAATTTACAACATGTCTTTGAAGAAAAGACAGGCAGGCGAGCTGATTTGTCCTGTTGGCGCGCAGCTGGATATCTCATCAACTGAAGACTTGATGATGTGTCTATCTCTGCCGTCATCTGTGGATTTTAAGGACACATTTATAATTGGATTTACGATAACGGGTTCCTGCTTTTTGGATTCAGCTGGTTCCTGGTTTATCTACAATCAAGGAAGTCGTCGGCAGCAAATTTGGGCCTGATCACGCTGCTTGCCTTATGATGTCTTGGTTCGTGCCTCGAGCACCCAGACTCAAATGCTTTTGGCAGAATGGATCAGCTCTCAGGGATTATTCTCGGGCACGGTCCATCGGTGTGGCCAATTAATTTGGACGTTTCAGAACTGAGTGGACCGACACAGACTCAAGGTAGATGTCATTAAAGTTCTGCCTGTCCCCAAAACAATCGTGTTTATCTGAATTTGGCTCCATGACTGGCCTGGACAGGACATCTTAACTCAACCTACCTGGAAGTTTTGTAAACCTGAAGCTCAACCCCTCCCTCCCCTCCTACTGAGGAATTTCCATGAACTTTTCAGAGGAGCCCAGCTGAATAAACATTCTGTCATCATTTCTGAACTCTTGATTCGTCCTTGGTCGTCCTCATTATGTGCTCGTGTGTGAGATTTTATTTTCATCATCACACTGTTGACCTTCAGAGGTTCAAAGCGTGTTAGGAATTTTTTTGTTTCCAAACTCTGTGTCATTTTCACCACTTTTTATTTTCTGTCCAAACAGTCTCACTTGTAAATGAGTCTTCAAGGCTCAGTGTGACTTCTGTTTAAATTAAGGTTGAATGAAAAAAACATTTGTTAAAGTCCTCCCGTGCACGCTCCTGGGCCGCCATTTGGCAGCCGATCGAATTTTGGCACAACACCGGCCCACGTTTCCAGGTTGTCAGTGACGTGTGGCAAACGCGACGCGTCAGCGGTGACACGTAATGGATGCGACGTATTTATGGATTTTCCCACTGTATTGGACATATTTTACACTCCCTCCATTGTTGGATGTAACTGGGACACTATGTACAAAATTTCATTCCACCATATGTACCACACGAGGTGGAACGACAAAGAAACTGACTGACTCTCTGATATGTGGACTGATACGACTTAAAGGGCAGAGCGACGTGTACGGCGGAAAATATGGTACATTTATTTTCAGCAGAATACGCAGATTCTGGAGTTTTAATAAACATTACAAAGACAGAGCCTCCCAAAGCCCGAGTCAGCAGTCCGGGCCCGAGTCAGCAGTCCGGGCCCGAGTCAGCAGTCCGGGCCCGAGTCAGCAGTCCGGGCCCGAGTCAGTCCTGGTCTGCTGCAGTTTCTGCAGAGGTCCATTTGTTTGTTGGGCCATAAAGCCAAAGGAGCTTCTACAGGAAGTCCAAAGTGCGCAGAGTTCAGAGTGGAGTTTTACAGTCATTTGTTAACGGACAGATTTGCTTTGATCTCTGGTCTCAGGACGTCTTCGGTTCTGATAAGCACACCTGTCTCCATACAGGTGGATCCTGTTCAGATGAATAATACGTTCTTGGTTTTATTCTTCAATTTCATTACCGACTGGCATAATGAGATCCTTTGTAGTGAAAATAATAATAGTTAATATCTTACCTGTTATGGATAGCTTTCTGAACTACCTTAGTTTGGAGAAATTGTTCAACTGTGGACTCAAAATGGATGCCACCGCCTAAAAACACTGATCTGAAATTTTTAATGTAAAACAAAATTTATAAATTTGTGACCAGATTAGATAAATTTATTACTAAACAAAACATTCTAAGTAGCAGTCAGTATGGGTTTAGAGCAAAAAGCTCTACATCAATGGCTCTCATGGAAATAATGGAACAAATAACTACTGCTGTCGATCAAAAACAGTATTGTGTTAGTATTTTTATTGATTTAAAAAAAGCATTCGATACTATTGACCACACTATTCTCCTTGAAAAATTAAATAAATATGGTATAAGAGGACCAGCATTACACTGGGTATCTAGCTATTTAAAAGATAGGAAACAGTTTGTACAAATAAATGGTGTAAGATCTGACCTGTGCAATATCACTTGTGGAGTTCCTCATGGTTCTGTACTTGGACCAAAGTTATTTATTTTATATGTGAATGACTTGGTAAGCGTGTCAGGACTCCTTAAATGTGTCCTTTTTGCAGATGACACCACATTTTTTTGTTTGGGTAAAGATGAAAAACGGATGTTGGAGTTGATGAAGACAGAATTTATAAAAATACAAACTTGGTTTAAACTTAATAAATTATCATTAAACTTAGATTAAAAACTAATTATATGATGTTCAGTAAAAAAAAAAAGAGAACTGTTGATGTTCCATTTAAAATCCAGCGTGTTGAGATTTGTAGATATCCTGATGCTGCTCAATAATCCAGGTAGAAAAATCCAAAAAAGTTCAATCTGGTCCTCTGGACATTCAAAAAAACAAAAGCAAAACAAAGCAAAAGAAATCTAGAAACGTTTCGTCTCTCATCCAAGAGACTTCTTCAGTCTGAGGTGCTGTATTCAGCTCAGTCTCTTAAATAGCACCTTCTCAGAGTGGATCAACCAGTTTGCTGCTGACAACCAGAACCAGCTGATCACATGCTCAAGAAGGACCATCAGCCTAACAATGGATCATTAGCACCTGATGAGTAGTAAACAGCCATCAGTGTGCTAATGATCCATTGTTAGGCTGATGGTCCTTCTTGAGCATGTGATCAGCTGGTTTTGGTTGTCAGCAGCAAACTGGTTGATCCACTCTGGGAAGGTGCTATTTAAGAGACTGAGCTGAATACAGCACCTCAGACTGAAGAAGTCTCTCGGATGAGAGACGAAACGTTTCTAGATTTCTTTTGCTTTGTTTTGCTTTTGTTTTTTTGAATGTCCAGAGGACCAGATTGAACTTTTTTGAAATTTGTAGAGTTAGTGAAGTAAAGTTCTGGGGTGTTATTGATGAACAGCTGACATGGAAACAACATAAAATATGCAAGAATAAAAATATCTAAATCTATTGCAGTACTGTACAAAGTCAGGGAGTTATTAAATGATAAAGCTCTGTACATGTTGTACAACACAATCATTGTTCCACATTTACCATACCACTTTATTTATAAAGCACTTAAAACAGCGATAAGACCAACCAAAGTGCTGTACAGACAGAACAACAGGTAACACACAAAGCAAAATACAAAATGAGGTAAATCAGAATATAGACATAAAACCGATGCAGATAATGACGACTAACCAGTGTGGAGCATACAGGATCAAAACACAGATCATCTGGTGTTGAAAGATACTGAATAGTAGTGAGTTTTTAAACGGGACTTGAAAACAGAGAGGGAGGGGGCCTGTCTGACAAGCAGAGGTAACTCATTCCAAAGTCTTGGTCCTGCTACAGAGAAGGCCCTGTCACCTCTGCGCTGTGTTACATTTAATCTATTGCATTAATGTTTGGGGGAAAGCGTGTAAAACATTTATAAATCCTGTTTTTGTTTTACAGAAAACAGCTGTAAGAATTATCACCAGGAAGTATTTCAGTCACCCATCGAGCAAAACAAAAAATGTCTTCCTTCTGCTGCTTTTCATTTTATTTTTGAATGTATTTTTTATTGTTTATGGAATCGTTTTGTTTTGTGTAAAATAAAATGAATAAATTTTATAAATTAAAAAATATAATAATAATTACAACTCCCTCAGTTCTGGCATCTTCCTACAGGAAATCAAAGTTCATGTTCTATAATCCAGGTAAAAAAACAACAATGTTCAGTCAGGTCATCTGGACAGTTCCTTTTTTTATTGTTAAGACCATTCTCCCTCCATCCGAAGGGCTTCATCAGTCTGGGGAGTCACAGACGAACTGGTTTCCCCACCAAGCAGTGCTCTCCTACAGTGTTCAACCAGTTTGGCTGTGGCTGCCCGCCTGGGAGAGGGGACAGCCCCCAGAAACCATCTTATCACCAGCAAACTGGTTGAACACTGTAGGAGAGCACTGCTTGGTGGGGAAAACAGTTCGTCTGTGACTCCCCAGACTGATGAAGCCCTTCGGATGGAGGGAGAAACATCCCAACAATAATAAAAGGAACTGTCCAGATGACCAGACTGACCATTGTTGGGCTTCCTACAGGAAGTGATCCAGCTGGACCAGAAGTGTTACAGCTAGCTGCTGCTGGTTGATGCCCACCGACAGCCGTGTGAACATTTAGAAAACTGCACACACGTGAAAAGCTACGTTGTTAGTTTAACATGTTATAACATGTTAGTTTAACATGTTATAACATGTTAAACTAACATGTTATAACATGTTAAACTAACATGTTAAGCTAACATGTAATGTCACAAGAACCAGTTTACAGAACACGTCTTCCTGAAAGACACTGTAAAGATGTTTTTATAAAGCATGCTAACTATGCTACAACAAGAAAATGTCTGAAGTATTCCCGATGATGTCAAAGAAAATCTCCAGATTTCTCGGCCCTTTGCTTGAAATGTCTTGATAAGGCCCTTTGGCAACAAATGTTGCCCACCTCTGCTTAGATCCTTAAATACTGTTTCTTTTGATACTTTATATTTTTGGATGTAACTGGGACCCTGTGTACAGTTTTGTTCCACCTCATGTACCACATGTGATGAGAATGACAATAAAGAACTTTGAATAAGCCGAAAAACAAAAACTATTGGACGTTCTCGTTGGATGCCGACACTTTGTGGAGGACCGTGGACTCAAATCTTTTGCAGCTCAAAACCAACAGTTTGTAGAAAATATTTATAGAAATAAAAGAGAAAGATGCAGTTATTAAAATCTAACATCACCTTTTGATTTAGAGTAATCTTTTTAAAATAAAGAAACGTTTAGATATTAAAATATTTGCTTCCTTTGTGTTTATGAGCATGCTCAGTGCTAAGAAAGGCGCTCTGGGTGAGGGGGCGGGGTTGTTTCCATGGCGATGGGAATACAACCCTTTACTCTGCAGCAGCGTTATGCAACAAGACTGTAACCATGGCGACACTGAAGAGGCAGGGGTAGAGGAGTCACTCAGTAAGGTGCACATATGAAGACTGACGCAGCGACGAGGCCTTAAACGCACCGCGGGTCAAAGCGTTGGTCTCAGAGGATCCGGATCGCTCCACCGAGTCCATCAGAATCGGTTCTCCTGGTCTGGAGGTCCACAGGGTGTGAACGATGCAGTTAGAAAACACAAAGTCCACGTGAAGTCCACGTGATGTGGTCGCTGCAGACTTCCTGTCGGTCAGGAAACACTCGGAACAAACCGAGTCGTTGGCGTTCTGCACGGACGGCGGGAACAGCAGCACATCGCACGGCAGGCCTGCTATGTGACCTCTCTCAGCTACCACCACACGTCAGCTGCCTCACTTAGATTATTGGGTGTTGAAGGTCAGCTGGGTGTGGCAGCCATCTTGAATCGGTCTGGCTTCAACGTGTTGTAGAGGCGATGACGTTGAACTTCGTTCAAATCAAGTCTAGGGTTCACAAGATATTCTGCTGACAAATTATGAATCAAGACGAAAACGACAAACTTAATGCTCATTTAAAAACCAGGTCTCTCTTGTAAACGAGTCCCTGAGGCTCAATGGGACTAACCTGTAGAAATAAAGGTTGAATGAAAAATTAAAAAGCCAGCGTTGTGCGTGAATAAAGCTGCTCAGTAACTCCGAGAGATTATGCACAGATTAGATTTGCTTTATGATCAAATAAGGAAACTACAGGTTCGTCTTCCAACAGCTCTCCTGCTGACAGGAAGTTGAGTCGAATGACAGACGACTGACTTTAACGAGACTTTAACGAGACTTTAACGAGACTTTAACGAGACTTTAACGAGACTAACGAAACTTTAACGAGACTAACGAACTTTAACGAGACTTTAATGAGATTTTAACGAGACTAACGAAACTTTAACGAGACTAACGAACTTTAACGAGACTTTAATGAGATTTTAACGAGACTTTAACGAGATTTTAACTAAACTTTAACGAGACTAACGATAATTTAACGAGACTTTAACGAGAATTTAACGAGACTTTAACGAGAATTTAACGAGACTTTAACGAGACTTTAACGAGACTTTAACGAGACTTT
>NC_056505.1:1752076-1754135 GCF_014905685.2 Nematolebias whitei
AGATTTTAACGAGACTTTAACGAGATTTTAACGAGAATTTAACGAGATTTTAACGAGAATTTAACGAGATTTTAACGAGACTTTAACGAGATTTTAACGAGAATTTAACGAGAATTTAACGAGAATTTAATGAGACTTTAACGAGACTTTAACGAGACTTTAACGATAATGTAACAAGAGTTTAACGAGACTTTAACAAGACTTTAATTAAATTTTAACAAAACTTTAACGAGACTTTAACAAAACTTTAACGAGACTTTAACGAGACTTTAACGAAACTTTAACGAGACTTTAACGAGACTTTAACGAAACTTTAACAAGACTTTAACGAACTTTAACGAAACTTTAACGAGACTTTAACGAGACTTTAACGAGACTTTAACGAACTTTAACGAGACTTTAACGAGACTTTAACGAGACTTTAACGAGACTTTAACGAAACTTTAACGAGACTTTAACGAGAGGATCCGCTCACAGATTCCATCAGACGATTCCTGACGGAGTGACGGGAACCGCAGGAACCTGCTGTTCGCTCATGTTGTTCATGAAAGCTGCAGAGATCGAGCGGCGAGATCGCTCCACCACAGTGGCTCAGTGGGCGTAACTCACCCAAATTACACAAACTCCCTCTCCCTCTGTGTACAGGAGTGTCAGGGCTCTGATGTCAGAGGGGTTGCCGTGGTGACGGGCGGTGGCGTTTCAAGAGGACGGCTCAGACGGCACAACGAGGCTAAACAAGATCAAATGAGGCGGGTCGAGACCCGATCAGGACCAGAACCACCAGGAGGAAGAACGTTTGGGTTTTAAAGTTCTTCAAACACAAGAGAACCCAAGAGTTCTTCAACCATCGCTTGTGGAAAATCAAAAGTAATCCTGAGCAGCTTTGATGATTGAAACTGAAGTTAACGTCAGCTGATCTTAACTTTTGTTAAATCATTTTAAATCTTTACGTTAAAAATAAATTACTGAACAACATTAGAAGTGCGGTGGCTGGGTCCAGTCTAGTTAAGCTTCAGGTTGGTTGTTGGCAGTGAGCCATCTGGACTACAGCATGCCCACCTACAACCAGGTGGCACCCAACATTCCTCAAAAAACCACGCAGATCCACGTGGACCCGAATAAAGGACTGTAGAGGTACTGAAAACAGTTTGTGTTATGTAATTTAACACCTGGACAGGTCTGTCCAGGTGTCCCCGAGATGGACTGGAGACCTGTCCATGTGTCCCCGAGATGGACTGGAGACCTGTCCAGGTGTCCCCGAGATGGACTGGAGACCTGTCCAGGTATGACCCCCGTGACGCAGACAGAAAGAACGGGTAAAGTTACAGGCAGTTACAAAATATGTCAAAAACAAATCTGTGGATGAAGTTAAATGTTGATGTGTCATAATTACGTACGAGGCCGAAGTGTGGGACGGTGTCACCAAAGCTGTCCTCTGACAGGAAACATGCTAAAACCAAGCTGATGATGAATAACTCTAAAGATCTGGTTACATCTGAATCATAAATGTGTCAAAGGCCCAATGTGGGCAACCTAGAACCCGGCTTTGTACAAAACGTGCACACAAAAATGGGTCAGGTGGCCGCATGGCTTGCTGCTCGCAAACAGCCAAACTTCAGCTGCAGACTGGCTGAACTTTATTTCCTCACAGCCGTAGTCTCAAGCTAGTCCCATCCCGGTGAGACGCCACCGGAGGACATGGTCGGCACAGCGTTTCCCGGTCAGACTCGAGCAACGTAGCACAAAAACTTTGCTGCTCTGTGTTTGTAACTTAAGGTGCAGAAGTCCTTGTTCAGCGTTAAACCGTTTCCAGATTCTGTGGTTGAAGACACAGATGAGCAGACAGTTCCACTTTCACCCTACGTCACTTTCCACAACAGAACCGAGGTTTGACAGGCAGACGGAGCACGAAGACTTTCTGTGAGTCAAAGCGAGAGACGGGGGTGAAAGACGTGCTGCTGCCGCTCTGCACAACAACACACACGCAACCCTCGTTCATCAACACGCAACCCTCGTCCGTCGACAACCACGCAACCCTCGTCCGTCGACAACCACGCAA
>NC_056505.1:1754145-1756368 GCF_014905685.2 Nematolebias whitei
ACGCAACCCTCGTCCGTCGACAACCACGCAACAGTCGTCCGTCGACACGCAACCATCATTCGTCGACGAACACAAAACCGTCGTTCATCTCATCAGTTTATTTATAACAAAGTTGTCTCAGGACACTTTACAGGAACATTCACGTACAACACGTAAAGACAATTAGTAAAGTTCTCAGAAGCATTTGTAATGTGGGGGGGGGGGGACTCACTGGTGGGGGTTCTCCCCCAGGAATTGTTGAATAAAGTACAAACTGGATTCCAAAAAAGTTGGGACACTAAACAAATTGTGAATAAAAACTGAATGCAATGATGTGGAGATGGCAAATGTCAATATTTTATTCGTAATTTAACATAGATGACAGATCCAAAGTTTAATCTGAGTAAATGTAACATTTTAAAGGAAAAATATGTTGATTCAAAATTTCACAGTGTCAACAAATCCCAAAAAAGTTGGGACAAGTAGCAATAAGTGGCTGGAAAAAGGAAATTGAGCATATAACGAACAGCTGGAAGACCAATTAACACTAATTAGGTCAATTGACAACATGATTGGTATAAAAAGAGCTTCTCAGAGTGTCAGTGTCTCTCAGAAGCCAAGATGGTAAGAGGATCACCAATTCCACCATTGTTGCACAGAAAGATAGTGCAGCAATACCAGAATGGTGTTACCCAGCGTAAAATAGCAAAGACTTTTAAGTTATCATCATCAACCGTGCATAACATCATCAAAAGATTCAGAGAATCTGGAACAATCGCTGTGCGTAAGGGTCAAGGCCGTAAAACTCTACTGGATGCTCGTGATCTCCGGGCCCTTAAACGTCACTGCACCTCAAACAGGAATGCTACTGTCAAGGAAATAACAGAATGGGCTCAGGAATACTTCCAGAAAGCATTGTCAGTGAACACAATCCACCGTGCCATCCGCCGCTGCCAGCTGAAACTCTACTGAATTTATTTTTATATAATATTACAAAGCAACATGTTAATTTTGTCAAATAAATAACTGATTCTTTTTGGTTACATCGCGACATGTATTGTTATTGTCAGAATGCTCTGAAGTATCAGGGCATTATATTTGAGCCACCCCCCCCCACAGGACTGTGACGCACCGTGTGGAACGGACTCATGAAAATCAGCTGAAAGGCACAGAGTCCTTTAAGTTACGGTTTGTTGGCACTGGATGAAAGTAATAAACTGCTCAGCTTCTAATTTTTATCTGTGGGATTAACAACAGTTTTGAGAAAAAGGAGTTTTTAAAACACGGGGAGAGGATTTTTATACCGTCTGCCGTCACGAGAGACTGCAGCTTGTGACATGTCACTTCAACAGATTGAAGTGTAAAACATGTCGGGCTGCTGAAAAGAATCCAGGGTAAAGTGAAAGGAAAACCTGGACCCGGATGTTAGTTTTCTTCACTGGATCCATCAGGAATCGCTGTAAAACCCTAATCACACGGGATTAGTTTCACCAAGGGACCACATGCTGTTTGTAATAATGACAGAAACTGTCCGTGTTGTTAATCCCGTGTGAATCGGACCGTCAGTAATCTGTAAAGTTAAAACTCCCCACACTTGACCTACTGCTGCTGAGCTCCCAGGTCCTGAGATAAAACTAATCCAATGGCATCTCTGGGATTTGGACAGAAATGGGCGGAGTCTGATGCGTCATGAGGCGGATTAGATTTTGTTTAAGCAAAATCATTTGGAAAAATATAGAACAAAGTTATTTTAAATGAACGCGCTGCTCGATTCGGATGTTTTTTTATTCTTTGTGCATTTTTGGCTTTTCCTTCCACTTCATCGCAGATGACGGGAGGTACGAGACGTGCGCGTGATCCATCGACATCCGGCCATTTTATTTAACCGCTTCTTCCTTTTCGGGTAGCGGGGGTCGCTGGTGCCCATGTGCAGCCATCGCTGTGACAGAGGGGGGGGACACCTGGACAGGGCTCCAGTCCATTTCAACCGGCGGGTCAGCAGACGCTCACGTGCACAGCCGGTGACAGGTTGTCCATCTGAGCTTAACGTGCCTTTTTTTAATCTCTTAAACCGGCCGGTCGGACCTGCCTCCTCCTCAACAATCGATTAACACAATTTTAGATTGTTCATTCACTAGTTTTCTTTGTTCTGATTCATAAAACCACATCAAAGCCTGAGACCGGCCCGGCCTGCACATTACCTGGACCGGCCCGGCCTGCACGTTACCTGGACCGGCCCGGCCT
>NC_056505.1:1756378-1757179 GCF_014905685.2 Nematolebias whitei
CCGGCCCGGCCTGCACGTTACCTGGACCGGCCCGGCCTGCACGTTACCTGGACCGGCCCGGCCTGCACGTTACATGGACCGGCCCGGCCTGCACGTTACATGGACCGGCCCGGCCTGCACGTTACATGGACCGGCCCGGCCTGCACGTTACCTGGACCGGCCCGGCCTGCACGTTACCTGGACCGGCCCGGCCTGCACGTTACCTGGACCGGCCCGGCCTGCACGTTACCTGGACCGGCCCGGCCTGCACATTACATGGACCGGCCCGGCCTGCACATTACATGGACCGGCCCGGCCTGCACATTACATGGACCGGCCCGGCCTGCACATTACCTGGACCGGCCCGTTCGTGACAACGCAGCACGTTAACATCATATCTGGAAGACGTCTGTGAATGTCACACTTTGGTTATCACGTGCAAACGCGCCACATAAAAAACAGCCGATGAGCAAAATTCACTGGTCCTGAGGTCAAACTGATCCTGTGCAACTTCAAGGATTCACGGTTCTGTACAGTCATTCCCACCTCATGTGCTGGAACCATATTATGTTCACAGGGTCCCAGTAAGAAGGAACAACATCTAAGATATGAAGAAAAACATCAACTAAATATACACGAAGCACTAACAGCATAAAAACATGTTGAACAGCAGCAACATGAAACAGATCAGCAGCAACATGAAACAGATCGGCAGCAACATGAAACTGATCGGCAGCAACATGAAACTGATCGGCAGCAGCATGAAACAGATCAGCAGCAGCATGAAACAGATCAGCAGCAGCATGAAACAGATCAGCAGCA
>NC_056505.1:1757189-1760965 GCF_014905685.2 Nematolebias whitei
CAGCAGCATGAAACAGATCAGCAGCAGCATGAAACAGATCAGCAGCAACATGATGTGATTTTTCACAGTGATTATTCTAGTTAGAGATTCATGAGTCTAACAGCCTCAGGGTAGAAGCTGTTCCTCAGTCTAGTGGTTCTACACTTAATGCTCCTCAACCTCCTTCCTGAGGGGAGTGGGGCAAAAAGTGTGTGTGCTGGGTGGGTGGGGTCCTTCATGATGCAGGTGGCCCTCTTCCTGCATCTGGAGGTGTAGATGTCTGTGATGGTGGGGAGGCTGACTCCAACATCTTCTGTGCAGCCTTCACCACTCTCTGCAAAGCTTTTCTTTCTGCAGCTGTGCAGCCTCCATGCCACACGTTGATGCTGGAGCACAGGATGCTCTCCACTGCACACCTGTAGAAGGAGGTGAGGACTGAGCTTCCAGACCAGCTCGCCTCAGCCGTCTGAGGAAGTAGAGTCTCTGATGAGCTTTCTTCATCAGGCTGGTGGTGTTGTTGCTCCAGCTGAGGTTGTTGTTCAGGTGCACACCCAAGTTCTTGTAGCTGGAGACCACTTCCACTGCAGATCCTCTTATATTCAGGGGGGTGTAGGTGTTTTTGTTCCTTCTGAAGTCCACAATCATCTCCTTTGTCTTCTTCACATTGATGTGAAGGTTATTCTCTTTGCACCAGCTCTCCAGGTGTTCCACCTCCTGCCTGTAGCTGGACTCATCATTGTTTGTGATGCATCCCACCACCGCTGTATCATCTGCAAACTTTACAATGTGACAGCCTGGATGGGTAGCTGCACAATCATACGTGAGCAGAGTGAACAGGAGGGGGCTCAACACACATCCCTGAGGAGAGCCAGTGCTGAGGGTTATGGTGGAGTAGGAGAGGTTGTGGATCCTCACTAACTGTGGGCTCTTTGATAAAAAGTCTAGGACCCAGTTGCAAATGGAGGGACTTAGTCCTGGTGCGAGTAGTTTGTCCATCAGGGTTTGGGGGATCATGGTGTTGAAGGTAGACGTGAAGTCCACAAAGAGCATACGGACGTAGGAGTTCTTCTGCTGCAGGTGGGTGAGAGCAGTGTGGACCACAGAGGAGATGGTGTCCTGTGTTGATCAGTTCTCACAGTATGTACTGGTGAGGGTCCTTGTATGGTTGTTCTGTGGGTCATGACCAGTTTTTAGAAGCACTTAGCTACCATCAGGGTGAGGGCCATGAGTCATGCTTTGTGTGTTCGTTATTGTGCAGGTGCTCTGTTGTGATGCTGCACAGAGGAGCTGCAGGAGGAGGACATCACCTTCCATTCCCCACCAGCGGACCTGTCATCAACTTTAGATCCTGTAGTTGTAAAAAGTTTTGTGAGGAGTTTCCAGAGGCGACACTTGGACTTTTCTCCTGTGTTCCATTAGCACAGTGAGGTGAGGCTTCTTAACTGTACCTGTCTCCAGGTAGAGACAATCCAGTGGTTTGTTCTGTTTGTTGTTTGGTCTGAAGTTGGTAAAACTCCACAAAGTCCATCACTTCACTATTGTAAGTAAAATCACTGCTCCATCATATAATCTGACACAAGGTGGAACCACCCAGGATTAACGGAGACCTGGTGGCTGCTGATGTGCTGGGTGTGACGTCACGTTGTTGTTGTTGTTGTTGTTGCTGCTGCTGTTTTACCCTCCATGAATTAAAGGGTTAGTTCAAAGACTCGGTTGTTTTTCTGTAAATCTGTAAAATCAGCTCAAAGTGAGTTCCGTGGTCTTGGAGACATAAAGTAGCTAAACTTTAGCAGCTGGGTCCTGCTCCCTCCAGCTGATCTTCAGCTACGTGTCAAAAAACAAAACTAAATAAAGAGTTAGCTGACGGCGCGTTGAGCAAAACCGCACTCTGAACCGAGTCGGACCCGAACCCGGAGGCTGTGAACTCACCACACCATCCCGTAGGCGCCCTCCCCGATGTAGGACAGGTTGCTGTACCGAGGCCCGACGTCGAAGGCCTGCCCGCGGACCAGCTCGGTGCCCGGGCCGGGGCTGGGGCCGGAGCCAGCGGGGGCAGGCGCCGCAGCTGTCGCCATCACGGTTCGGCTTCTACCGGGGATCGATGCGCACGAGACGAGGGGTCTGGAGCGGCCGCGCGGAGCTTCAGGGAGGCCTTGAGGAGGTCTGGAGGGCTGCTTCTCTTTCCGGTCCGCTCGAAGCGACCACACCGCTGCTAGGCTGAGGCGGGCGGGGAGGCGGCGGCGGCGCTGCAGGAAATAACGGAGGGGTCACGTGACGGCTGGGCTGCGCTCCATTTGCGATCCGGTTGACAGAAAGGCTCAACGCGTGGGCGGAGTTTGTACTCTTTCAAGCAGCGTTTTTTTGTTTCATTCAACCTTTATTTCTACAGGTTAGTCCCATTGAGCCCCGGGACTCACAGAGAGACCTGGTTTCAACCAAGAATGAAGACAAACAAAGACAACAAACTTTCATAAAGGAAGTGTACAAACTGAGAATAACGAGAGAAAATATAAAATGGTATTTAAAAGAAAGATTTAACAAAAAACAGCTAGATTGTAAGGCCGTGTAAAAAAACTAAAGACAGGAACATCTGCATGAACTTCACAGATGTTTGAAGCCACTTAGAGAGGTCAAAGGTCGAGCGCTTCAGATCTTTTTACAAGATGTTCCAGGAAACAGGAGCGGAGCAGAAGGCGTGGGAAGCCAGGGGATGATTTTAGTATTCTTGAAATCTCCATTGCACATTTCTTTTGTCAGCTCTCAGTGTCGTAATAAACCTAGTCCACGCTGAATTGATATCCCCCATCGGATGTGTGACCTCCTCCCGCCGGCGGGGGACGCTTTACTCGCGAAATAAGAGTGAAGCTCCTGTTTCGTGACTTTCAACCGGGTCATTTTCCGGCTGACAATAAACGAGTGCGCCATTCTGACGTCTCTCATGTGCAACATTAACAGGTTTGCAAATTAAACTGAGACAAACGTTTCATAAATAATTGACACTTAAGTCTAAATCTTATTTTTAAGCAAACTGCATGTATTTTAAATATGATTTATGTTCATTAAATTCATCCTCAATTCAATTCGGTTTAATTATTAAGCACCAAATCACAACAGCTGTCTCAGGACTTTACAGCAACATTCACATAAAAAACATTTAGTAAAGTTCTCTGTCAGTTAGAAACATAACACAAAATACTAAAGCAAGTCAGTATTTTTCTAGATAATCGAGTAAACTTTTATTATTCATGTATTTACTTGAATATTATTATTTAAAACAATACACTGAGTTTTTGAGGACATTTGGCACCCAGAAAGAAGTGTTACCAAAAGAAGTTTATTTAAGTGTACTGCAAGTATACTTATTTTACACTAAAAATAAGGAGGTGTGCTTGAAGTTTACTTTTATAAACTTTATTTGATATTTTTAAACATAGTATAAAAATGTCCCAATTTAGTCCAAGCAAGTATTAAATCAGTATATTTTCTAGTACACTACAAGTATGGTGTGTAGTATACTTGATATACTTATACTTAACTTAAAGTATACTTGCAAAATCGAACTTCAGATGTAGTACTTTTTGTTAAGAGTTGCTCATCTCCATTTTGATATTTCCTCTGTTGTTTGGAATAAACAGAAGTACAGAAAAGAAAAGAGATTATCTGTCCTTATTTGATGATTCAGCCTCATGTTTATGATCCTCATCTCCATCGTCCAGCTGTGGAGGCAGCAGGTCCAGCGTCCAGCTGTGGAGGCAGCAGGTCCATCGTCCAGCTGTGGAGGCAGCAGGTCCATCGTC
>NC_056505.1:1761065-1762995 GCF_014905685.2 Nematolebias whitei
AGAGAGAGAGAGAGATAATGAAATTATATGTGTGTGTGTATATATGGTGGCAATATGTGGTTATATATAAAATAGATATAATTGTGTGTAATTGTGTGTATATATTCTCATCATTGTTGCTGATGAGACCCACCACAGTCGTATCGTCCGCAAACTTGACAAAGTAGTTGGAGCTGTACGATGGTGTGCAGCCGTGTGTCAGAAGGGTGAATAGAAGTGGGCTCAGCACGCAACCTTGGGGGGCCCCTGTATTCTCTGTGACGGTGCTGGATGCGTTACTGCCGACCCGTACTGCCTGTGGTCTCCCGGTCAGGAAGTCTAGCAGCCAGTTACACAATGAGGTGTTCAGCCCCAGACTGTCCAGTTTAAGGATGAGCTGGGGAGAGTTTCTGTGCAGGTGTGCTGTTACCTGCTTCAAAGCGAGCAAAGAAGTCATTCAGCTCATTCAGTGTAGAGGTTGTGCTGTCACAGGTTTGTGGGGCTGGCTTGTAGCTCGTGATGGTCTGTATTCCCCACCACAGACTCCGTGTATCCTTGCTGTCACTGAAGCGATCTTCCTGGAATACTGCTTCTTGGCCTTTGATGCCCCGGGACAGGTTGTGTCTGGCTGCCCTCAGGCCCACCTGACCTCCTGCTGTGAAGGCAGCGTTTCTGGCTCTCAGGAGTCTGTAGACCTCTGCTGTCGGCCATGGCTGCTGATTTGTCCGAACAGTGATGGTCTTGAGGTCAGTTACATCATCAATACACTTGGTGATGTATGAGCATACAGTATCTGAGTACTCTTGAAGATCTGTGTTGCTGTTTTTGGTAGCAGCTTCTTTGAACATATTCCAATCTGTGGTGTTGAAACAGTCTTGAAGAGCTTCTGAAGAGCCCTCCGGCCACACTTACCTGTTTCTGTTAACTTGTTATTTTGATATTTGAATGTTTCTGTTCCCTGAGACCTCTGTTGGGACTCGCGCTTTATAACTAAACTTTAAAAATTTCACTTGAACCGTTCAAGGAAGAGGGCAGCACGGTGGTGCAGCTGGTAGAGCTGCTGCCTCTCAGCGAGCAGGTCCCTGGTTCAAACCCGGTCCAGGGTCTTCTGGGTGGAGTTTGCATGTTCTCTCCGTGCATGCGTGGGTTTTCTCCAGGTGCTCCAGTTTCCTCCCACAGACCAAAAACATGCATGTTAGACTGATTGGTAACTCTAAACTGTTCCTAGGTGAGAGAGTGAATGGTTGTTTGTCTCTATGTGTCCCTGTGATGGACTGGAGACCTGTCCAGGGTGTCCCCCGCCCCTCGCACAGTGATTGCTGGACATGGGCACCAGCGACCCCCACAACCCAAAATGGAATAAACGGGTAAAGAAAATGGATGGATGTTCAAGGAAGACACCTTTTATTTTGAAAACCTCAACCGGATGCAGACGGCGGTCGTCGTCTCCTGTCCTTGACCTCTGTCCCACGTGACGGTGTCGTCGTCCGGTTAGCTTGTAGCTGCGTCCGTGTTCTGGATCCACTGGAATCAAGTCAGGTTCGGTTCGGAGAAGATGTCCGGTACTGGGACGTTTGCTCTGTCTTTACTGCGGCGGTGCGTCGCGGTGTCACGGCTGCCGGTGCGTGTTGCGTCCGTCAGGTGGAGCTTCGTTCAGCACCGAACATGGACCTCACAGACCCGGTACCCCCAGCCCGCCATCACATGCACCCAGCACCGGTTCTGCACCAAGGTTAGACCCGGGACCAGGTCCGGTTCCCCGTTGTTGTCGGCTCAGTTCAGCACGTGACCGTGTTTTAACAACGACCAGGCCCAAAGCAGCCAGACGTAGCTAAAGAGTAGCTAAAGAGTAGCTAAAGGTAACTGAACGTCAAAAAGCCGCAGAAACATAGCTGTTAGTGGCAGAACGGTAGCTTAAAGAAGCAGAGAAGTAGCTAAAAGTGGCAGAACG
>NC_056505.1:1763095-1772334 GCF_014905685.2 Nematolebias whitei
GTAGCTTAAAGAAGCAGAGAAGTAGCTAAAAGTGGCAGAACGGTAGTGAATAGAGCAGAGCTGGAGCCAGTCTTAAAGAGAACGTCTTGATTATTTGCACGTGTTTCTGTTGGTAAAATGTTTGTTAATCAAGTTAAAAGTTATAGTAGCCGAAGTTCACAGCACCGTATCCTAAATAAGCCGAACGTTTTGATGGCTGAACGAATAATGATTTGAATGATCCGTTTACGTGAGTTACTTCAGAGCAGGTGTGTTTCAGGCAGAACCACCGTATGAAGAGGAGTACCCTCCTCTGCCGGCCTACCAGCCTCAGTCAGAACCAGAGGCCCAGGAGGTGTACATCATTCAGGTTAAAGGTCTCTCCTGGTCCTGCACGGAGATGGACCTCCTGAACTTCTTCTCAGGTGAAGATGGACACCAGAGGGCACGCCCGCGCTCGTCACACATGTAAACGAGTTTCTTTAAGTTCACTGTGCTTCTGCAGACTGCAAGATCCATGACGGGGAGATGGGAGTCCACCTGGTGCCGGACCAGCTGGGGAGGCCGTCGGGTCAAGCCTTCATCAAGCTGGAGCACGAGGAGGACGTGGTCAAAGCTCTGGGGAAGCACCGGCAGTACCTCGGCTCACGCTACGTTGAAGGTTAAGCTCTCTGATTGGGTTTGAGCTGGGTCACAGAGAACCTGCTGAGAACCATTTCCTGCTCCATCAGAGGAGTTTATATGAAAAAGAAACCCAGTTTAACTTCCAGTTTCTTTACCAAGTTTTCCACATGAAGCTTAAAAGAGAGATGTGAGTCAACCAAGATACACAAATATTTATAGGAATCTACAAACTCAATGGGGACACCATTTGAGGATAAAATCAGAGGAAGAACTGCTGGGACCAACTTCCTGTTTGAAAAAAGCATCCCTTTGGTTTTATCTGAGTTTAGGACAAGTTTGAGGTGAAACAAATCAGTCTGGATGATGTTGAATGCAGATTTCAAAAGCTGGAAAGCCTTAGCAACAGTTTTAGCTCGACAATAAACAACTGTGTCATCAGCATAGAAATGTATGGATGCATCAGGGATGCTCTGACCTACATTACCTGTAGATTATGAAGAGGGTGTGTCCTAAGACTGAGCCTTGTGGTACACCATTGTTGACTGTTAAATAACTGCAGGAAGTACCATTATGTTGAACACATTGCCTCCAATGGTGTGATCTGAGAAACCAGTTTCTGAGAGTTTATGACACAAGATGTTCTGATCCACAGAGTCAGAATCTTTAGACAGGTCTAAGAAAAGTGCAGCACAATAATCCTTAGCATCCAGTGCTTCAACAACATCATTAAGAACCTTCAGTGAAGCAGTGGTTGTGCTGTGTTGTTTCCTGAAACCAGATTGATGTGGAGGTAAGATGTTAAATGAGTCCAGGTCATTTTTGATTTGAGAGTTTATCAGTTTTTCTAGAACCTTGGCTAAAATACAGAGTTTAGAGATTGGTCCATAGTTGTTCAGTGAGGGGGGGTCTCCTCCCTTCAGCAAAGGAAGAACAAAGGCTGTTTCCAAGTG
This sequence comes from Nematolebias whitei, assembly GCF_014905685.2. NCBI lineage: Eukaryota > Metazoa > Chordata > Actinopteri > Cyprinodontiformes > Rivulidae > Nematolebias > Nematolebias whitei. The sequence continues at coordinate 1,764,649 of NC_056505.1, forward strand.
TCTGGATGGAGTTTTGTCTCATGGAGAGATTGAAGATGTGGGTCACAGGGACTGTGATGATATGAGCAGCCAGCCTTAAGAAATAAGGTGGAAGTTCATCTGGTCCTGCAGATTTTTTAGGATCAAGATCTTTTAACAGTTTATTGACCTCACTGACTGAGAATGGAGAAAAAGAGAAGGTGTGATTAACTGAGGATTGACTTGTAGGAGGGATTTGATTTGTAGAAGTTTGGTTATTAAGTGAAGTGGCTGATCTTCCATTAGTAACTGTGTCAAATAAAGAACCAGAAGCAACAAAATGTTTGTTGAAACAGTTCAGGATCTCGTGCTTATTTGACACAGGAACAGAGTTAATGAGAAGTTGTGATGGGAGGTCAGATGATTGGGGGGTGCCTGAGAGAGATTTGATGGTTTTCCAGAATCTGTTGGGGTCATTTAGATTTTTGGAGGTCTGAGATAAGAAGTTACATTTTGCAGCTTTGATGGAAGTTGTACATTTATTTATCATCTGTTGAAAACTCAACCAATCAGAGTCTGAGTCAGATTTTTCTCTAAAGACCAGAGATGGTCTCTCCTGTGCAGGAGGTCAGCTAGCTCTGGAGTAAACCAGGGGCTGTCTTGTCCCTTTATTCTGAACTGATGAAAAGGAGCATGTATGTTCAGGAAATAAATGAAACTATTATGGAAATAGTTCCAAGCAGAGTTCACGTCATCACGTATTATAATACGATGCCAGTCAAAGTGAGACAGATCCCAGAGGAATGACTGTTCACAAAAATCCAACAATTATCAGTCAGGTCATCTGGACAGTTTCTTTTTTTTTTTTGTGCTGAAACGTTTCACCTTCCATCCAGAAGGCTTCATCAGTCAAGGAAACATCAGTCAAAGAATCAGTTTTTTGTTGTGTGTTTCCTTGACTGATGAAGCCTTCTGGATGGAAGGTGAAACGTTTCAGCACAAAAAAAAAAACTGTCCAGATGACCAGACTGAAAATTATTGGATTGTATACCTGGATTATTGAGTGTGGACTTTGTTTGTTCATAAAAACATTTCAAATCCCTTTTTTGAATGAATCTAGGCTTAGGATGTGGAAGTTTAGTGTTTCTGAGAGCTGCTATTACACAATGATCACTTACTTAAAACATTAGCAAAAACACCTGTACCAGGGAATTTGTGAGGCATACTAGTTAGAAACAGGTCTAAGATGGAGGACTTTTCAGGACCGTTATTGTTCCGTCTGGTGGGAGAGTCATTGTGTTGGGTCAGATTGTAACAAGCAACATTCCTTGAATTTATCACAGAGGGGCGTGGACTTTTCTCAGATGAATTAAAATTTTTCGGCCAGTAAGATCTTGTTGAATTGAAGATTGGTTATGAAGTCTATCAGGGAGGACAGAGCCTCAGGTGTTGCGGAGGGGGGACGGTAACAGCCCACCCCAGATAAGGTCTGGCCTCCATTCAAAGTGATGTTTACAGCTAAGGCTCAAACTGGTTTGAGATTGTTTTGACTGACACAAGACTAGAATCCAGGGTATCTCTGATGTAAATAGCGACACCCCCCCCCCCCCCCCCCTTGACGATCACAGCGGTAGATGTTAAATCCATCGATTACCAGGTCGTTATTCAGTACAGATTTGTTGAGCCAGGATTCAGAAATGAAGATCACATCAGCCCAAGAAGAATGGACCAGAATTTTCAAAATATAAAGTTTTCTTAAAAAGACTACGTGTGTTTACATGGAGAAAATGAAGTCCTGACATGTTTTTAAAATCATTTGGTGTGCTGTAATGAGTGGGGGGGCGTCCAGAGTTGGGCTGAATCCCTGTGAGAAGTAACAACATTATTATCAGGCGTTGTCTTGTATTTTTTGTGACAGATGTGTAATTACAGGAGTTAATAGTGTGACAGCTCCCATAATCGAACCATGAGAAAAGTTAAAAAAGACATGATTACCCAGAACCCAGAAACAATGAAGATTGCAGGGAGAGGTAGATCCATTCAACCTTTATTTCTACAGGTAAATCCCATTGAGCCTCGAGGACTCATTTACAAGAGAGACCTGATTTAACAAAGAAAGATGACAACAATGGACAACAGCAACAACAATAAACAGTTATAAAAAAGCATACTACAGTTTTTTTTTGTTTGTTTTTTTTGTGTTAACAAGGTTCAGTGAGCCCAGATAATCAGAAGTTTGAAGATGATGGGGATTGTGGGACTGATGCAGAAACGTCTCAGACCAGACAGCTTCATAGATCAAATGGACCAATGGGTCCGACGTTGTGGTCCAACTGGAGTTTGAATTGTACTGAGGGCAGCACCCCTGTGAAGATGAAACTCTCAAGCTGCTCTCATGATGGACAGATGCTGGGTCCAGTACCAACAGGCAGAGGCTGATAATCCACGGCAAATAGCAAGGCATGGTCCTGACATGACGCCACATGTGGTGGAACGAAATTGTGTACACAGGGTGTCATTACATCCAACAAAAGTATAAAATGTAAAAGAAAAACTAATAAGATCTAAGTTATATTTTAAGATGAGTAATATACAGTTCTAGCTTTACGGAGAGCTTTTTTATATGTTAGCAGACTATCTTTCCAAGTTAAATAAAATTCTTCAACATTAGTAGAGCGCCATTTTCTCTCCTGGTTTCTAGATGCTGCTTTAAAGTACGTAACTCAGAATTGAACCAAGGAGCCAGTTTCCTCTGATTGATTACTTTCTTTTTCAGTGGAGCAATTTTATCAAGTGAAGTTTGCATTGAAGTTGTAAGATGATCAACTAGATGATCTAAGTCTCTGTTCTCTGATGCATTACTCTGCAAGACAGAGGAAACATTGATGGAAGAGATTGTTTCAATTTGGTTACAGCATTTTCTGATAAGCACCTGCTGAGATGAAATTTACTCTCAGTGACTGTGTAGTCATTTAATGTAAACTCAAAGTTATTAAAAAATGGTTGGACAGAACAGGATTTTGAGGAACTATTACCAAGTCCTTAATCTCTATACCATAGGTCAGAACTAAATCAAGAGTGTGATGATAAGAATGAGTAGATGTGCAGACGTTTTGGGTAAAATCAAATGAGTCTATTAAATTATTAAAGGCTATGATTAAACTATCACTCTCAACATCCACATGAATATTGAAATCACCCATTATGATGATTTTATCAGTATTTAATAGTAAGTCAGTTAATAATTCTGAGAATTCAGACAAAAACTGAGAGTAAGCTCCTGGTGGACGATATATAACAACTAGTAAAAGTGGCTTTTCTGATTTACATTTTGGATGAGAAAGACTGAGGGACAGTGATTCAAAAGAATCATAACTAATAACTGGTTTGGCATTAATCAATAATCCTGACTGAAACATAGAAGCTGCTCCTCCACCTCGGCCAGTTGTTCTAGGAACATGAACATTTAAATAATTAACAGGAGTGGATTCATTTATACCAACAAAATCCTCCTGTTGTAGCCAAGTTTCTGTCAGACACAATCAATCAATATGATGATCAGTTATCAGTTCATTAACTAACAGGTCCAGATGTTTCTGTCGTTTTCAGTGTACGAAGTGACGAACAGTGAAGCTGAAACCATCCTGCTGAAAGCAGCTGACACTGGAGGACACGACGGCGTGGTTCTGCTCAGAGGACTACCCTTCTCCTGCAGAGAGGACGACATCCAGCACTTCTTTTCAGGTCGTTCATCCAACTCTGGGGCCGCCTCCCCAGTGACGGAGCTTTATTTTGGAGCCTTTTCCTGTCGTTGCATACTTGCCGTTACTGGACCAGAGTTCTTTCTATGACTAAGATCCTTCAGTTGGGTCTGTTCGTGCGTCCGCAGATTATTTCTGCTCCATGCTGACGGTGGGGGGTTGCTTTGTTGTTTCAGGTCTGGATATCAAGGAGAACGGGATCACCTTCGTCACCAACTCCAGAGGGAGGAACTCTGGAGAGGCCTATGTTCAGTTTTCCTCCCAGGAAGAAGCAGAGAAGGCTCTGCAGAAACACCGGGAGTTCATCGGAACCAGGTAGGAGGCTGCTGGAGGTCCGGCTGCTCTCAGAGCACCTAAACTCAAACTGAAGCACGAAGCTGATCAAATGGAGCAGAAGTGAGGGTTCCCTGCAGTCTGAAGGATAAAATAAAGACTTCTTCACGTCTTTAATCCAACAATTGTTCCTCCACATTGCACAAGAGCATGAAGTTTGTTCCTCAGGTCCTTTTAGCGCAACACGTGACCTGTAGGATTAAAAAGCACTTACAACAAAATATCCTGATGCTGCTCAATAATCCATGTAGAAACTTCTAACAAAGTTAAGTCAGGTTCTCTTGATGGATTAAAAAATAAAAATAAAAAACAATAAAAAAATATAGAAACGTTTACATTTTTTGTTGTTTTGCTTTGTTTTGTTTTTTTGAATGTCCAGAGGACCAGATTTAACTTTTTTACATTTTTCTACCTGGATTCTTGAGCATGCATCAGGAAATAAAGGATTTACTTATGTAGGTAAACATAATGTTTTAAAACCTGTTAAAATACCTGTTTTTTTTTTTAAACTATATACCATACCAAATACACCAGAATGTAGGAAATAGCAGCTACTTTATTTAAAAAGTTATGGGGGAGGACTCACAGACCTCACACCAATATGTCCCCCCCACAATAATTAATACCCACTGTGTGGTTCAAGCCAAGAGCCATTGTCAACACTGGGGGGCTAAGGCCCCTAAAAAGGGCTTCTAGAATCGCCCCTGGTGTGAAGAAATGAACTGAGAAAAATCAACTCTTGCCTTAAAATTTAACACAACAACATAATAAACATTTTATTATAACATAAAACCATTATTATAATATATATGTAACCAGCCTTTCATATAAAAACTGGGATATTTTTACCGGAGAATGCGTGCACTTTAACCAGGAAGAGTTCGGTTGTTTTTTACATTACACACAGCAACAGGTACTGAAGATTTTAACCTAAACCCACATAACAAGCAGAGCATCATTTTTAAATGAAAAGGGACCAGGAGGAGGAAAATGTGCTGTTTGAGTTCATTTACTGACGGTAAACAGAGTCCGACTCCTCGCAGCTGAGACTAAAGTTTAAATCAGCACAGCACCAACACAACTCATGAAGTTCAGGTTATTTGACACTTTCCTGCCCGTTCTGTGACTTTAATACATAAATTAGTTTTAAACTATTTCCAGCCACGTTGCTCCTCCCTCCCTCTCGGTGAAAAGCAGAGGCTGGAACAGTTGACTTGTGGGCAACGTAGTTCTTTTGACTTGTGTTAAAGTGAAGGCTTATTGAAAGAAAACTACAAAACAACTGTGCCTGCCCCCCCCCCCCCCTTTTCTTTTTTGCTTATTGGTCGGTTCCTGCTCCTGTCTGCTCCCGTTAACTTTCAGTTTTTGTGCCTCTTTTATGATTGTCCACTGTTGTCATCGTTCTTTGTTAAATTCAGGTCTGTCTTGTAAAAGAGTCCCCGAGGCTCAATGAGACTAACCTGTAGAAATAAAGGTTGAATGGACGTCCTGGATGGACAGCAGAGGTAGACACCTGGAGACATGTCCAGCCGCGTGCATGTCTTCAGGGCAGTCGGCTCGCCTGACCAGATCCGTAGCAAAATTATGGTTTGGAAGAGGCTCAGAAGCCGTTTCACAGACAGGACGGAGCAGCAGCGCAAAGTGGAGGAGGGGAAAGGCATTCGCCCTCCACAAGAGCCAGTGGTGAAGGGATGTTGACGTATTGTTTAGTTGCGGTGCTTCCTGCCGTGTCTGCAGGTACATCGAGGTGTTTCCCAGCAGCAGAGACTCGATCCGGTCCACTAGCAGAGAGAAAGAGTGGAGTTCAGCTCCTCAGCAGATGTACAGGAGAGAAGGTTCTGACTTTCAGCCCAACTCCAAACGTGGTGAGAAGAGTTTTACACTTCATTTTAAAATAGTCCGTTTATGAATCAGAACCTTCAGCTCTTTGTTTTTAATGATTGGAAACTAAATCCCCAGTAAACTACTGAGTCTTTATTCTTGTAACTGTAGATTAATTTATGCTATCTTCAGATAAAAAAGTTTGTTTTTTTAATTGGATTTGTTGTTTTTTGTAATCTCGACCCGTTTCGTTGCTTCGGTCTCAAAATGTTCTGGTCTGTGTTTTCTGCAGCGCCGGTTTTCCCACAGAGCTCAAACGCCTCGAATCACTTCGTCCACATGAGAGGACTTCCCTTCCGGGTGTCCGTGGAAGAGATCGTGATGGTAAGATCTACAACCTGCTGGTTGCTCACGGTTCTGACCCATTTCTAAACTGCTTCCATGCTAACGAGTGGCTGAGAGACTCGGTGAACGTCACCACAGTACATCACAAGAAGTTATTTTTGGGTTCACGACAGAGTTTGTTAAAGTCAAAATTAAAATCTCTTTGTTAATCCAGGTGTCTCTTGTAGACGAGTCCCCGACGCTCCATGACACTCACCTGTACAAATAAAGGTTGAATGAAAAAAGTTGTATTTGGGCCTAAAAAAATCCAGCCCGGCCCGGCCCGGCCCGGCCCGTAGGCATTTTGTCTGAGCCTGACCATTTAACTGTAGTTACAGGCCCGAACCCGAAAAAATAAATAAGTTACGAAGCTTTGACTGCGTTTGTGAGGAAATCAGTTTGACACGATATTTAAAAAATGTATTTCAAAGAAAGGAAGATCAGATTTCTTGTTTCACCAAATGCACATTAACAAAACCAATATCCTGAAAAATCATCTCTAAAGATCGGCTGTTACACACGAACAAAAATATTTTACAGCTAAATTATTTTGAAAAATATAGAACAAGGTCATTCAAACTGAAGGCGCTGCTTCGGCTGTTGTAGCTGCTGCTACTTCACCGCAGGTGACGGCAGGTGCAGAGACGCGCACGGCCGATGATCCCGTTGTCCATCTGAAGCTTAAGACTTGTTTTACTTTCAACCCGGTCGGACCTGAACGTGCACCTGACACACATCAGCAGGTTTCACTGAGCACACGGTGCAGAGCAAGTGCTCCTGCTTTTAGCTTTTCTTTACGTTCCAGCTCCGTTACGTCTCTTGTTGTGGCTCAGATCCTCAGGTAAGAGCAGGGCGGGTGGGGCCACATGCACGGTTGTTGTGCAACGTGTCAGCTACTCTTCACAGTCAGAAGAACTGCTGCACTCCACTTTATTTCTTTCCTCAACGTATAAACTTACTGCTCCTCAACAAGTAAATTAACCATTTTATATTGTGCATTCTTACTTAGTTTTCTTTGTGCTCTATATTTGTTGAACCGCATCAAAAACCCGAACCCGGCCCGCCCCGCCCATCCAGCACATAATTTTGGCCCGACCCGGCCAAATTTTGGGGCGGCTTGGGCCAAAAATGGGATCTAGTTCATAAGAAACCATGAGGTGTAATCTGATTACTCTGGTTCTTCAGCTCAATAAAAACTTTGATGGGGTTTAACACGGCCCCCTCTAATGATCCGGTTCTTCTCTTGCAGTTCTTCGCTCCGCTAGTCGTGTCTAAAGTCGTGACTGAATGTGGTCCCAACGGGAGGCCGAAAGGAGAGGCAGACGTTTACTTCAGCAACCACAGAGACGCCATCAAAGCCATGTCCCGGGACCGGATGTACATAGGTAGGACCAGTCAGGACCGGCTGAACGTAGGTAGGACCAGTCAG
>NC_056505.1:1772344-1774762 GCF_014905685.2 Nematolebias whitei
CTGAACGTAGGTAGGACCAGTCAGGACCGTCTGAACGTAGGTAGGACCAGTGGATATTAAAGTGAATAATTTAAGTGACTAAAGTTATTTTCTATTAAAAATAAATAAAATAAGGGGCAGATATGTTTTTTTGTTGTTCCGGAGCTTCAGCGCGTGTTGCTCCGGAGCTTCAGCGCGTGTTGCTCCGGAGCTTGTGGTGACGCTGTTTGTCTTTCAGGGAACAGATACGTCGAGTTGTTCCTGAACTCTGAGGAGACGTTGGACTGAAGCTGGAAACGTCTCGTCAGGTCTGAATCCACCTGCAGATGAACCCGAGTCCAACAAAAGACTCGTTTGTTTCCTCACTCACGAGATGGGACTCGGCTCACGCTGGTTTTGTTTTGTCTTCAGGTGGACAGGACTCGGATCCAGAGATCAGAGATCAGCATCTTCTTCCATGAATAAACAGAATGCTCAGCAGTTTATTGTGTCAACGGTCGTCGTGGTGATTGTTCAGAACGGTCAAGCTTTCAGCATGTGGGATGTTGGAGGACATCTTTGTTTTCTCTAAACTTTAAGTTTCAAACTGAGACAAACGACGTGAAGCTCAAGTTCAGCTGAACTTTAGCGCCCAGTTTTCATACAGGGATTAAACCGTAATTCTAGATTAAATCACATTTTAAAGCAGGACGTATTGAAACAGGCGGTGCAACTGGTAGAGCTGCTGCCTCTCAGCGAGCAGGTCCCTGGTTCAAACCCCGGTCCAGGGGCCTTTCTGGGTGGAGTTTGCATGTTCTCTCCGTGCATGCGTGGGTTTTCTCCTGGTACTCCAGTTTCCTCCCACAGACCAAAAACATGCATGTTAGGCTGATTGGTAACTCTAAATTGTCCCTAGGTGTGAGTGAGAGAGTGAATGGTTGTTTGTCTCCAGGTGTCCCTGTGATGGACTGGAGACCTGTCCAGGGTGTCCCTGTGATGGACTGGAGACCTGTCCAGGGTGTCCCTGTGATGGACTGGAGACCTGTCCAGGGTGTCCCTGTGATGGACTGGAGACATGTCCAGGGTGTCCCGCCCCTCAGAGTAATTGCTGGACATGAGCACCAGCGACCCCCGTGACCCAAAATGGAAGAAGTGGGTAAAAGATGGACGGACTTCTTGAAAGAGCTTTCTTAGATATGGATTATAGTAGTCCCGGACTTGTCCTGGTCTTGAGTTAAATCATCTTCTGTCTTGAAGGAGGACTAGAACTAATCCAGGTCTAAATGAAGACTTGAATGAATCCTGGCCAGAGGCAGTTTAACTTCAGAGTAGAGGTTGTGTGCTTCACTGTGGATGGGCAAAATGGATCATCTGGACTACATCAGTGATGCTGGGAGACCACCACCAAGACCAGAAGGGTTTCTCAGAGACCAGTAACCTGCTGAATGGATTTGATGACACAGTTTTCGTACAGAAACAGCAGCTGAAACAATTAGTGCTTCAGACAAACGGGTCACGTGACTCGGTCAGAGGAACTCCTAGAGCTCCTTCATTACAAGTTCTGATCACGTTGAGATGTTCTTCATGTGCAGGTTTGAGTGAATGAGCCGTGAGAAACCTCAAGTTCATCACAACCTACGAGCTGCACTTCTGTGGATGAGGAACTGCCTTTGAGCAAACCTACATTTCATGGTGACGGAGTCGGGATAAACGTGATGATTAAATCTGACCTGAATCTGTTGGAGACTTGAGTCGTCACGTTTTTATTTCTGTGGATGAGTCGTGAGCTTTGTCCTCAGTTACGGGATATTTAGAAATGTTTCCTTCAAAAGCATCTTCTCACTTTCACTGAAGTTTGTTGAACGCTTTCTTTGTCCGTTGTCCATGCTTGGGTCAGAGGTCAAACTGCTGAAGTTGAACAGGAACATTCCACCTGTGCACCATGTGCACATCGTTAATCTGATTGGGCTTCCAACACATGATCTGACTGGTCCTTGATCTGGTCCTTCAGAGATTCTGTAGTCTGGAACGAGTTAATCTGAAGTTTTTCTTTCAACCTTTATTCCTACAGGTTAATCCCACTGAGCCTCGAGGACTCGTCTACCACAGAGACCTGATTTAACAGAGACAACAAGACGCATCATGAAGGATGCGCACAGATTATTTGTTAAACAACATCTTGGAAAGCAGTTGGATTAGTGTGGATTAAGTTAGACAAGATTAGTCCTGGTTTTATTTAAGCCCTGACTGAAACTGGTCCTAGAAGGTTGTTCAGCATCGAACGATCAGGAAAGACCTGAAACTGTCCACGCTTGGATCAAAGGATTCTGTCCCTGCATCATCATCATCATCCAGTGACCCGCTTCTTCCTGTCCGGGTCGCTGGGGTCCAGCTGTCACTGTTCAAGAGGCGGGGGACACCTGGACATGTGTATGAAGTCCATCCCAGGGACACCTGGAC
>NC_056505.1:1774862-1778730 GCF_014905685.2 Nematolebias whitei
GTCCATCCCAGGGACACCTGGACATGTGTAAGTCCATCCCAGGGACAGCTGGACATGTGTAAGTCCATCCCAGGGACACTTTAGTCAGCACTCAGTCTAACCTGCATGTGTTTGGTCAGTGGGAGGAAACTCATGCAGCACAGAGAGAACATGCAAACTCCACCCAGAAAGGTCTCTTCTGGGTTTTGATCTGGCAACCTTCTCTTTGAGGGGCGGCAGCTCTACCCACTGATCCACCATGCTGCATGTGACGCTACTTTATTAACTGAAAATTCATCATTTTCTTTGATTTTTCTACTTAAATGTTTTCCATAATAATAATAATAACCTTTATTTAACCAGGTTCGTTCACTGAGATCAAAAGCATGAGGGAAAAACACTCAAACAGTCACAATAAACAGAATTACAATAAAACAAACGACTCGGTTAAAACAATTACACTTCTGCAACTTGAGTGTAAAGGGATCTATCATGGTATTAAATACATTCAGAGATACTAGTGTTCCAAGTTTAAGCTGTGATTGTAAACTGCTCCATGAGGCAGAAAGGCTGAAGGCTTTCTTTTCCCTTTCTGTTCTGACACGAGGATTAAAATAAAGTAAAATTTAAAAAGTCTTGAGACCGGAGGCTGTAGGTCGTGTTGTTTAAAGTTAACAAAGATGAACGATAAGGTGCTGTCAACTTAAGAATAGCCTTGTAAACCAAAACATACCAATGGCCAAGCCGATGTATGAGATGGCCATTTGACCTCATCATACAAGAGACCGTGATGAGTTAGGGCTCCATAATTTATAATAAACCGCAAAGCACCATGATACACGCTGTCCAGCGTGTGAAGATACTGAGCAGAGGCGTTCATGTATAATACATCACCATAGTCAATAATCAGAAGAAAAGTAGACTCCACCCATTTCTGTTTTACCCTAAAAGAAAATCAGGATTTATTCCGAAAATAAAATCAAGTAAAAGCTTCAGTTTATTTACAGTAAACTGAATATGAGCTTTAAAAGACAACGTGTCATCAATTAAAAATCCCAGATATTTGAATGAAGATACAAGTTCAATTTGTTGACCATCACTAGTGGTGATGAGAGACTGGTTTGACCTTGCTGATGTCAAGTTCCTGAAAAACAGCTTAGTTTTGTCAACATTCAAAACAAGTTGAAGCTGACAAAGTTGTTGTATCCTGTTAAATGCATTCTACATGTATGCAAACACTTCTGTGGGCGTAGGTGCAAAGCAATAAATGACTGTGTCATCTGCATAAAAATGAATTGCTGCATTTGAAATATCCTTTCCAAAATCATTAATATACAAGATAAATAACAAAGGGCCCAGTACAGAACCTTGTGGTACCCCCTTGTGAATAAACTGAACTCCAGAACAAAAACCATCTAACTGGACAGCCTGGGTTCTATATTTAAGATAGTTTGCAAACCATCCAACTGTATAGAAAACCCAACTGTTGTTAGACGGCTAAGCAGAATGAAGTGATCCACGGTATCAAAGGCCTTAGAGAAATCTATAAATAGTGAAAGACAACACTGATTTTATCTAGAGCTTCTGTTATATCATTTATAACCTTTAATGCTGCAGAGGTAGTACTATGTTTATTACAAAATCCTGATTGAGAAATCAAAAGAATGGAATTAGTGGCCAGATTTTCTTTTACTTGTTCACTAACAAGAGACTCAAAGACTTTTGCAAGCACAGATAATTTAGAAACGGGTCTATAATTATTCAAAATTCTGGATCTCCTCCTTTCAATAGGGGAATAACAAATGCAGATTTCCAAACTTTGGGAATTACATTGGTCAAAACAATGAGATTAAAAATGTGACACAGTGGAGCAGCTACAATTTCAGATGCCAATTTTAAAAACATAGGTTCCAATTTATCTGGACCTGGGGTTTTTTGGGATCAAGGTTTTTATTAAAGCTTTAACAACCTCTGTTATTGAGAAAGGTGTTACGTTAAAAGCTTGAACATTGCCTCGGGCTCCATCAGCCAGTGGTGAAACATTTGAGGACTTTTCAGAAAGCAGAGGCTGTTTGGATGGGTTGTTAGAGTTAAACAAAAACCCAGAGGAAATAAAATGATTGTTAAAATTATTTAGAATACTTAATTTATCGGTTATCCTGCTACCATCAATCAACATACTAGAAGGGAAATAAACTGAGTTAGAGGTTGACAACAAAGATTTGATTGTTTTCCAGAAACTTTGGGGGATTTTTCAGACTTTCGCTAGTCATAGACAAATAAAAGTCGGCCTTTGTATTTCGAAGAAGAGAGGTAAATTTATTTCTCAGTTTTCTAAAATAAATCCAGTCAGTGTCATTGATCAAGAACATTTGTGCTCCGTGCTGCAGAGCTGAAGCTGCGTGACATCCTGTGACGTCCTGCTGCACTTCTCTTCTCTACAATTTAAATTTAAATACTGTAACATTTTAAATAATCAATTGTTTATTTAAGGAGGGAGGTTGGGACTGACAGGTGATGAGTGATTGCAGCCTGACTCATGACAAACTTTACTGAACTGGAACTGAACTTGAACTTGGACTACTGTGTCCCTACATGGTGGTTTTTCACTTATCACGGGGGCGTGGTCCCTAACACCCACAATAAACGAGGGACTACTGTAAATGAAAAATAACTGACTGAGAGTAGTGCGTAAAGGAGAAGAGAATGGAACCTGAAAGACTAGAACCACAGTGGCAGGTGGTTCCATAAGGTACCGACCCAGACAGTGAATGTAAATGTATGCCACACTTTAAGATGTTCTTCTGTAAACCAGAACATTTGGTGTGACGCTGCTTCCTTCTCTGTACAGATGTGGAAAAGTCTTCATCTGGACATGAAACTAAATAAATCATCTAACCTAACGGGACAGAATTGTTCTCCATGCATTCATGTTTAAATCTGAAGCCCTGATCAGGGGTGGGAGCAGGAGGAGCAGCTACTTTTAGACTACAATGACTAAAAATAAAAAAGTCTTCTTTAAATAAACAGCGAGCCGAACGAGAAAAAAGGCAGTCAAATCTGAACAGGTTTAGTAAAACGTTTAAAGTACAGATGTGGTTTTAGGAGTTAATGTTAGAAATCACAGAAGTAGAAATAAATCCACTGTGAAACGATAAAAATGTGATTTTCTGCTGTTTCATCCTGGTTTCTATTTCAAGCATTTGACTGGGTTTTATTTTCTCCTCCTCCTCGCTTCTATTTCTGTCCACGAGGAATTAAACCCTGAATAAATATTTCACAGCAGCCGTCGTGCACATAGGTCCATTACTGTCTGAGGCTGGTTCTGCTGCAGGGAGGATGGGTCCATAAGAACCTTCAGATGTTCAGGTAAATTGACAGTCAGAGGTTAAAAACAGCAGAGCCGCTCAGGATCAACCACAGCCGGGTCAACCCAGTTTGATTGACAGGTGTCCAGATAAATCATAGCCGGGTCAAACAGGAGCGGAGTAGGAGAAGGTCCTTTTGTCTAGTTCAGTCCTCACTGAGGGAACACTGCAGGTAATGATGTCCTGAGAGCGCACGCTGTAGCTGCACTCACACAGAGACATGTAGGAGGAGATGTATGAAGGCAGCAGACCAGGAAGTGATTTAAAGATGAAAATGTACCAGTGAGAGAGTCTGTGTGAAGTTAATGGTGACCAGTTAACCAGTGAATACTGGGTGCAGTGGTGGGTACGGTAGTTACAGCCAGTTATGAATCTTAGTGCACCATGATAGACAGCATCCAACATCTGCAGCATCCAACATCTGCAGCATCCAACATCTGCAGGGTTCTTGTAGGAGCGTTCATGTAAATAATGTCACTGTGATCAATGGAGGGAAGGAAAGTCACAGATACAAGGTGTTT
>NC_056505.1:1778830-1781759 GCF_014905685.2 Nematolebias whitei
TTTATCTAGAGCTTCTGTTATATCATTTATAACCTTTAATGCTGCAGTGGTAGTACTATGTTTTTTACGAAATCCTGATTGAGAAATCGAAAGAATAGAATTCGTGACCAGATATTCTTTTACTTGTTCACTAACAAGGGACTGAAAAACTTTTGCAAGCACAGATAATTTAGAAACGGGTCTATAATTGTTCAAAATTGCTGGATCTCCTTTCAATAGGGGAATAACAAATGCAGATTTCCAAACTTTGGGAATTACATTGGTCAAAACAATGAGATTAAAAATGTGACACAATGGAGCAGCTACAATTTCAGATGCAAATTTTAAAAACATAGGTTCCAATTTATCTGGACCTGGGGTTTTTGGGATCAAGGTTTTTATTAAAGCTTTAACAACCTCTGCTATTGAGAAATGTGTTACGTTAAAAGCTTGAACATTGCCTCGGGCTCCATCAGCCAGTGGTGAACCATTTGAGGACTTTTCAGAAAGCAGAGGCTGTTTGGATGGGTTGTTAGAGCTAAACAAAAACCCAGAGGAAATAAAATGATTGTTCAAATAATTTAGAATACTTAATTTATCAGTTATCCTGCTACCATCAATCAACATACTAGAAGGGAAATTAACCGAGTTAGAGGTTGACGACAAAGATTTAATTGTTTTCCAACATTGTGGGGGATTTTTCAGACTTTCGGTAGTCGTAGACAAATAAAAGTCGGCCTTTGTATTTCGAAGAAGAGAGGTAAATTTATTTCTCAGTTTTCTAAAATAAATCCAGTCAGCTTCCAGGCCTGATTTTCGTGCCCATGCAGAATTTCGCTCGTGTAGAAGCTCTCGTAGTTTTGTTGTAAACCATGGATTTTTACGTCCTTTAACTCTAAATTTACACAAAGGCGCATGCTTATTAACAATTTGACTGGAACTTTTGAAAAAAATAACTCCAAGCCAATTCAACATCATCAAAGAGAGCAATCCTCTCCCAGTCAAAATAATAAAGATCCTGCAAAAAAGCTTGTTCAGTTCAATTCAGTTTATTTATAAAGCACCAAATCACAACAAAGTTGTCTCAGGGACTTTACAGGAACATTCACATAAAAGACAACTAGTAAAGTTCTCTATCTAAGGAATCCAGCAGACAAGTTGAATCTTGGCTTCGTTGCAGTCTCCCATCCTGAGCAAGCACAGTGGAGACAGTGGGAAGAAAAACTCCCTTTAACAGGAAGAAACCTCCAGCAGAACCAGCTCAGGACAAGAGGCCATCTGCTTTGACCGGCTGGTTGAGAGGACAGGAAGGAGAGACAGACGAACACAGAATGGTAGGTTTGTTCAACAAACATTTTCAGATTAGGCTTTTCTACAAAACGTGGTTTAGTTTTAGAAGCTTTGTGTCTCTTACAACTGCTACTACACAGTGGTCACATCATTTGAAAAGACAGCTGATGTCGCATATTTAGACGGCATATTAGTTAAAACTAAATGAGTGTTGCTCTTTGAAAAACTTGGGGTTGGGTCTAGTAGGGGAATTAATTGTGTAAGATTTAAAGAATCACACAATGTTTTCAGACTGTCAAGTCAACTTTATTTATAGAGCTCATTTAAAACAGAACCTATTATCAAAGTGCTTAACAACAACAATCAATGAGTAAATTAAAGAGAAAAATATATAAACATATATATACAATACAATAATAATGATAATAACTGAAGAATTAATAAAAAGCATTTAGGTCGTGTAGCGGAGCAGACTTGTGGAAAAAAAAAAAAAAGCAGCTGTTCTGTGTTTATATGTTAATAAAAAGTTCTAAAAAATAGTGAGCGCTGGCCCTGCAGCCCACAAATCAGACCGGCCCACCGGGAAATCTCCAGACCGTCCCGATTGGCCACTCCGTTGCCTGGAGCCAATCCCAGTTTAAATCTCCCACCCAGAGTAATTCATTGTATTTCAGTTGTGATAACAACTTCCCAAGAGAAGCCAAAACATTTTTTGGAGCAGATGGTGGTCTATAACAACCCAACAATGTTATACGGTTATTCTTGGACAGTTCTATTTCAACAGCAAGCAACCAAAGCTCTTTTAAGACTAACTCTTTAAGCACTAAATTAACATTAAACTTGCTCCGAATATAAACTGCAACTCCGCCCCCTTTTCCTGGACGGCCAGCGCGATACACACTGTAACCATCTATGTAAATGTTCTGGTCACACAGATGTTGTTATTCAGGTTTCAGTTAAAATGATAATATCAGCATTTGTTGAGTGTATCCATGCCTTTATCAAGTCTAGCTTTTTTAACAGGCTCCTGACATTTATATGTGTTAGTCCAAGACCAGGTCTGGATTTAAAATCTGCTGGGGTGTCACATTGTACTGGTATATCTGGGCCTGGATTAGACTCTACATTCCACAACAACAATAGCAATAATACAATTAAGGATTCAAGGTTCTTTGTCATTCGCACCCTATGTGGTACATGTGGTGGACCAAAAATATGTACACTGGGTCCCAGTTATCCAACAAAATATAAAATAAAAACAGTAATAAAATCAAAGATATGAACAAAGAAAAACATCAACTAAAATACACTAAGTACTAACAGCATAAAAACATTACGTCGAACAGCAGCACGAACATGAGTCTGTGTGAGCAAATGAGCACGAATGAACACATCAACATGAAACAGATCAGCAGCATGAAAGAGATCAGCAGCAACATGAAAGAGATCAGCAGCAACATTATGTGATTTTCCTCAGTGATTCTCCTGGTTAGAGATTCATGAGTCTAACAGCCTCAGGGTAGAAGCTGTTCCTCAGTCTAGTGGTTCTACACTTAATGCTCCTCAACCTCCTTCCTGAGGGGAGTGGGGCAAAAAGTGTGTGTGCTGGGTGAGTGGGGTCCTTCATGATGCAGGTGGCCCTCTTCCTGCATCTGGAGGT
>NC_056505.1:1781859-1783330 GCF_014905685.2 Nematolebias whitei
GTGGGGTCCTTCATGATGCAGGTGGCCCTCTTCCTGCATCTGGAGGTGTAGATGTCTGTGATGGTGGGGAGGCTGACTCCAACATCTTCTGTGCAGCCTTCACCACTCTCTGCAAAGCTTTTCTTTCTGCAGCTGTGCAGCCTCCATGCCACACGTTGATGCTGGAGCACAGGATGCTCTCCACTGCACACCTGTAGAAGGAGGTGAGGACTGAGCTTCCAGACCAGCTCGTCTCAGCCGCCTGAGGAAGTAGAGTCTCTGATGAGCTTTCTTCATCAGGCTGGTGGTGTTGTTGCTCCAGCTGAGGTTGTTGTTCAGGTGCACACCCAAGTACTTGTAGCTGGAGACCACTTCCACCACAGATCCTCTTATGTTCAGGGGGGTGTAGGTGTGTTTGTTCCTTCTGAAGTCCACAATCATCTCCTTCATCTTCTTCACATTGATGTGAAGGTTATTCTCTTTGCACCAGCTCTCCAGGTGTTCCACCTCTTGCCTGTAGCTGGACTCATCATTGTTTGTGATGCATCCCACCACCGCTGTATCATCTGCAAACTTTACAATGTGACAGCCTGGATGGGTAGCTGCACAATCATACGTGAGCAGAGTAAACAGGAGGGGGCTCAACACACATCCCTGAGGAGAGCCAGTGCTGAGGGTTATGGTGGAGGAGAAGTTGTGGATCCTCACTAACTGTGGTCTGTTTGTTAAGAAGTCCAGGACCCAGTTGCAGATGGAGGGGCTTAGTCCTAGTGTGGATAGTTTGTCCATCAGGGTTTGGGGGATCATGGTGTTGAAGGAGGATGTGAAGTCCACAAAGATCATACGGACGTAGGAGTCCTTCTGCTCCAGGTGGAAGACAGCAGTGTGGACCACAGATATGGCAAAAATTAAACATTTAAGTCTGGTACTAGAACCTTTTACATCATACCCACAGCTTGAAAGACAAGTATTATTAATGGAAGGGATCGGTGAACACCAAAATGCTTACTCAAAACCCAAAAAACAACTAAACTGAAGTGTCATGCAGGTTTAACCACTTGGATGTGTTAAAGGACACTGATACTTCTTGGTCATGTAAAGTTATTAGAGTAGCTCTGTAGTCACATTTTCACAGCTAAAATGATTATTGTCTGTGCAGCCTGGCATGTCCTCCTGAGTCGTATTTAGTGGTTGAAAAAAAGATCAATTTAAACTCATATTAGTCCACCACCCTGCTGGTCCACAAAAAATGAGCAAACTCAACACAATAATTAGTGACATGAGTATGAGTCGGATTCATATCCAGATGTTTACCTCACCAGCGTTAGCCTCAGCTGCAGCTTAATGTGGCTGTAGCTGACCCCAGGCTGCAAAGCAAGATGAATGCAGCAGACCCCAAACCATAGAGCAGGGTCGACGCAACGGGGCCTTCAGCTGCAGAGCAGGCTGGATGTAGCAGGTCCCCAGATGTTGGGTCAGCTGGATGTAGCAG
>NC_056505.1:1783340-1783618 GCF_014905685.2 Nematolebias whitei
CAGCTGGATGTAGCAGGTCCCCAGATGTTGGGTCAGCTGGATGTAGCGTGCCTCCAACTCCAAACAGGCCACAGGGTGTTCCAGGACACAAACAGTCCAAGTCCTTCAGGACTCGGTCATTTAATTTAGCCGGCTAAGAAAAAGATGAGTATCTTTGTCGTGACACTAAATCCCCACAATCAATAAAAATTAAAACGTTAATAAAAACACTGAATGGAGACAAACAACTGAAGAGACAAACAACTGAAGAGACAAACAACTGACAGAGACAAACAACT
>NC_056505.1:1783718-1789253 GCF_014905685.2 Nematolebias whitei
ACCTCCAGATGCAGGAAGAGGGCCACCTGCATCATGAAGGACCCCACCTACCCAGCACACACACTTTTTGCCCCACTCCCCTCAGGAAGGAGGTTGAGGAGCATTAAGTGTAGAACCACTAGACTGAGGAACAGCTTCTACCCTGAGGCTGTTAGACTCATGAATCTCTAACCAGAATAATCACTGTGAAAAACCATATCATGTTGCTGCTGATCTGTTTCATGTTGCTGCTGATCTGTTTCATGTTGCTGCTGATCTGTTTCAATGTTGATGTGTTCATGCGTGCACATCTGCTCACAGACTCATGTTCATGTTTGTGCTGATGTTCAATGTTTTATGTTATGAGTGCTTAGTGTATATTTAGTTGATGTTTTTCTTAGTTCATATCTTAGATGTTATTACTGTTTTTCTTATACATTTTATTGTTGGATGTAACTGGGACCCTGTGTACATAATTTCGCTCCACCACATGTACCACATGAGGTGCGAATGACAATAAAGAAACTCTGACTCTGACTCTGACTAATATTATAATAACTAATATTATAATATTAGTCATTATAATATTAGAGTTATTATAAAATAGTTATAATATAATTATAATAATACAGTTATTATTATATTAGTTATTACAATATTAGAGTTATTATAAAATAGTTATAATAATATAGTTATTATAATAATATAGTTATTATAAAATTAGTTATTATAATATTAGAGTTATTATAAAATAATAATAATTATTATAATAATATAGTTATTATAATATTATAGTAATTATAATATTAGTTATAATATTATAGTTATTATAATATTATAGTAATTATAATATTAGAGTTATTATAATATTGGAGTCATTATAATATTAGAGTTA
Source organism: Nematolebias whitei (assembly GCF_014905685.2). Lineage (NCBI taxonomy): Eukaryota > Metazoa > Chordata > Actinopteri > Cyprinodontiformes > Rivulidae > Nematolebias > Nematolebias whitei. Next base: position 1,784,593 of record NC_056505.1, read on the forward strand.
TTATAATATTAGAGTTATTATAATATTAGAGTCATTATAATATTAGAGTTATTATAATATTAGAGTTATTATAATATTATAGTCATTATAATATTAGAGTTATTATAATATTAGAGTTATTAATGGTCGGCGGACACGCGTGTCCACTGACGCGGCAGCTGGGTCCAGTTAAGCTTCAGGTGGGTCGCTGGCAATGAGACATCTGGATTTTTACATTTTTACCTCTTTCAACCGGCTGGCTGCGTGCGTCCACTGACTCAATCAAACTCCCGACACCGACCCGTCCATCCAGCACATTACTCCGGCCTGGCCCGGGTTAGAAATGTCGGCTCTAGTCTGTAGGTCTTAAAGACCTTAAATACTGTGAGGGCCGGTCTAGAGGGTACACCTGAATATAAGCCGCGGGTTTTCACATTGTATCAGGTGTCAGCACACAGGTACTTATCTTAAGGCTCCCACAGGGTCGGGCGTTCTGTGAGCCACACGGACACTATGTGCACTGGCACAGATGAGTAAGACTTCATACTCGAGTGTCCACCCCGAGCAGCTGCAGAGCAGCTCCGCAGACAAGGGGCGTTCACCTTCGGGACAAATTGAGGTCACCGATTGGTCATTTGCTGACACGCCTACTGGATTGATTGACAGGTTGAAAAAAAAAACAGCTGGCAGCCCAGCTGCAACGGTGTTCTGTGTTTATATGTTGTTAATAAAAAGATCTAAAAAATAAAAATCAGGGAGCGCTGGTCCTGCAGCCCACACATCAGACCAGCACATCAGGAAATCTCCAGACCCTCCCGCAGCCACGCTGGACCTGAGTTTAATTATGTCGTAACAAATTCCTTCACTTCTCACAGTTTCAGTCATGGCAACGGAGGAGGAGGAGGAGATCACTGCCTCTAGGAAAAAACAAACAAAAGGCCTTTAAACCAGACCAGGGATGAAGAAGAGGAATTTAATACATTGGTGTCACAAACAAAACAGTACGTCGCCTGACAGTTTATTGTGCGACACCGAGTACGTGTACACGGTCGTAAAAATGTATCTTTGCACGGACATGCACTCTAATCCGGTACGCGCGGACCTCCACGACCTGAGGTACGCCTGAGTACATGAGAGCCTTTAGACTACTAGAGGACAAACTGACCTCATGTCCTTAAATGAATTGTTAAAATTGAATAGTTTTCATTTGATACTATTTCTATCTTAACATGTGATTCTTGACCTGCCATTGTGTATCTGTTCCTACCAAACCCAGCCAGTCCAAGCAGATGGTCCTCTTGTCCTGAGCCTGGTTCTGCTAAAGGTTTCTTCCTCATGAGGGAGTTTTTCTTTTACTCCAGTTTTCAGTCCAGTTGATGGATTTCTGTTTGTCCATGGACTCGGCGTGATCAGAAAATGAGGCAGAAGACCACGGAGAATGTTGTTTTTCTCAAGGAGGCTGACGGCTCGTATGAGGTAAGAGAAATGCACGTTTGTTTTGGTTGTATTTACCCACAATGCCCTGCACTGTATTCCACTTCCTGCTTTTGCAGCGGTCACCGGCTCACACTGCATTTGAACCGCGCCAGAGTTCACTTCAACCGGACCGAGACCCAGGTATGTAGGCGGACCAGAGTTGGCTTGTTTTGGTCCACATCAGTTTGATGGTGCGTTCACACCTCCCCAAACGAACCGGACTTTCTAAACAAACGGACTAGAGTTCGATTAAAGTGGACTAAACAGGGCTGGTGTGAATGCACCTTAAAAGACTCAGTCAAAGAGTGAAACGAGCAGGTTCTGTACCTTGGTCCTCAGCAGGGACTCGTCCTCCTCACACAGGGGACACACAGATGGCTGTATCCCGTCGGAGCTCGGCTCCTCCTGAGGAAACAAGCCGACGCTCCATGACTCGGCCCGTCTTAGGACAGGTGCATGAAACCTAACGCAGCTACTTACCTGCTCGTCCTCACGAAGAGACAAGGACCTGAGACATGAGACAAAAGTCCCATTATTCCACGTCTTGAAAAACAAACCTCCTCCATGTTGGACTCACAGACTGGAGCTCAGGCGCCGTTTCTCCTCCTGTTCGCTCCGAGGTGGCTCGCCGTCTCTTCTTACCGGCACGGACTCTGTCGGAGTCTGTGGGGAAACAAACCATCACGTCCAGTTCCATGTCTGCGGGTTCCGACGGTTCCAGACCGACCTTTGGCTTTGTGTCCAGGAGTCTTCTGTCCCTCCGAGCTGGGCCGGGCCGATGCTCGCGCTCCCTCCTCAGCTCCTGCTCCAGATGAGACCTGAGGAGCAGAACGGCGAAGCAGGAAACGTCCAACAAACTGAGCGTTTTTACCCACAAATGGACAGCTGAACAAATGAGCCGAAACTCTGTTCATCATGCTTTTTGGCTGTTTGTAGCTAAAAATTTTAAAGAAATCCTCAACACTTCAGCTTACTTTCTCCATTTAGCTTACACCTAATCTGATACTTTTAGCTGGCCTTTTGCTACTTTAGTTTTAGCAGTCCTTTTGCTTGTTTCAGCTAGATTTCAGCAACTTAGCTTTTAACTACTCTTTTGCTACTTTTAGCTACCATTCAGCTGCTTTAGCTTCTAGCTAACCTATAAAACTTTTAGCTTTTATTACTTTAGTTTTTAGGTATTGTTTTAATAGTTTTAGGTAGCATTCTGCAACTTCAGCTTTTACATAGCCTTTTCTTATGTTTAGCTTCTAGCTGGCCTTTAGCTACATATTGTTTTTCTTAGCTTGGTGGTTCAGTGGCAGTCGAGTACATCTGGGTTGGGCAGTTCGGCTCCAGTTGTGTCAGAAACTCAAAAGCTTGCCAGACTTTCCTGCATGCTCCTCTCTGTGGTGACCCCTGAAGAAGGGAGCAGCCAAAACAACCTAGCTCAAGGATATTCAACTAAATTGCTCGTGGGGTCAAAGTTACTGAGAGAGAGCTCAGGCGTCGGACATCCAGATGTTATTGTCATTAAGTTTGTTTGTTTTACTATTTAAAATCTAGTTTTATTTAAAAATGAACACATTGGTGGGCCGAACAGAGCTCACCTGTGGGCCTGGTGCGGTCACTGGGTCGCCAGTTTAATAGCCCTGCCCTAGCTAGTCTTTTTACATTTTAGTCTTTTTAGTTTTTGTCCTGTTCAGCTCTGAACTGTCAAAAATAATAACCTCATCCAAACCATCCACATGCCTGCTAGATCCCATCCCAACCAGACTGTTTAAAGAGGTATTCCCATAATTAATGTCCACATTTTGGATCTACTTAATTTGTCTTTAATGGATGGTTATGTACCACAGAGCTTTAAGGTTGCTGTAATTAAACCTTTACTTAAGAAGTCTGATCTTGATTCATAAATTCTGGCCAACTATAGATCTATATCTAATCTAACTTTCATCTAAAAAATTCTAGAGAAACTAGTTGCAGGTCAGTTGCGTGAACATCTACAAAGAAATAATCTGAAGAGTTTCAGTCAGGGTTTAGAGCTCATCATAGCACAGAAACAGCACTAGTAAAAGTCACTAATGATTTTCTCATGGCCTCAGACAATGGACTTGTGTCTCTACTGGTCCTGTTAGACCTCAGTGCTGCATTTGATACAGTTGATCACAATATTTTACTACAGAGGCTTGAATATGATGTTGGGATTACAGGAACAGCTCTAAAATGGTTTAAATCATATCTATCTGATAGATTCCAGTTTGTAAATGTAAATAATGAATCTTCTTCATACACCAAAGTTAGTCATGGAGTTCCTCAGGGCTCAGTGCTTGGACCAATACTCTTTACTTTATATATGCTTCCATTAGGTAAAATTATTAAACAGCATGAGATAAATGTTCATTGTTATGCTGATGACACACAATTATATTTGTCCATTAAACCCAATGAATCCAATCAGCTACTTAGACTACAAGCATGTCTTAAAGACATAAAAACCTGGATGACCCTTAATTTTCTCCTGTTGAACAGACAAGACTGAGGTTTTGGTTTTTGGACCTGAGCACCTTAGGAATGAATGTTTCAGTCTTTCTCCCTCCTTAGATGCATTAATCTGTCCTCCAGCTCTAATGTTAAAAATCTTGGTGTTATTTTTGATCAGGACATGTCTTTTATCCCCCACATTAAAAACGTTACTAGAACCTCCTTCTTCCACCTGCGTAATATCACTAACATTAGAAACATCTGATCTAAATAAAAAAAAAAATAATAAAAAAATAAACTGAACTGAATTTACTTCGGCTTATAGCTAACCTTTTGCTACTTTTAGCTTTAACCGGTGTTTTATTTCCTTTAGGTTTTTGATGGAAGATGTGAAAGGTGTCGCATGTTTTCCACTTATTAATGTCACGTGTATATGAAGCGTGTGTATATGAAGCGTGTGTATATGAAGCGTGTATATGAAGCGTGTGTATATGAAGCGCGTGTATATGAAGCGTGTGTATATGAAGCGCGTGTATATGAAGCGCGTGTATATGAAGCGCGTGTGTATGAAGCGTGTATATGAAGCGTGTATATGAAGCGCGTGTATATGAAGCGTGTGTATATGAAGCGCGTGTATATGAAGCGTGTGTATATGAAGCGCGTGTATATGAAGCGCGTGTATATGAAGCGCGTGTATATGAAGCGCGTGTGTATGAAGCGTGTATATGAAGCGTGTATATGAAGCG
>NC_056505.1:1789353-1791850 GCF_014905685.2 Nematolebias whitei
TATGAAGCGTGTATATGAAGCGTGTGTATATGAAGCGTGTGTATATGAAGCGTGTGTATGAAGCGTGTATATGAAGCGTGTGTATATGAAGCGTGTGTATATGAAGCGTGTGTATGAAGCGTGTGTATATGAAGCGTGTGTATGAAGCGTGTATATGAAGCGTGTGTATATGAAGCGTGTGTGCTGAGTTCTGTCTGCACAGAGTGAAGTAGAAGCACGGGCCTTTCACCTGATAAGCTCCAGGCCTAAGCTGGAAGGCAGCACCTCTGATAACATTTTATAAAGACTTTTCTTTAGGCTCTCTCTGAGCACACTTGGAGACGAAGCGACATGTAAACATCTTGCCTGCTTGTACTTCAACTCTGCTCCATCTTGCAAGATTAAACTGGGATTAAGAAAAATATCTTCTTCCTGTGTGGCTTATTTAATCAGCGAAAGAGATCATATTAATTTTCACTTTTAGCTGGTGTCCTGCTAGTTTTAGCTTTGAGGTCAGTAAACACAGAGTTTGTGTTATGGAAGTGGCTCCACCTGTGTTTGTGCAGCTGCTCCACCTCCACCTGCAGACTCTCGATCTTGTCTCCAAACTCCTGCTTGAAGAGCCGGTTGGCCTCTGAAGCCAGATCTCGCTCCTTCTCCGCCTGTTTGCATCTGGTCGTGGGGCGATCGGGTTAAAACAAACTCATGGGGAAAACAAAAACAAACAGCTGGGCGGGGCCTAACGTCAACCCACACCAACGTGAGAAGAGGAGTCTAAAGGTGGAGGTGGGCGGAGGGAAGAAGATGCAGCAGCTCGTTTGGTTCATTCTTTTATTTTCAGCCTAATGAGAGCTACGGTTTACAGCAACGTCACGTTCACACGGAAATCAGGAAAGTAACTCGGACCTTTCGGTTCTCACAGTTCAAATGGAAACAAACGTGATGAGACCGGTTCTAAAGACCCGCTCAGATCCTCGACAACAACAGGACCGTCAGGGCTGCCCCCCCACCACAAAGAAAGACACATGAACTAAATGAAAGTGGGCGAAGAGCACGGCAGGTACCGGCAGCTAAAGGCTCGTTCAGTCCACACTACAAGCTGAAGCTGCAGCAACAGAAAACATTTTAGCTGGGTTAAGAGCAGGCGAAGCTGCAGGTGAGGAGCTACGGCTGCAGCTGCAGCAGCTTCTCTGCTGCCGAGCTCAGGGTTCGAGCCTGCTGCACCAAACGCCTGTCGCTGAGGGCAAACAGGGGAGATGGACGACAGAAACATGGAGGTGGAGGAGATAAAGAGGGAAAGGCTGGAGTCAGTCAGAGGTTACCGTGGAGACGGAGCGTGTGCTGTGAACGTCCGGGACCTCACCTGCTCTCCAGGTGTTTGATGCTGCCGGACATCTGGCTCATCTTCTCCTCCAGACGGGCGATGACATCACTCTTCTGCTTCGAGCTGGAGTCGGCACTCTGAGGAAGAGGAGACATCATGAGCTCCTTCCTCAGGCACAACTCCCAAACAAGAAAGGAAGGAATGCATATCGCCCGCCGCCGTGCACGTCACTTTAAAACTGTTATCTTGTGTAACTGTCAAGAGTTTGTTTGGATGACCCTCAGCTACTACCACGACTAACTTTAGCTGAGTATCTGTGAAAGTGAACCTTTAACACCTCATGGCCTTCTTGGTTGATTTGAACTTTTGCTCAGTGAAGCACCTTTTAGCTTCGCAGGAACAATTTCAACATTTGCAATAATATCACAAAATGAGAATACAAGATTTTATAATCACAAAGGCTGACTGGTCACGTGACTTGTGAGCGGAGCGGAGCGGGGGGGAGTCAACGGTACGCACACGTTTTATCCAAGTTGTTGTCAGGGAGCTACGCAAAACATGCACAAACAGATCGATTTATTTTGTTCGTTCGTTGAAAAATACATGAAAAGAAGACGGAAAAATAATCTCATATTAAATCAATCGCAATATTGAGGTAAAAATTGGCAAATAGAATATTTTCCAAAATCATTCAGGCCTGCTCTTATCTGCTCTAAATACAAACTGATACAAACAGACATTTCCAAAAAATGACAATATGATGGAAAACTTGTGTAACTTCCACAATTCATTCAGAAAGTTCATCTTTAACAGACGATAGATTCAGGGCCCACACTTTAAACTATTTCAAGTATTTATTTGTTTATTTTTACATAATTTGAGCTTCCAGCTCATGAAACCCACGAAAACTGGATTTTAATAAATCATAATTCTGTGGAGACATCAGGCCACACTTCCCAGTTTAACAGAAATAAATAAATAAATTAGGATCAGAACAAATCAATCAAAATATGGTTCTTTCAAATCAATATATCAATCTTCAATAATTGGTTGTGAATCTTTGTCTTAATCTCTGATGTGACGTTGAGACAATCAGCCTGTGGCACTGACTGGGAGTTATGGAATTGAGACAATCAGCCTGTGGCGTTGACTGGGAGTTATGGAATTGAGACAATCAGCCTGTGGCACTGACTG
>NC_056505.1:1791860-1793278 GCF_014905685.2 Nematolebias whitei
TTGACTGGGAGTTATGGAATTGAGACAATCAGCCTGTGGCGTTGACTGGGAGTTATGGAAGCCCAGATTTCCTTGATGCTGTCAGATCTTCTTTGTTGCTGCTCTGGTGCTCCTCATGTTCCTCTTGAGAAGATCCATAGATTCTTAATGGGGTTTAGGTCCGACCAGTTGGCTGGCCAGTCAGGCTGTGGCTTCAAACCAGGTTCTGGTGCTTCTGGCAGCATGGGCAGGGACCAGGTCCTGCTGGAAGATGAACTCTGCATCTCCATACAGACCCTCAGCAGAAGGACTCATGAAGTCCTCTAAAACATTCTGGTAGACTGTTGCTGTGACCTTGGATTGAAGAAAGCAGAGTTTACCAACACCTGCACCGGACACTGCACCCAGATCATGACGGACTGTGGATATTTTATACTGGACCTCAACCAGTATGGGCTCTGTTCCTCACCCTTCTTCATCCAAACCCTTGGACCTTGATTTCTGAATGAAAGACACTTTACTTTCATCGGAAAAGAGGAACCCGACAGTTGTAGTTCATCTCCTGGATGAGTCTGAATGTGGTGGTTGTTGAAGCTGTGACTCCGCCTCATTCCACTCTTTCTGGATCTCTGACAGATTCTGGATCTCTGACAGATTCTGGATCTCTGACAGATTCTGGATCTTCTCTGTTTGATGATCCACTGAAGCCCACGGTCATCTCTGTTGCTGGTGCATCTTCTCCTGCCACATGTTGTCCTTCCACTAGACTTTCCAATGATGTGCTTGGACACAGCGCTCTATGAACAGCCAGCCTCCTTAGCTATGAACTTTTGTGTCTTACCCATCCTATGGAGGGTCTCAATGATGGTCTTCTGGACAGATGTTCTGTCTGCAGTCTTCACCATATTGAACCAAACTGAATCAATGACACCTGGGGAAACCTGTGCAGGTGCTTTGAGTTTAGTAGATGATTAGTGTCACACTCAGTTTAAATCATTCATGTCCTGCAACATTTGGCCTGATGTCTCCACAGAATAATGTTTTTTTTAAATCCAGTTTTCATGGGTTTCATGAGCTGGAAGCTCAAATTATGTAAAAATAAACAAATAAAGACTTGAAATAGTTTAAATTGTGGGCCCTGAATCTATCATTTATTAAAGATTAACTTTTTGAATGGAATTATGGAAGTTAAACAACTTTTCCATGATATTCTAATTTTTTGGAAAGAGTCTGAATATATATATAAATATATATATACATATATATATACATATATACATATATATATATATATATACATATATATACATATACATATATATACATATACATATATATACATATATACATATATACATATATATACATAAATATATATATATACATATATACATATATACATATATATACATAAATATATATATATACATATATACATA
>NC_056505.1:1793378-1795311 GCF_014905685.2 Nematolebias whitei
ATATATACACAGAGAGACAGACGGAGGCAGCTAGACAGACTGATACAGACAGAAATGTCGACCAGATTATCTACCCCGTGAGTTCACAGTGGCTTTCATAACAGTTGTTTATATTGCCCCAGATGCTAATGCTAACGACGCTCTGCAGGAACTTCATGATCTCTTCAGCTCGCTGCAAAACAAACACCCTGAGGCTATTTACATAGTAGCCGGAGACTTTAATCACGTGAATCTAAAGGACTGCCTCCCAAGATTTTATCAGCATGTGGCCATACCAACACGTGGAAACAACACGCTGGACCGTGTTTACACAAACGTAAAAGATGCATACAAAGCCGAACCCGGCCCCCACTTAGGATTCTCTGATCACATCTCGATCTTCCTGGCTCCTGCTTACCTGCCCTCGCTGAGACGCTCCAGACCGGTACAAAAGAAAATTAAACAGTGACCCCATACTGAAAGATTGTTTTGAACAAACAGACTGGGAGTTCTTCAGAGAAGCTGCTTAAAATGTGTGTGTGTGGGGGGCTAGCCCTGGAACAATACACATCCTCAGTTATGGAGTTAATTAGTAAATGTACTGATAACGTCACCACCATAAGATATGTTAAAAGTTACCCAAACAGAAAACCGTGGCTGAATGCAGCGGTTCGCACTTGCTGGACGCCAGGAACACTGCCTTCAGGTCTGGAGTCTGGAAACTCACAGGAGCTGAGAAGGACAAGGAAAGAGCTGGTTGCTGGTATTAAGAAGGTCAAGGCCACATATGCACAAAAGATTGAGGGTCAGTTCATCTCACAAGACCCTCGGAGCATGTGGAGGGCCATTAAGTGCATAACAGATGATAAAGGAAGGAGCGAACAATGCCCCAAAGACCCATCTCTGTCTGATGCCCTCAACAAGTTCTATGCATGCTTTGAAGACCTGAACAGACCACCCAGCACCAGACTCACCTCACCACCGGATGAAGAGCTTCTCAGCGTGACCTCAGCTGAAGTATGGAGGACCTTCAAGAGGATTAATCCGCACAAAGCAACCAGCCCAAACATCATACTCGGGAAGGTGCTGAATGTCTGTGCTGATCAGCTCTGCGAGGTGCTGGCTGACATCTTTAACTCCTCCCTCACCCTGGCAACAGTTCCCACCTGCCTGAAGACCACCACCATCATCCCAGTTCCAAAGAGCTCTACAGTGACTGGTCTGAATGACTATCGGCCAGTGGCCCTCACCCCGATAGTCGCTAAATGCTTCAAAAAACTGGTCATGACTCACATCAGAACTAACATCAACATCAACGAGGACCCTCATCAGTATGCATACCGTGAGAACCGATCAACAGAGGACACCATCTCCTCTGTGGTCCACACTGCTCTCACCCACCTGGAGCAGAAGGACTCTTACGTCCGTATGCTCTTTGTGGAATTCACATCTACCTTCAACACCATGATCCCCCAAACTCTGATGGACAAACTATCCACACCAGGACTAAGTTCCTCCATTTGTAACTGGGTCCTGGACTTCTTAACAAACAGACCACAGTTAGTGAGGATCCACAACTTCTCCTCCTCCACCATAACCCTCAGCACTGGCTCTCCTCAGGGATGTGTGTTGAGCCCTCTCCTGCTCACTCTGCTCAAGTACGATTGTGCAGCTACCCATCCAGGCTGTCACATTGTAAAGTTTGCAGATGATACAGTGGTGGTGGGATGCATCACAAACAATGATGAGTCCAGCTACAGGCAGGAGGTGGAACACCTGGAGAGCTGGTGCAGGAAGAACAACCTTCACATCAATGTGAAGAAGACGAAGGAGATGACTGTGGACTTCAGAAGGAACAATCACACCTACACCCCACAAACATAAGAGGATCTGCAGTGCAAGTGGTCTCCAGCTACAAGTATTTGGGTGTGCACCTGAACAACAACCTCAGCTG
>NC_056505.1:1795411-1797810 GCF_014905685.2 Nematolebias whitei
CATGTTGCTCCTGATCTGTTTCATGTTGCTCCTGATCTGTTCCATGTTGCTCCTGATCTGTTCCATGTTGCTCCTGATCTGTTCCATGTTGCTCCTGATCTGTTTCATGTTGCTCCTGATCTGTTTCAAGTTGCTCCTGATGTGTTTCATGTTGCTGCTGATCTGTTCCATGTTGCTCCTGATCTGTTCATGTTGCTCCTGATCTGTTTCATGTTGCTCCTGATCAGTTTCATGTTGCTCCTGATCAGTTTCATGTTGCTCCTGATCAGTTTCATGTTGCTCCTGATCAGTTTCATGTTGCTCCTGATCAGTTTCATGTTGTTGCTGATCAGTTTCATGTTGCTCCTGATCTGTTTCAAGTTGCTCCTGATCTGATCCATGTTGCTCCTGATCTGTTCCATGTTGCTCCTGATCTGTTCCATGTTGTTCCTGATCTGTTTCATGTTGCTCCTGATCTGTTTCATGTTGCTCCTGATGTGTTTCATGTTGCTGCTGATGTGTTTCATGTTGCTGCTGATCTGTTCCATGTTGCTGCTGATCTGTTCATGTTGCTCCTGATCTGTTTCATGTTGATCCTGATCTGTTTCATGTTGCTCCTGATCAGTTTCATGTTGCTGCTGATCTGTTCCATGTTGCTGCTGATCTGTTTCATGTTGATGTGTTCATGCTCATCTGCTCACACAGACTCATGTTCGTGCTGCTGTTCAACATAATGTTTTTATGTTATGAGTGCTTAGTGTATATTTAGTTGATGTTCATCTTAGTTCATATCTTAGATGTTATTACTGTTTTTCTTTTATACTTTATTGTTGGATGTAACTGGGGCCCTGTGAACATATTGTTGTTCCACCTCATGTACCACATGAGTTGGAACAACAATAAAGAATCTCTGACGGGTTAGGAGACTGTGGCAGCCATCTTTGAGCTGTAGACAAACAGACAATAATAGTTATCCCCATCCATGCCTCTGTGAGCTCTAGGCTTGATTCCTGTAACTCCTTATATGTGGGTATTAATCAATCTTCTATCTCCTGTTTACAGCTTGTACAAAACTCTGCTGCTTGTTGACTCACACACGTAAACATGAACACATCACTCCTGTCCTTTCTTCTTTGCACTGGTTCCCAGTTCAGTTTAGAACACAGTTCAAGCTGCTGCTGTTTGTTTCTAAAGCTTTGAATGGCCTCGCACCTCCTTATATTTCAGAACTTTTGAAAGTCCACCAGCCCAGCAGAGCTTTACGGTCTGCTGGTCAGTATCTGCTGGAGGTGCCTTGCTCAAGGTGCAAACCATGGGGGGACCGGTCCTTTTCTGTTGCAGGTCCAACAGCCTGGAATACTCTTCCCCATGAGCTGCGTTCCATCTCTGATCTGGTTCTGTTCAAAGCCAAACTGAAAACATACTTATTTAAAAGGGCTTTTAATGTTTAACTTTTAGTATTGTAGTATTTTTGATCTTTTTTACCTTCTTTTATTCTGGCTGTGTTTTAATTTGTTTTATCTTGTAAAGCACCTTGGTCAATGCAAGGTGTTGTTAGAAGGTGCTATAGAAATAAAGTTTATTATATTATTATTATTATTATTATTATATTACATTAACAATTGTCTGCTGGTTCAACAGATATTTTGCTAACAGACAGACAAGCGCACATGTAGATACACCCACGCAGACAGGGACAAAGACATGGTTGCCCTCCGTTCAGCAGTGGCTGTTCATTTTCCAAGATGATCTTTCTTAGTTAAACTGACGTAAACAAGAACCCTTTGATGATTGTTGTTGTTGACCTGTGACTTGTGGCTCAGCTGCTGGTTGATGGTCCTCAGGTCCTCCAGCTGCTGCCTCAGCTCCACCAGACTGTCCTGCTTCTCACACACGTCCTTCTCCAACATCTTCATGGACAGCTCCATCTCCTGCCTCATGCCGATCTGCACCTCCAGCTCCCGCTCCACGTCCTGCAGAGACCAGCCTTCTTTAACCCAAAGCCCGGTCCCATCAGAACCGGGCCAGGAACACAAACGCACCTGTCGAAGAGACGTTTCCTCTTTCAGCTGCTTCCGAGTTTCGCCGAGGACCTGTCCGTTGGCCGACGACGCCTGAACGAAACAGATGTCAGATTAATGTTTGATGACTTGTCAGCGTTTTCCTGTTCCTGCCATCTGACTGCTTCTGCTGATGTTGAGCTGTTTTAGCTGTTCATCTATCAAAACCTTCGGCTCATTCACAAGACTTTTGTTCTCATAACTTTTAGAGAATTCACAAATATTTTCCTGTAGCTTAGCGTCTGTCAGGGTGGTGACATCACCGGGTGGAGCTTAGCGTCTGTCAGGGTGGTGACATCACGGGGTGGAGTGACTGTCAGGGTGGTGATGTCACCAGGTGGAGCTTAGTGACTGTCAGGG
>NC_056505.1:1797820-1798223 GCF_014905685.2 Nematolebias whitei
TGTCACCAGGTGGAGCTTAGTGACTGTCAGGGTGGTGATGTCACCGGGTGGAGTTTAGCGACTGTCAGGGTGGTGACGTCACCAGATGGAGCTTAGTGACTGTCAGGGTGGTGATGTCATCGGGTGGAGCTTAGTGACTGTCAGGGTGGTGGCGTCACCAGGTGGAGCTTAGTGACTCTCAGGGTGTTGACGTCACCGGGTGGAGTTTAGTGACTGTCAGGGTGGTGACGTCACCGGGTGGAGTTTAGTGACTGTCAGGGTGGTGACATTACGGGGTGGAGTTTAGTGACTCTCAGGGTGGTGACGTCACCAGGTGGAGCTTAGTGACTGTCAGGGTGGTGACATCACCGGGTGAAGCTTAGCGTCTGTCAGGGTGGTGACATCACGGGGTGGAGTTTAGTGA
>NC_056505.1:1798233-1805209 GCF_014905685.2 Nematolebias whitei
GGTGGCGCTTAGCGACTCTCAGGGTGGTGACGTCACCGGGTGGAGCTTAGCTTTATTTAGCTCTGCATAGCATCAATCTGTGTCAATCACCATTATCCTGTACGCTTCTAGTGCGGAGAACTGTCTTTAAAAAAATTAGACTTGAATTTACCAGATTTAAATTTAGCAGAAGATAATTACGCTAAAGGTTTTTCCAAGTTAGTGAAATGCTAATATTCTAAACAGTGTAGCGGTAAGGGTTATTTAATAGTTAAAATTCGTTATGAATTTTATTTCGAAGGGGCACCACTCTCAGCTCTGAGAGAACGTCTGAAGGACTGAAACTCAATTCAGATTATTATTTAATTACCTCGAATTACCCTTTTACACCGTGAGTTCTTTTATATGAAGGATTCAGGTGTCATAAGTAAAACACACACGCTTTAATACAATTTTGTGATGTTTATTTGAATATACCGGATAAAACAACTGTTGGAAATTATTTCCGACACTTAAATGAAGGCTTTGTTCACAGCTGGGGTTTGATGAAATTAAAAGACCGTCAAAATTACTGGTTAGCATGGATTAACAGATCAATGAAATGATTCTATATGCTTAATCCAACCAGAAATAAGATGCAATGTGGGACAATTTTGTTATTTCATCAGGGCAGATTAATTATGAAATTTTACTAAAAGAAATACGTTTTATCGTTCAATAGTTAAAATTTGGTCTGAAATAAAAAAAAATAATTACTGAAGTGAGTTAAACTAATTTGGTTAAAAATCTAAATTCTTGAACACCAGAGTCGACCGTCAGAGTACAGGTCAGCTTTCCTACCAGAAGTCGTCTTCGCAGGCCGCCGGAGATACCAGAGATTAGACTCTTTCTGCTCGGATGGTCTGCTGATGTGAAGTTGTAATCCTCCACATCTCTGACCTCAGCACGACGAGTTGGTCACTGGCTCCAGTGGTCAGCCGGAGCGTCTTCTGGAGCTCTGGACAGCTGTGGAAACTGCAGGTGTTTGGATCGCTGAAAAGGATTCTATCAAACTTTGCCCAAAGTTGAAGCTAATTTTCTCCTTGGAAGTCTTCAGAAGGTTGGGTCTTAGATCTTGTATCTCCTCCTCCGGAGGGGTTCATCACTTACACATCATTTCTCTTCTCCTCTTCTCCTTCTTCTTCTGGGTCTACTGGGAGGTCTTCCTCTCTTGTAAAACAAATGACCACACCTCTGATTTGAAAGAGGTGGTCGATTTGAACCAATCAAAATGAAAGGGCTGAACTTTATCTACTCAATAAAGTATTATTTTAATCTGCTCTGTTGAAAAAGTCATCAAATGAAATCATTTAAGACACTTATCAACTTTAAATGAGGTTAAACAACACAAACACTTTGTCAACCTTATAAACAGAAAACAAGTTTGTAAACTTGTTGGCCTCCACAGGTTCTTGTCAGCTGTAAAGAACAAGGCAGTTATTCAGCTACACCCAATTAAACACTTAGTTCATTACAAAAACTGTATGACTTCTTCTAAAACGTGAATAAAAAGTCTGTCTGTTTTCTTGCAGGCCAGAAATGGGACCTAAATGTCAAAGTTGGAATTCCTTTGAACAGAGAAGGAGCTTTCTGTTATTTAAGATTGTTGAGGGGATAGTCTGAGGGAGGCTGGTACCAGTGGGTACCAGGACATCCTGGTACCAGTGGGTACCAGGATGTCCTGGGTGATCTGCGTTAACACAAACGTACATTTTGTGGGGTTCACAGAACGGGTGTTCCAATATTATTCAGATTTATGGACCCTTGCGTTGTCTTACCAACCATAAAAGTCTTCTTTTGACACTTTCCAGAGTTGGAGATGCTGAAAACAAACTTTAAACTGTCCCAGGTTCTGA
Organism: Nematolebias whitei; assembly: GCF_014905685.2. Classification (NCBI taxonomy): domain Eukaryota; kingdom Metazoa; phylum Chordata; class Actinopteri; order Cyprinodontiformes; family Rivulidae; genus Nematolebias; species Nematolebias whitei. Next base: position 1,800,108 of record NC_056505.1, read on the forward strand.
AGTGGGGGTGGGATGTCTCAGGGGTTCAAAGGGATGAAGAGTTCCCTGTTTTTTTTTCAGAAACATCTTTACAGAATGAACTGCTCAGTCAGAAATAAAAGTCTGTTACAAAATGACGTTCAGGGACGCAGGTACATCTCTACAACAGGAAGTTGGTTCTGTTATTATCCGATTAGCAGAATTGTGTCCACCGCTGGACGTGTGGACAGGGAACATCTGTTTTCTGTAAACTTGAGGAAACTTTTAAGATTTTGTTGATTCCATCGAGCACAACTTCAACAAGCTTTCAAAAATGTTGAGCTGCTCGATGATGTCATGAAACCTGTCAGCTGTTCGTGCTTCTTACATCACATCAGAACGACAGCTGGCGTAACCATGGAAACATCAAAGAAGAAGTAAGCTTCACCTCACCTTCCTGGACTCCAGATGAAATGAGCTCTCCTCCTTGACCCTCTCCATGTCTTCTTGTAAAGTAATGATCCGGTTATTTGCAACAGCGAGCTGCGTAAACAAAAACAACCAGGTAAACAACAACATCCTGCTGCTTTGTTTGTTTTTTGAAGTGCTGCACTGAAGGCTCACCTCCTCCGTCAGCTTGGTGTTGGACTTTTCCAGCGCGTCCACTTTGGCCTGGAGGTTGTTTACCGACGCGCTGCAGACAGGAAACAGGAAGTCATGAAGCTCAGGGAGGTGAACGGGTCAAAGTGGGTCGAACGTCCAGAAACAAACCTTAAATGTCTATTCAGCTCCTCCACGTAGTTCTTCTGATCCAGGATGGACGTGATCTGATCTTCTCTGAGGGAGCAAACAGAAAGATGCAGTGAGGAAAGCGAGCCAGAACCGTTGAATCACTTCATTAACGCTCAGCCTCGTTAATGATCAGCTGGGTTAACGAGCCCAAACGTGCTGGAGGTGATTTCACAGGATGAACAGGAAGCACTGATCTCAGGCCAGGGTCACGGTGAAAGACTCACCCCTCTGCTGTCTTACTGCTGTGCCCCCCGTCTTTCAAGTACATGGAGAAATCGATGACGCCCACCTGAGAAGACGAAACGAAAAGACGTCAAAACAGCCGAATGGTTTTAAAGCTACGCTAGCCTCAGGAGCATCAACCGGTTGTCCCTAGAACTGATCAAGAAACCAGATGTTTCAGAATCAGAATAAACTTTATTGGCATTGCACCGAGATACAACAAGAACATGCACGTACAGTCGTCTGAAAGATGGGCGGAGTGCACGAAGCTGCGGCTATAAATAATCAGCGCGGCCTCTTATTCTTATTCAGAATAATATTTCTCTTAGATGAGAAAAGGAAAGAAAACATGAGGCGAGACGGTATAAAAAAAAGATCTCTCACTCCGTGTCCTAGACAGGGCACGATTTGAGGCATCAAACAAACCTCCACAGCAAAGCAACATAAACAGACGTTATACATGAACATATAGGCCGTGAAGACAGAGAAGTTTTAAGGGAAAGTCGTAGCATAGTCCAGAGCCCCCCCTCAGCCATTGTCCAGATAAGAGGTGACATTCATCTTCAGCTCAGTTGAGGTTCTGTCACATGTCCTTGGGGGAGGGAGGGGTGAGGAAACAGTCAAAGCATCTTTGTTGTTTTCTGAACATTCCAGGAGGAGTTGAGATAAGTCCGGCGTCAAGGCCACAGTTTGGGTCAGGCAGAACTCGTGAATTGTTGTTTCTGCCTTTAAAGTCTCGCTGGTACATATTCTCTGATGGAAACTCCAAAACAGCCGAATTGATCCTTTACTCCAAAGTCGAGCTCACAGCTTCTCCAAGGTTAATTCCCTTCATGAGTGCTGCCAGGAAGATCACAGTCCTGATAACAGCTGCTCCAGCTCCTTGCAGCAGCTCCACAAATTCAGTCTGAGTGCTGTCGAGCTTCGACACATCCACACGAATTTATAGACAATCCTGAATTCACCAACCAAACAGCAAAATAACCAGTTGTCATCATGAATCCAATTTGTTTCCGTCGAGGTAAGAGGGTCCTCCGTACCCTGACTCCTGTCAGGAGAAACTGATCGATTTTGTTGAGAGACCAGCTGATCCTTCGAATTAAGAGGTATGCAGGAAAAAACAAAAAAAGAGGCTTTTTAAGGGTTCACAGGACAAAAGAGTGCAGCAGGGAAGCGGGTGGGGTGGTGGTGGTGGGGGGGGGGAACGCATCTGGTTTCACCGGAGGATAGAGGGAAAAATAAAAGGCTAGAACAATTACATTTGTAAGAGTAAAATACAGTTTAAGTTTAATATTTGAAGTGAGACACACTGCCTGGCCAAAAACAAAGGTCACACTAATATTTGGTTGGACCTCCTTTATCTTTGATCACATCATTCTTTGTGTCAATGTTTCAATAAACTTCTTCAACGTCACAAGATCTGTTTCATCCAGTTGCTTTAATGTTTCACCAACATCTTTCATTGATGACGAGACACTGGTCATGATGGTGCATCACTTCTCCTGCCTCTCTTCTTACCCTGATGCACCATCACTCTGGAACAGGGTCAGTCTGGACTCATCAGACCACATGACCTTCTTCCATTGCTCCACAGTCCGATCTTTATGCTCCCTCCAGTTAGCCTCACTGGTTAGTGGTTTTCTTAAACTACACATGTTCTTGAGTTCCTTCACATTGTGTGTGTGGAAATGTTCTTACTGTCTCTATGAACCACAGCCCTGAGTGCTGCTGGTGTTCTTCTTCCATTTGATTTCACCAAACGTTTAAATGATCACTGATCACGATCATTCAGGATTTATTTACAGCCACATTTCTTCCTGGAAGACGATGGGTCCCACTGTCCTCCCAGTTTTTAATAATGTGTTGGACAGTTCTTCACCCAGTTTTAGTTTCTACAATCTCCTGAGATGTTTCTTCTGCTTGATGCCAATGATTCGACCCTTCTCAAACAGACGGACATCTTCTCCACGACCACCATGAGTCTTTCATCATGTTGTTGAAGAAATGAGAAGCAACTCATTGAACCAGTTGGAGTTAAAGAACGTGTTGCAGCTGAAACATGATCGTCCGTGCAGTGATGATCCAGGAGGCTCGGACCTGTTTGATGAGCTACATCCAGGTGGAGACTTGTTTTGGGGCCAGGCAGTGTAGCTATGGTTGTTTAAACAGTTTGAGTTGAGTTAGTTTGTTACTAGGCTTCTGTGGTTCCAGACAGGAAGTTTGACAGTGAAATGTGCAAGTTGAAAATCTAGGACAGATGTAAAAAAAAAAAAGAAAAAGAAAAATCAAATTAAAGGAGTGACACGGTTGTTTTAACGTTGGCGTTACAAACAAACCGTCTCAATGAGTCAAAACAGTCTCTTCTCCTTTGTTCATGATTTAAGATGGAGATAAGAGAACGAAAAAGAAAACTTTGATACTACAATATTTATATTTTACTACAAACGTTTAATAAATGTAAGAGTTGATTAAAATCTAAAGAATAAAACCTGATGAAAATCAGACAATTTCTAACTCTGAGAAGTTATTAAACTAACAATTCAAGGCCTTAGACCTTGAAGGAATGCTCATCACCCACCACCAATGTTCTGAACAAACACACTGACGACCACTGTGAGCAACATCACGTGCACGCTGTGGCCACACACCAGTATCACACCAGTATCACACCAGTTCACAACCTGGGATCATATCAGAGTCAGAGTTTCTTTATTGTCATTCGCACCTCATGTGGTACATGTGGTGGAGTGAAATTATGTCCACAGGGTCCCAGTTACATCCAACAATAAAATGTCTAAGAAAAACAGTAATAACATCTAAGATATGAACTAAGAAAAACATCAACTAAATATACACTAAGCACTCATAACATAAAACATTGAACATCAGCACAAACATGAACATGAGTCTGTGAGCAGATGTGCACGCATGAACACATCAACATGAAACAGATCAGCAGCAACATGAAACAGATCAGCAGCAACATGAAACAGATCAGCAGCAACATGAAACAGATAAGCAGCAACATGATATGGTTTTTCACAGTAATTATTCTAGTTAGAGATTCATGAGTCTAACAGCCTCAGGGTAGAAGCTGTTCCTCAGTCTAGTGGTTCTACACTTAATGCTCCTCAACCTCCTTCCTGAGGGGAGCGGGGCAAAAAGTGTGTGTGCTGGGTGAGTGTGGTCCTTCATGATGCAGGTGGCCCTCTTCCTGCATCTGGAGGTGTAGATGTCTGTGATGGTGGGGAGACTGACTCCAACATCTTCTGTGCAGCCTTCACCACTCTCTGCAAAGCTTTTCTTTCTGCAGCTGTGCAGCCTCCATGCCACACGTTGATGCTGGAGCACAGGATGCTCTCCACTGCACACCTGTAGAAGGAGGTGAGGACTGAGCTTCCAGACCAGCTCGCCTCAGCCGTCTGAGGAAGTAGAGTCTCTGATGAGCTTTCTTGATCAGGCTGGTGGTGTTGTTGCTCCAGCTGAGGTTGTTGTTCAGGTGTACACCCAAGTACTTGTAGCTGGAGACCACTTCCACTGCAGATCCTCTTATGTTCAGTGGGGTGTAGATGTTTTTGTTCCTTCTGAAGTCCACAATCATCTCCTTCATCTTCTTCACATTGATGTGAAGGTTATTCTCTCTGCACCAGCTCTCCAGGTGTTCCACCTCTTGCCTGTAGCTGGACTCATCATTGTTTGTGATGCATCCCACCACCGCTGTATCATCTGCAAACTTTACAATGTGACAGCCTGGATGGGTAGCTGCACAATCATATGTGAGCAGAGTAATCAGGAGGGGGCTCAACACACATCCCTGAGGAGAGCCAGTGCTGAGGGTTGTGGTGGAGGAGGAGAAGTTGTGGATCCTCACTAACTGGTCTGTTTGTTAAGAAGTCTAGTACCCAGTTGCAAATGGAGGGACTTAGTCCTAGTGTGGATAGTTACATGGATGATTAAAAGAATCAAATTACAGCAGCAACGCCCAGAAGTTCATTTTAATAGAAGTGATTTGAACCACTTCACATGAAAAAGACAGTAATCTTATTGTTCATGACATGAGCAGTATGTTATAGGTGAGGGTCAAGCTGTGGTCTGGGTGAGGGTCCAGCTGTGGTCTGGGTGAGGGTCCA
>NC_056505.1:1805219-1805701 GCF_014905685.2 Nematolebias whitei
GTCTTGGTGAGGGTCCAGCTGTGGTCTTGGTGAGGGTCCAGCTGTGGCCTGGGTGAGGGTCCAGCTGTGGTCTGGGTGAGGGTCCAGCTGTGGAAGACATCATATGCACGTTTCAGACAAAACATTTTGTTCACATTAAAATGTTCACATTTTGCACAATGACGTGTCCTGTAGCTTGTGATCAGTGTAAATTTCTGTAACTCTGTCAGTAAAATATCTCATTACACAGTTTTTTATTAGCATTTCTACTGCCCATAAATTATCTAGTAGTAACAGCATTTAACTATTAATATCCATAAATAAAAATCTTTATGTCACTAGAATATGAACAAATCTGACAAATTGTACCTTATTTTCCACGTCCATCCTTCTCACGTCTCCAGTGGTTGCAACTTTGTCCAGATTGATGGCTGCATCTACTTCAGCTGGTCCAGATGTGATCAGCTGGTCCAGATGTGATCAGCTGGTCCAGATGTGATCAG
>NC_056505.1:1805711-1807378 GCF_014905685.2 Nematolebias whitei
GCTGGTCCAGATGTGATCAGCTGGTCCAGATGCGATCAGCTGGTCCATATGTGATCAGCTGGTCCAGATGTGATCAGCTGGTCCAGATGTGATCAGCAGGTCCATATGTGATCAGCTGGTCCAGATGTGATCAGCGGGTCCAGATGTGATCAGCGGGTCCAGATGTGATCAGCTGGTCCAGATGTGATCAGCTGGTCCGAGTGTGATCAGCTGGTCCAGATGTGCCACGTCAAGATGATTTCTGGATGCTGTTTGGATATGATTCATTAAACTAACTCCTCTTTCACAATCTGCCCTGGAAGCTTGAGATGTAGCACAAACCTCCACACGCTGTGACGTCTAGCTCCTCATCATGTCCAAGAACGTGCCGATTGACCCGTTTCAGGTTTTGCTTCATTATGAACTTGAATTCAGCATACTGACTGTTCATGGCCTCCACACACTGGGGCTGGTGGAGAATGGCCTCGTACTTTTAGTGTCTGCTGATCCAAAGTTCAGGCTCATGTCTGAGCTCGGTGCTTCAGTCAACTGCAGACCACTCGCTCCTTTAGTTCATCCTGTGGAACACGAGCGTCCATGTGATCACAGAACTTACTGATCAGAGTCATGTCAGCAGCACGTCTGCCATCAGCTGGTGAGGTCCCTGCTGTTTCTTTACACGCTCACTCCACTCTACATCCAAAACTTGTTGCTACTTTGGCTTCGCTGCGTGTTTTCAGAGCAGACCTTTCTCACTCGAAACATAAAAAATCTCATCCAGCTTCAGCGTTTGTTCTTGTGTTTGCACGTACTCTGACAGACTTTACATCTTAAAAGAACCACGTGTCTTTTTTACTTTGGCTTGATGAGTGGATGCGTCACTGTCCGTTGGTTTCACCATGATACAGGTTTAGCATTACGTCTCTTAACTCCGCCTCCATGTTCTTACCTGGCTAACATAGCTAACTGCTAACATATGTGCCATAACCTTGTGTTGTGCAAGTTGTGACACATACCTGACGATGCGTACGGGCAGGGAACTAGCGTAATGCAACCAACGTAACGCAACTAACACACGCACTGTCGATGCGATGACTGTCTTTGGCTGCGTGGCGTGCGTGAACGTCTCAGATTTTATGTGCTGCATAGATCTGGTTGTGCGCAGAGAATGTGCGAGCACTGGACTGAGCAGGCGCACAGCTTGGAGGGAACACTGCCCTCCGCCACACCGCACTTTTACACTCACTCCATCGTAAAATAAAATTATAATTAATATAATATTCTTATATAATATAATTATATTATAATCCAGTGCTGGAGTGGAACTGGTTCCGTCCCAGTCCATCAGGCCTCAGCTCATATTTAAAAGCAGACTTGTCCTCAGGAAGTCCTCCTGGGTTGTAGAAGTGGTTCAAGCTGCAGCTGAACTCGTGTTCGATGGAAACACCTGATCTGAGAATCACCAACCTGAGAGTCCAGGTCCTCCCCCTTCATGCACAGATTGGCGTCGATGACGTTGAGCCCAACAAGCAGCCCGGCGATGACGGCGCCCTCCTCTTCCATCATCAGAGCGTTCGGCTCATAAAACTCACTGCAGAGGAGACAGGAGGAGGCAGGAGACAGGAGACAGGAGGAGGCAGGAGGAGGCAGGAGACAGGAGGAGGCAGGAGGAGGCAGGAGACAGGAGG
>NC_056505.1:1807388-1810471 GCF_014905685.2 Nematolebias whitei
CAGGAGACAGGAGGAGGCAGGAGACAGGAGGAGGCAGGAGACAGGAGGAGAAAGGAGGAGACTCGTTTGGTTTCACAGATGTATAGTTCCCTGTCAGAGTCCCTACGTTGCACCAAGCTGACGACATTCACAAGAGTTTCTGAAGGTCAACATGTTGAGAAGAGGTGCAGGTGAGCCCAGAACAGAATTCAGTGACCTTCAGCCCCCCGACTCAGCTTCCATGGAGGAAGCTGTGCTGGGGGGCTTCAGGGTTGGTCTGTACATAACCGTGGCTGAGGTAGTTAAAAGCTACGTGGCGGGGGGGCGGATGAGATCTGCCCCGATTTCATTAAGGCTCTAGATCAGTGATCCTCACTATTTATTAAAAACAGCCATATTGACAGATCAAAGTGAAATATTGACAGATCAAAGTGAAATATTGACAGATCAAAGTGAAATATTGACAGATCAAAGTGAAATATTGGCAGATCAAAGTGAAATATTGGCAGATCAAAGTGAAATATTGACAGATCAAAGTGAAGGGGAGAGCCGTGACATCACTCCAGAGTCTGGACGTTGTGGGGCTGTCTGGGTTGACACGCCTTTGCAACATTGCGTGGACATCGGGGGCAGTGCCACTGGATCGGCAGACTGGGGTGGTGGTTCCCCTCTTCAAAAGGGGGACCAGAGGGTGTGCTCCAATTACAGGGCATCACTCTCCTCAGCCTCCCAGTAAGGTCTGTCCAGGTACTGGACAAGAGTCTGATCGTTGGTTGAACCTCAGATCCAGGAGGAACAATGTGGGTTCTGTCCTGGACGTGGAACACTGGACCAGCTCTTTACCCTCACTAGGGTCCTTCAGGGGTCATGGGAGTTTGCCCATCCAGTCTACATGTGTTTTGTGGACTTGGAGAAGGCGTTTGACCGTGTTCCTGGGGGTCCACTGTGGGGGCGCTCAGGGAGTGTGGGTCCATTGTTATGCGCTGTTCAGTCCCTATACAAGCGGTGCGAGGGTTTGGTTCCCATTGCCGGCAGTAGGACTGGGCGATATGTCGATATTTTAAAACTACTGAGATAATTTCATACAAGATATAAAATGATAAAACTTGTAAATGAGTCTTGGAGGCTCAATGTGACTGTTTAAATAAAGGTTGAACGAATGAGACTATCGATGTAAAACGATGTGGTCCATGTAGAGTTATAATTATCCACCAGTTTTCCTCCCAGTGTGCGCCTTCACACCACCCCTCCCCCGCCGCTTGCTGCAGCTGATCACTTTATTAGAATTATAAATCTGTTAGATATGCAGGTCTTTGTTGACGCACAGAGGGACAGCCGCTGTCAATTCCTGAAGGACGTTAAAATGACAGTAGCTGCTACACAGCAGAGGCTTGGTGTTCTCCAGGAAATGAACTGGTTTACTGTGGCACGGTAGAAGTTGTCCTCATTCAAAAACATGCAGACAAATATCCAGTTGAGGGGGATTTACTGTGTTTCTGCTGGTATTTACATACAGCAGTAAACCAGTAAAGCACAACTCAAACCGGCTCCGTCCGTGTCGGGAAACACACAAACTCCGACCGACACACACAGTTCTGCACGTTACACAGAGCGGTGCGTTCACCAGCGTCGGAACAGCTGCGGTGCATTCAAGAGCATAGGTAGGAACTATTAAAACACAGAAAGCAACGAGCCGTAACCAGCTGATCCGAGGTCAGTAAAGGAGCCGACTACACAACAACGTGGCTTTCTAACAGCTTTGTTCATAAAGGTTACTAAAGGTTGAATGGACATCATTACACTCAGACTTTTTAAAGAGCAAGTCATTATTATTTCATTATGTTCACTCTGTACCTGCTCACATTTCAAGTGCACAGATGCTTCAGGTTTTGTTATGCAGGAAAAATATACTTTGATTTTGAGACATTTATTTTGTACAGTTACAGCTGTTTGTTCATAAATGTGCCTGTGTGATGAATGGGACAAAGCTATATTATATATTATATATATATATATATAATTACAAACCGGATTCCAAAAAAGTTGGGACACTAAACAAATTGTGAATAAAAACTGAATGCAATGATGTGGAGATGACAAATGACAATATTTTATTCGTAATATAACATAGATGACAGATCAAAAGTTTAATCTGAGTAAATGTAACATTTTAAAGGAAAAATATGTTGATTCAAAATTTCACAGTGTCAACAAATCCCAAAAAAGTTGGGACAAGTAGCAATAAGTGGCTGGAAAAAGGAAACTGAGCATATAATGAACAGCTGGAAGACCAATTAACACTAATTAGGTCAATTGACAACATGATTGGGTATAAAAAGAGCTTCTCAGAGTGTCAGTGTCTCTCAGAAGCCAAGATGGTAAGAGGATCACCAATTCCACCATTGTTATGCAGAAAGATAGTGCAGCAATACCAGAATGGTGTTACCCAGCGTAAAATAGCAAAGACTTTTAAGTTATCATCATCAACCGTGCATAACATCATCAAAAGATTCAGAGAATCTGGAACAATCGCTGTGCGTAAGGGTCAAGGCCGTAAAACTCTACTGGATGCTCGTGATCTCCGGGCCCTTAAACGTCACTGCACCTCAAACAGGAATGTCACTGTCAAGGAAATAACAGAATGGGCTCAGGAATACTTCCAGAAAGCATTGTCAGTGAACACAATCCACCGTGCCATCCGCCGTTGCCAGCTGAAACTCTACAGTGCAAAGAGGAAGCCATTTCTAAGCAAGCTCCACAAGCTCAGACGTTTGCACTGGGCCAGGGGTCATTTAAAATGGAGTGTGGCAAAATGGAAGACTGTTCTGTGGTCAGATGAGTCACGATTTGAAGTTCTTTATGGAACACTGGGACGCCATGTCATCCGGACCAGAGAGGACAAGGATAGCCCAAGTTGTTATCAACGCTCCGTTCAGAAGCCTGCATCACTGATGGTATGGGGTTGCATGAGCGCTTGTGGCATGGGCAGCTTGCATGTCTGGAAAGGCACCATTAATGCAGAGAACTATGTTCAGGTTCTAGAACAACATATGCTCCCATCTAGACGTCATCTCTTTCAGGGAAGACCCTGCATTTTTCAACAC
>NC_056505.1:1810571-1812723 GCF_014905685.2 Nematolebias whitei
TCTCAATATTTCAATTTATCTTGAAATATTGAGATATTAATTTTGGTCCATATCGCCCAGCTCTAGCTGGTAGTGGGTCAGATCCTTCATGGTGAGAGTTGGACCTTCAGGGCTGCCTGTTGTCACTGATTCTGTTCAGAACTTTTATGGACAGAATTTCTCGGTCCAGTTCGGACTCTTCATTTGTTCTGTTAGGTATAGTTTAGGGTAAATATTTTTATGTTTGATTTCATAATTTGCAACGAGTGCCTTCAACCATGGTTGAACATGAGGGTTGTGTCTTCACCATGAGCTCAAATCAAAGAGCTTCTAGATCACTGCAGACATCATCCATCTACCTCCTGCTCCATCTTACTCAACAAAAACCCTCAGAGACTTGAACTTGGGCCAGTGGCTCATTCCCACTTGAGAGCTGGCCACCAGGAGGGAGGGGGGACACGTCAGCATTATTAATGGGTGATGTGTTTCAGGTTGATCTGAAGTACCTGAGCAGGTCTTTTCTGTTGATGATGGTCTTCATGTAGTCCGAGAGCTTCTTCTGCATCAAGGCCAGTCGTAACCAGGCTCGCCCTCTTCCAAGTGGAGTTCTGGTGTTGAACACAAATCTTCATTTCAAACATGAACTACGTAGAACGATCAGTTAGTCCTCAAAAACCAGGATCTGTCAGCGGTCCTGCTTCAACTGAAATGCAGGTAACGGACTCACTTGAGTCCAGGCAGGTCCTTCACGCTGGCGGTGATCTCTCCTGCTTCAGGTGTCAGCTTCTCCACCAGTTCCAAGGGCCCCCAGAAGGACTTGTTCTGGCCCAGGAAGGTCTTCTTAGCTGACGGGTCACAGGTAGAATTAGAGCCATCACACAAACAGCCCTCAGGACGGCTGCTGACATTTAACACGAGTTCAGTTCCACGTGAACGTGACGCTTCACACAGTCTGCATGACGTTTAGAAACCTGAAGCTTTACACACATTTTATTTACACCAAACACACAATCAAGTAACTTGATGTTTGTAAAACGTACCCCTCAGACCATGCTTGAGGCAGTGCTCCATCACAACGAAGAACTGCTGCAGGGGGGCGTAGTCGGAGTCGAGCGTTCGCCCGAGGTTCAGCGCCGACTCGATCAGACCTTTGATGCTCAGCTTGGCCATGTTCATCAAGTTCAGCCTTTCAATGGCGATCGGATCTTTGGGGTCTGAAAAGAAAAGACGAGAGCTAAAAGCAGCGCTGACTCTGTAGCGACAGTCTGCACGCTGCATCCATGTGTTGAGGTTGTGAATGGACTCGATGCTCTGGAGGACGTAACCCCCGTCCACGCAGTTCAGCTGGGACGTTAACGCTGTGGACACAACACCACGAGTAACAGACGCACTGACCAAGGCTTCTCCTCACAGCACAAAGTCCTCCAAGTTAGCAGCGACTCACGTGGCGACATGTCGCCTGATCGTGTTGTTCTTCTTCTTCCAGCTGCTCCTTCGCCAGGAGTCACCACAGAGAACAACTCACACGAAGACCTGGACATTAGTTTTTACACCAGATGTTGTTCCTGATCAACCACCGAGCTACCACAGCCCTCTGAGTGCAGCAGAGAGCGCCCAGAGGAGCACATGGTGGGGGTTAAGAGCCTTGCTCAAGGGCCCACAGTGGGACAAATGAGGGTGGAGGCAGGTGTGGGTGCTTCACCTATCCCACCCACATTTTGATGTTGTCTGTACCAGGAGTTGAACCAACGATCTTCCTATCACAGGCCCACCTTCTCTAACCTCTGCGCCACCACTCCATGACTTACAGGTTTCTGACAGGAAGTAGCGTGAGAGGGACGTGATGCACTTCCTGTCACATTTCAAACCACTGCTGAGAGAATCTGTTCTGCTGCAGCTCCGTCTCGTTCTTTTAGCAACATTTCATTTCTTGTCTGTCATTTATGATCACGACCTTCACGTGTAGGTCAAGTTCACATCATTAAAAAGATTACATTCTGAACATTTTCACTCTTCTTGCAGCTGCTCCCTCTTCAGAGGTCTCCACAGCAAGTCCTCCATCTCACTCGGTCCTCACTCCAACTACCTCCATGTCCTCTCTAACTGCATCCATAGATCCACATGATTGGACATGTCCAAACCACTGTCCTTCCTCTGGACACGTCCAAACCAC
>NC_056505.1:1812733-1815853 GCF_014905685.2 Nematolebias whitei
ATGTCCAAACCACTGTCCTTCCTCTGGACACGTCCAAACCACTGTCCTTCCTCTGGACATGTCCAAACCACTGTCCATCCTCTGGACATGTCCAAACCATCTCAGTGTGTCCTCTCTAACTTTATCTCCCAGTTGTTCAACCTGTGCTGTACCTCTGATGATCTCATTCCTGATCTTCTCCATCCTTGTCTCTCCTAAGGAGAACCTCAACATCTTCATTTCTGACACTTCCAGTTCTGTCTCCTGTCTTGTTGTCCATGTCTTTATCTCCTGTCTTTTAGTCCATGTCTCTATCTACCTGTATTTTTGTCCATGTCTTTGTCTCCTGTCTTTTTGTGCATGTCTTTGTCTCCTGTCTTTTTCATCCATGTCTGTCTCCTGTCTTTTTCATCCATGTCTTTGTCTCCTGTCTATTTGTCCATGTCTCTGTCTCCTGTCTTTTTGTCCATGTCTCTGTCTACATGTATTTGTGTCCATGTCTTTGTTTCCTGTCTTTTTCATCCATGTCTTTGTCTCCTGTCTATTTGTCCATGTCTCTGTCTCCTGTCTTTTTGTCCATGTCTCTGTCCCCTATCTTTTTGTCCATGTCTCTGTCTACATGTATTTGTGTCCATGTCTCTGTCTACATGTATATGCGTCCATGTCTTTGTCTCCTGTCTTTTTCGTCCATGTGTTTTGTCCTTCTTTGTCTCCTGTCTTTTTGTCCATGTCTCTGTCTACCTGTATTTTTGTCCATGTCTCTGTCTACATGTATTTGTGTCCATGTCTTTGTCTCCTGTCTTTTTCACCCATGTCTTTTTGTCCATGTCTTTTTGTCCATGTCTTTGTCTCCTGTCTTTTTGTCTATGTCTCTGTCTACCTGTCTTTTTGTCCATGTATTTTTGTCCATGTCTCTGTCTACCTGTATTTTTGTCCATGTCTTTGTCTCCTGTCTTTTTGTCCATGTCTTTGTCTACCAGTATTTTTGTCCATGTCTTTGTCTCCTGTCTTTTTCATCCATGTCTTTGTCTCCTGTCTTGTTTTCCATGTCTCTGTCTACTGTCGTTTTGTCCATGTCTCTGTCTCCTGTCCTTTTATCCAAGTCTCTGTCTCCTGTATTTTTGTCCATGTTTCTGTCTACCTGTATTTTTGTCCATGTCTTTGTCTCCTGTCTTTTAGTCCATGTCTCTATCTACCTGTATTTTTGTCCATGTCTTTGTCTCCTGTCTTTTTGTCCACGTCTCTGTCTCCTGTCTTTTTGTCCATGTCTCTGTCTCCTGTCTTTTTGTCCACGTCTCTGTCTTCTGTCTTTTTGTCCATGTCTCTGTCTCCTGTCTTTTTGTCCATGTCTCTGTCTCCTGTCTTTTCGTCCATGTCTCTGTCTCCAGACCAGACAACATAGCTGGTCTCACCACTGTCTTGTAAACTTTTCCTTTGACCTTTGCCGACACCCTTTTTGTCTCAAATCACTCCTGAACCTTTTCTCCATCACTCCATCCTGCCTGGACTCTTTTTTGTACTTTTGTCTGCTGCAGCAAAAGTCAAGTACAAAGTACATTTGTGTATTTTCACACATGTATTCTGTTGTGTCCATTTGTTGTAAATGTTTCAGTCTCTTTTGTAAACCTATAGTTGCTGTTTGTGACATTTTATGAGCTAAAATACATGAAAATCTTCTCAGCAGGCACTGAAATAACGAGCTAATGAGGTCTGATAAAAGAAACAGAACTTCCTGGTTGCGCCGTGACTTCTTTACGAGTGGCGTCATCCGGCTGTTTGGTTCTCAGGAGCTCCATCATGACACAGCTCAAACAGGACGTGTCCCCACCATGTGAAAGACGTACAACGTTGGGACCTGGTGGAACACCACACCCTGATCCTGATGGTGATCACAACAAGCCCACAGACCTCCTCCTCGTTACCTTCATGGGCTGGCTCTGGGTCCGGCGTGAGCGAGATGTCGTTGAGCTCACGGAGGCAGAGCCACTCGCCATCGACAGAAACACGAAAGTTGCAGAGATAGATGGTCTCCCGGGCGGCCTGGGTGATCTTGTCTGTGGTGGGAGTCGGGGTCTCGCTCTGAGGCGTCAGATCAGACATGATGACTCAGCGTTCGCAGGGCAAAAACCAACAGCGCCCAGAGAGAGATGGGGAAAGAGGCGTAGCAGCCTTTGTTCTGGGAGCTACGACCAAAAACAGCTGCTCAGAGAGAAGACGAGCTGCAAGAGGAGGAAGAACGCATCAATACAGAAGAGAAGAGCAATAATCAGAGATGAAGACGGCACAGCAGGTGTCTGGAGGAGCGCTTTATGCCTGCATCCCCTCCTCCTCTTCACACAGCTGCTGTCTAGAGAACGGCAGCGCTCCTCCTCCTCCTCCTCTTCTCCCTCTTGTAAAGTGAGGATTTAAAAGACAGCAGAGCACCGTACTGAAAAAAAGAATCTCAGCTCAACACCAGGTCGTCTGACTGGGCCACCAGCGCACCGCAGTGAATGCTCTGGGTGGGTGTGGACCAAGATGGCTGACACTAGAGCTAGGCAGAGCACACGCTCATCACGTGAGCGGATGGGGCATGCGTGGAGGAGGAGGATGATGATGATGGAGGGGGTCCCCAGAGTAACAACCAACACCAACACTGCAGCCCAGGACTCGTCTGTCTCACACACACAAATTACTCTGAGCTCAAACCGTTTGTCTTTTGACAATTTATTAACTGCTCAACACGGACACAGAGGGTCAGACAAGGACAGTGAGGGACACAAGACACTGGTACAGAGTACCAGAGAGGGACAAAGAAGGACACCATAGAGGGCCAGACATGTAACTGTCAGCTAACTTGGGGACGCACCGCCGTTAGATAAATTTGGGACCCCAAGTTATCTAACGGCGGTCTAAAACTTCACTAACAGCATCCAAAGGTTAGTTAACAACAGTTAACAAGTTAACAGCAGTCAACAAGTTAGTTAACAGCAGTCAACAAGTTAGTTAACAGCAGACTAAAACTTTACCAATCTCATCCAAAGGTTAGTTAACAACAGGCCACAAGTTACATAACAGTAGTCCAACACTATAATAACAGCATCCATAGGTTAGGTAACAGCAGTCAACAAGTTAGTTAACAGCAGTCAACATGTTAGTTAA